>NC_089755.1:26757676-26885176 GCF_040412425.1 Macrobrachium rosenbergii
AAAAAATAAGATCTAGAAGATATTGCAAAGTGCCACAGTGTTTTACCTCGGAAGCAACGGGATATGTCAGTGACATCATCAAAGGTAATCCTTCGTGATTCACAGATGCACTTTTGCCACCGACAGTGATGGAGAAGCCAGATAGTCCTTTTTCGAATGATTAAAACTGGGACTTCAATTAAATGTGCCTTTGAGGATGCAGTTGGCGTGCTTCTATGAGTTACTTCAGGCACACTTTCATGTATGCTGGTCCCAAAAAATAATTTTTTTTTTCTTTAATCCTTTCAAGCGAAGGCTGATGGTATGGGCAGCCACAAGGCAACTATTCAGTACTAGATGGAGTAGGACACCAGAGAGTCAGAAAAGGACCAGTCCAGACGGGAAGAACTAGTTTTCCTGTTCTGGAAATGAAAATAGTCATAAGGTTCGATATTTGAAAATCTGGTTGGAGTTGTTGACCTGAGAGTCAAAGAGAGGGGAGCAGGAATGGAGCCAAAGTAATAGGCTAAAAAGTGTGCAGATAGAGGCTAAAAGGAACGTTGCGCAAGGTGCATCCTGACGGTGCTAACCTCCTACGGTGAAATTTCAATAGGGTAAACGAAAGACTGAAGATTCCAGCAGCGTGATTGTGGCTTAGACAAAATGATATGCTGAACCATCTCATTCAAGTAATGCAAGATATACAAACTTCTGCACAATACATATATAAAGAGTTAACCTATGTAATATGGGCACATACTACTTCTGAAACTGATTTTATGTTTTATTTTAGTTATGCTAAATCTACTTCTATCCAAGGTCATATTGTTTCTCTGTCTTCCTAACCATTCTCAGAAGCCATCTGCCAAACTTGTTCAAACATAAATTTGAATCTTTTTTTTTTTTTTTTAGAATATTTGTTTTTCTGACATTTATTAACGATGTTGATGAAAATATGAAGTCGTCTACCAGTCACTCACAGTGATAGATTTTATCTTACAAAAGTTTTGACTTTTACAGAATTTTTATCAGTAGTGTCAAGGATCACTCGTAAATATATGATTCTCCTGATGTTTTTCCCTGGAGGGGTCGTGCTGTCAGTGCACGTCACGCGGTGCACTGTAGGCACTACTAAAGGGTGCTTGCAGCGTCCCTTCGGCCCTGAGCTGCACCCACTTTTCAGCCTTTTACTTTACCTCCATTTCGCTTCCTTTCTTTCCAGTCTTGCTATCCAACCTCTCAACTATTACTTCATAGTTCAGTTTTGGGGTTTTCTCCCAATTCCATCTTTCGATGTTTGTACAGTACTTGTATCTTATTTATTTTCTCTATCTCTTAATCTTGCTGTCCAACTACTTTAACACTTTTTTTAGACACCTTAACTCAGATATTCCTCCCAACAAAAACAAATGCAATCTGCGCATTGTTGTAAGACAGTTTAAATATACACTTTCTCATAGGCGAGTTCAAATATACACTCTCGTCAAACTATTGCAAAGAACCAAATCTTCTTCTCTCCGTTTTTATTTGTTACATTCGGTTCATGGGCAAGGTAAGGCATGTATTTATGTATTTATGTATGTATGTATGCATGCATATATGTATGTATGTCTTCGTTACACCTCGGCCATGATTTTAAGACATTTGAGTTGATCTCTTTTCTGGGAATTGTCTTCATTTCCTGATGTAGAGAAATTGTGAAATTTTGGACCATAAAATAAGATTAATTAACAACAGATAGAATGGAGGATAAAATGGTGTCGAAGGAAGAATGCTAGAGAGAGTGGTGGGGGTGGGGTAGAGGAGGAAGAGGTGAGAGAGAGAGGAAATTGCACCAGAGGTCAAGGGTCTGAAAAAGCCAATAAAAGTGATAAAACAAACAAGAGAGAGAGAGAGAGAGAGAGAGAGAGAGAGAGAGAGAGAATGCTCATAAATGTTATCATTTTTTTTTTCTTGAGAGAGAGAGAGAGAGAGAGAGAGAGAGAGAGAGAGAGAGAGAGAGAGAGAGATTGAGATTCATCATATGCATGTTTCTGTAATTTGATGTAGCAGCAAAAAAAATTATTGTTATCGAGAAAAGTCTAGCTATTCTAATCTAATCCTTTAACATTATTATATCTTAATACTACAAACACTATTAAGCACTGGGATTAATGTAGATAAAATGATACTTTTCACTGAATGTCTAAAGCCTTTACAAAGAATTTCCGCATCTTGAATGACTCAACGGGGCTAGTAACAGATCATTTAATATATTCTCATTTATTAAATTTTAAATGCTATTTTCTCATGCCATGTAAAGGGCCTAAGCTTTTATAATGGATACATAGGATGGTAGAGGTGGGCCTCCATCAGGAATCAGCACTGAGTCCATTCTTGTTCCTCGTCGTTATAGACACACTGACATCAGAATTAAGGAACAATGATGAATGGTGGGATCTGTTGCTTGCTGACGATTTAGTCATTATAGCAGACTCAGAAGAAGAACTGCAAGAAAGGTTTTTAGCATGGAAAGGAACCCTAGAAAGGAAAGGATTTAAGGTGAACATTGGAAAAAAAGTTAAGTATACCTTAGTTTAACCAGACCACTGAGCTGATTAACAGCTCTCCTAGGGCTGGCCCGAAGGATTAGACTTATTTTACGTGGCTAAGAACCAATTGGTTACCTAACGGACCTACAGCTATTGAACTACTTATAGCGAGAAATGAATTTCTATCACCAGAAACAAATTCTCTTAATCCTTTCACTGGCCGGCTGAGAAATGAACGCTGGCTCAGGAGAGTGCTAGGCGATACGATATCGGCCCATGCAGTGAAGAACAGGTGAACATTGGAAAGACAGAGCTAATAACTAGTAGTAGAGAAGGACATGAAGAAGTAAACATTCAAGTGGAAGATGGTACAGTGCTAAAGCAGAACAATGATTTTAACTATTTGGGGATCAATAATAACAGAAGGGGAGTAATGAGAAAGCAGGAGACAGGAGAGGAAAGAAGCATGGTGGAAATGGAGAAGGGACTGGATTGTTTTAGACAAGAAAACGCCATTAAAGCTCAAAATGAAGGTTTATAAAGATGTGCTATCAGGCCCAACATTGTATGGGGCAGAAACCTGGGCACTTAAGAGGAAAGAGGAGGACTGTTGGAAAGAACCGAGATGAGGATGGTGAGATGGATTGCTGGAATATCACCACTGGAAAGGAGGGAGAGTCAAGATATAAGAATGTGTGGTATATGTAATGTACAGGAGAAGACTAGGGAAGCTCATCTGAGACACCATGGCCATGCAATAACAAGAGAGGAGGTGGAATCAATCAAGAGAGCTACAAATATGCCAGTGATGGGGAGGAGGAGCTGAAGTGTCAAATGGACTGTATGGGATGGATGTGGTGAGGAGGGATATGGGTGAGGTGGGACTTGGGGAGGAAGAAGCTAGGAAAAGTAATAGATGGAGAAAGTTGACTCGAGCGGCCGACCCTGCTATTCAGTGGGATTAATAAGATCGAAAGAAGAAGAAGAAGAAGGATGATGGTGGACATAACAAATACTCAAATGAATTACATAACTTCCGGAAGCTGGAGAATATTAGCGAATTTAATATTCTGAGAATTATATGTTCGCGTTCAAAACGCTTCCCTATGAATGAAATAACAGTTAATTTCGGTGTCTGAAGATCGAAGAACTTTCATAGATACACATGAAATTCATCTGTGTACTTCGTGATGAAGTGGAATTAATGGAACAAAGATATCAGTAATACTAAGAATGACTGTTACTGCTACTGTCATATTATTATTATTATTATTATTATTATTATTATTATTATTATTATTATTATTATTATTATTATTGCTAAGAGATTCATAATTTCGTGAAACATTTATAATAAAACTATTAATTATAGTAAATATATTACTCTTTTTAAAATAAAACAGTAGCTCGAACACCTGAACGCTGTTTCTCATCAGCTTATTCATAAGAACACTACGCTCTTCATTTTTTACTCGTACATTTAACGTTAGTACTGATGAGGAACACCGTTCAAGTGTTCGAAAGTCTTTGTTTTACATAGTAATATATTTATTTACAATATAAATGTGGATTTTTATTACACGGATCATCATCATTATTATTATTATTATTATTATTATTATTATTATTATTATTATTATTATTATTATTTATTTAGCTTGTAGAGAGTCCTCTCGATTCTTCGTATTATATTCATCTCGTTAGCAGGTAGGTGGTATAATAAATTTCCTAAGGACACGGAAAGATATTCTGCATTTGTTATTTGTTTTACTCTGAGGTCGCGACGCACACGCAGGTGGAGACCAGACGAGAGAATTATGAAATTAAAAGGTGGACAGGTATTTATAACTATGCTGTAAATAGCTCTCCTCTTATTTCGAGACGTGAGAGTAAAATTAACAAGAATTGCAGAATATACTGGTCAGTGGTATAGTGGTTGGTGTCTTGGTATGCCACTCAGATGTCATGGGTCTGCACCCCAGGGCGATGAAAATCATTGGCTCTGTATCATGACTAAAGTTACTGCCGTTGTGAGGACTGTGGTGGGAAAGGATGAGACCAACATATTCTTGGGAAGCTTGAATTTGATGAAAGAAAACAGAATATGTTTCCTTGCCTTGGAAATTTATTATACGACTTACTTGCAGGCAAGATGAATATAATAAGAAGAGGAAATAGAGAAGACTTCTACTAGCTAAATGCCGTCTAAACATCAGTTGTATTATTATTATTATTATTAATATTATTATTATTATTTTTCAGAAATGTTATTCTTCACTTAACCCCTTGTCAGAGATTCTTCTGTTTCTTAATGAAATCACAGTTGATGCGCAACGGTGACCTTTGTGCTCCGCTATGTCGTGTCTTGATTGTTTCATTTTTATTTCCATTTTATATTTGCTATTGAAAGTTGCTTTATTTTATTTAATTTGTTTCACTCAGTGACGTAAGACGGAAATTACGTATTCAATTTGTTCGTTGCTACATTGTGTTTTTCTAAAATCAAGCTGATGTCTGAGATATGTATTAGCAAAATCTAAAAATTTTTAGGATGGGGTGTCCTGCTGTTTTGGGGATGGGTGGGGTTCTTAAGTGGCGTTGTACCATCCTGGTTCAGTTTTGAAGTGGATCTGGACGGTTGCAGCAGCACAACAAACTCCATGTTTAAATACGCTATCGTCCAGCCTGGGGTCAGCATTTCTTCTCACAGTCAATACTCAAGCGCGTAACGTCTCCTGGTAGGGACTTGCTGTCTCGATCATCTCTCTTGTAACTGTCAACTTTGACATTATTCTTAAACTATGCTCTGTTTCAACTCATCTGTCCACGAGAATTAACATTCATTG
Source organism: Macrobrachium rosenbergii (assembly GCF_040412425.1). Lineage (NCBI taxonomy): Eukaryota > Metazoa > Arthropoda > Malacostraca > Decapoda > Palaemonidae > Macrobrachium > Macrobrachium rosenbergii. The sequence continues at coordinate 26,763,033 of NC_089755.1, forward strand.
ACATTTAGTCAAGATCTAGAGCCTTGTATGTAGTCATGGTAACAATGTGGGATGTGCTGACTGCAGGCACAGGGTGAGAAAAAATGCTTGAGGAATGACGGGAGAGAGAATGACAAACGAATGTTTGTGAGACAGATGAAAGAGAGAAACAAACGAATGCAAAGAGAGATAATAACATTTGAATGGAGAGAGAGAGAGAGAGAGAGAGAGAGAGAGAGAGAGAGAGAGAGAGAGAAATGACGGCGATCACATTGTCTTACAGCACCGTAATATAGGACTAGGCCCCGACTTTTTATTTTAAATCAGACTGTTGTTTAATAGACGAAATTCAGTACTTTTCATATAAAAATTGTAACATTAAATAAAATACCCTGCCTACCCTTTTATAAGTTAATGCTCATCGAAAAGTGCGTCTCCTCATCACTTTTTATCTATACTTCATCATTGTCACCCGCTTTGAGGTAAAGTTGGCACATCGACAAAAAACACATCTATAAATGCGTCCCCAGAAACAGGTTCTTTTAAAATTTCCCTCCTATGGATTAACAAATAAGGGGGAGTACATTCTTGTAGACAGGCATACGCACCTTTTACCTCAGACTAGCCCTTCCCACTCACTCATAATGTCTATCAGCGTCAACAAAATAAGTGACCGGTACTTTCAGGGCTGGTAGCTCATAAACTGCTAGATGTGAGAAAAGGCGGGTTCCGAACACGTATTTCAAAACCCGTTAAAGATAAGGTGCTCCTTTTTTATTTTAATCAGCCATTTTCCAACATATACATCGATATGTGTACATCGATGTATAAAATGCTAGAAAAAGACGGATTAAAGTGAAAGCTTACGGATTATCAATACACTGCTTGGCTTTGTTGATAGCCGCCCTCTAATGCTCTTCCACAGATTTTAAAGGAAGCTTCTGTAGGTCTGACTGCTTTATTCTTACAGCGTGATTTCTACTTATTTCTATAAACAAGCATATGAAAATGATTACGAGATTACAATAAAGAAAGACAACAGCAAATATGCAAAATTTGGACCAGAAAGGTGTTCTGACCGTGAGTTCAGACCGTCAGCCGTGTATTTTACAGTTTTATTCACAACATAATGCATTTATCAATTAAAGAAATTTTTTTTAAGAAAAAGACGCAACTGAAACGCGGGTTAGACATTTGCAGTATGAACGGGATTATACTTCTATGAAATCGTAACAAACCTCAGCGGTGACTCGAGTCTTAATAAAATGCGTATAACAATTTCTATAAAAAGAAAGTAAAAAAATGCGCCGAAATTTCCTCGGCGCAATCGAGTTTTCTGTACAGCCGCTACATCGTATAATCAAGGCCACCGAAAATAGATCTATCTTTCGGTGGTCTCGGCATAATGCTGTATGAGTCGCGGCCCATGAAACTTTAACCACGACGATTATGGCAAACTTTAACCTTAAATAAAATATAAAAAATACTGAGGCTAGAAGGCTGCAATTTGGTATGATGATTGGAGGATAGACGATCAACATAGCAATTTGCAGCTCTCTAGGCTCAGTAGCTTTTAAGGTCAAAGGTGGACAGAAAACGTGCGGACAGACAAAAGTGCGGACAGATAAAAGTGCGGACAAAAATAAAGTGCGAACGGATAGACAAAGCCGGCACAATAGTTTTCTTTTATAGAAAACTAAAAATATTGCTCAGTCAAGTTATTTGGCATATTTACCACATACATTCTAAAGGCTGATTGCGTAATATATATAGCATATTAGAAACACGAAATTTTACAGTAGATAAGTGCAGACTGCCACACTTGGATAATAGTAATAGTCGTACATATGAAGAGTTTGGGTTATGGTTCTCTCACTCACCTGTAGAGGGCGGTGGGAAGGGTATCACGTGACCATTCATTAGCGCTGTCGCGATTTTCAATTTTCTGCCGTGGCGTCAGAGACTACAGCTATATATATAATTACCAGGTAAGTTATATGTACAAAAATGAAGTTTAAAAGAAAAAACTGTATAATGAATATGCTTACTCTGAAACACTTGTATACGATAAATACATTTGCTCGTTTCCATACACACAAAGAAAAAATAAATAAATAAAGATTAAAAAGAATAAAATAAAATTTCAAAATAATTAAAAATTAAAATTCAGAATTACATAATTTTTGTTTTAAATGCTCTATGGGCTTCTGTATTTTCATTATTTGCTTGGTATTATATTTTGTCTATTAAGTTAGTTCTTCATTGGAGGGGTGGGTAGAGCTCTCGGCTAGCAAGCTGTTGGCCCAACGTTCGATTCTCCGACCGGCCAATGAAGAGTTAGAGAAATTTATTTCTGGTGATAGAAATTCATTTCTCATCATGATGTGGTGTGGATTCCACAATAAGCTGGAGGTCCCGTTGCTAGGTAACCAGTTGGTTCTTAGCCACGTAAAATAAATCTAATCCTTCGGACCAGCCCTAGGAGAGCTGTCAATCAGCTCAGTGGTCTGGTACTAAAATATATTTTTTATTTACACTTCTTCATGAATGTTAAAATTAGGATGACTGAAAATGTATAAGATTCCGATAAAATTTCCCCCATCGATTTCTTTCCAAAGGTTGATACTCGCTGTTGATCATGTTTTGGATAGCCACACAACACATGTTTGACTGTTATCAACACTTTGCATTCTGGGCATTCAGGAGGAGGGCCATGTGGACTGTTGTTCATCAAGTGTCCATGTGTCAAACGGGTGTGGCCTATTTGCAGACGCATCAGAATTACTTGTGTGTGTCTCTCTCTCTGACATGATGAGCTCCATTTTCCAACACTGGATTTTATCTGTTTCAATTTATTGTTTATAGGTTCCTCATGCCATATATTTTGCCATTTATTTACGAAAATACAAGCCAAACAATAGCTGACACCTGAAAGGTGATAGAAAAATTGTTACCAGCCAAAATAACCTACCAGGCAAACAGAAAAGTGCACATCCCTGAAGATTTAAAGAGCGTAAAATACACATTCATCCGGGTCGATGCACACAGACACCCCTCTCCCCAGCAAACTCCTCCTCTTCTACTTCATTTTAACGTGCTTGTTCCCCATTTTCTGCATACTCCAAAGACAATCAAAAGCCTACCAGATTATGGTTGACGGGAAGATGACATGGGTCATGACAGACCAGTTGAAACCAGCATACATACCAGACACCAGCCCTCAGACAAAGGTCTCTCCTGGGGAGTACTGTAGCCTCCACATGGCAGGACTACCTGACGAATCAACTTTCTCCGCATGAGAACAACCATGCAGTCGCCGTGCGGCTGAGAGAAACACAGATTCTTTTGATAATGTTTTGTGAATATCTTCATCATTTTTGTCGCCACCTTTTATGTATTGTTATTATTCTGTACATCATTATGCCAGCTGTTCAACCATGTGCATGCATATCTATTTTTACATCTATGTATCTGTTATTTTGTATCTGTGAAGAAACACATATGCCTAGAGCTGATCCCCTTCCTCGATCTGTCGAGAGGTCGGGACTATTTTGCAGCTTGCACGAGCCACTGACCTTTGTGAATTTTGAATGAATAAATTAGTAAGCTTCTGACCTGCACTTTCATTTGTACCTCGCTCACAGGCTCATTCTTCAAACAATCTAAATTATCATTCAGAAAAACTTACAATTTTCTTCTTTGCCAATAAATTCCCCAAGAATTTCTTAAGACTTTTGACACTTTTGCTTTCCATAACCAGGTCAATAAATGCACTGTAATTTCTGCTGCGACATATGCTAAGAAATTCTTAAAGTGACCAAGAAGATCAGTGGTCTTGGCCATGTGACTGAAAAGGAAAAGAGCAAATATCACAATTTTTTTTTAATTGTATTTTTCTTAACTCTACAAACCTGAGGTCCTTTACATTAGGAATTACTTTCATCGAAGCTGGAAACAGCCACTGAACTTTCAAACAAGGTGGTTAGGCAGTTAACTTCCATCCAGGAGGCGGGAGTCCCGCCTACCCAGATGTAATTATTCCGATTTGCCTTTTGGCCCTGGTTTCAGATTGAGGGGTGGCATGAGGTGGGCAGGAAAATGTAATGTCAAGGACCTAAGGATTGTATAGTTAGGAAAAATACAATTTACTTTAAAAAACTGTGATCTGTTCCAACATGATATACAAACTGTCGGTTCTTTACATTAGGAAGACTCACTGGTTGGAGGGACGAATCTGAGTGAGTCTCTATGAATTAACTGGAGTTCACCACACCATGTGTTCCCTTCCTGGTCGATACAGCAAGGAAGGGAAAACTGCCTCTGACAAAATGATCAGGTTGTAAGAAATGCAAGATCAATTGTCAGACATCTGGGTCCCTTTGCATGAATGAGGAAAACGTCAGTTCAAGCAAGGTAGGCTATGAAGAACCTTGACAGTCGGTGACATTAAGGCAAATAAAAGCATTGGGTTTGTCTTATTGTCCAGATCTCCTTCCTCCCCCTGCTGGAGGAAGAAGTAGGTTTGCTTCCATGCTCCTGAAAGGAAATAGAACAGAAGCTCGAATTGTATCCTTACCTGCATCAACCACCAGATCCAGCATGTAGGAAGAGAGCCAAGATGAAGAGAAGGAAGAGAGGCCAGTCACTCCACATTCATTCTCCCATCCACAACCGTACATCTCAGGCGAGATGCAACCTGTCCTGTTAGAGGAGCCGGGTAAGCTACACAACTTGTTGAGCAGTCACCACAGGACCCAAGGAAAAGATGTCAGAGGGCTTGTGGGCAATATCCTAAAGGTTCTTCCAGCGTGCGAGGGACCGACCAATGCTGCGGACTTTGTGAGCTCTCGGGCGGAGCGTACAGGTGTCGTCTTCTCCAGCAGCAGAGTATGCTCTCCGTATCGTCTCACAAAGCCAGAAAGAAATCGTGTTCTTGGACACCTCTTTCCTGGTTGAGCCAGCGCTAACAAAGAGTCGTCAACACTCAGGCCAGAGATGGCGAGTTCTCTTCAAGTAGCACTGCAGCATTCTCGTCTGGGTCATTGCCTACAATGTCATCTAGGGAGGGGATCATGAAGGACTCGAACCGAGCGTCAGGGACCGATGGGTTCTGAGTCTTCGCTACGAAGTCCAGGACGAAGTCGAGCATACCCCATCCCCAACCTCTCAAGTGTTTAACATCAAAGGAAAGTCCGTGAAGTTTGCCAACCCTCTTCGCCGATGCCAGGGCAAGCAGGAAGACGGTCTTGAGGGTCAGATCCCTGTCTGATGACCCTGGTAAAGGCTCGCACTGTGCACGAGTCAGGCTCCTTAGAATGAGAGTCACATCCTACGCAGGGGGCATGAGGTCCGGAGGTGGGCAAGACCTCTCAAAGCTTCTCATCAGTAGAGATATCTCAAAGGGTGAGGAGATATCTACCCCTTTCAGCTGTAAGACTAGGCCAAGTGTGGCCTGATAGCCTTTTACTGCTGAAACAGAGAGAAGCTTCTCTCGGCGAAGAAAGACGAGGCAGTCTGCGACCTCCTGAACAGTAGCTCCAACCGGAGAGATACCCCGTCCACAACAACAACCAAAGAAGACGGACCACTTTCCCTGGTATACCGCTGCAGAGGACTGTCTGAGGCATCCAGCCATCTCCGTTGCTGCGCGATGCGAAAAGCCTCTTGCTCACAGATGGTGGATAACTGCTAGCCATGAAGACACAGGGACTGTACTGCCAGGTGATACCGCTCGATGTGGGGTTGACACAGCAGGTTGGGCTCGGGGGATCTCTCTCAGTGCCTCAGAAAGGAGATAGCAGGTCGGGATATCAAACAGCCTGGGGCCATTTAGGAGCCACCAGAATCATCCTGAGATTCAGGGTGATCATCACTTGGCTGATCACTCTACGAATCTGACAGAACGGAGGAAAGGAGTAGACATCGAGATTGTCTCATGGATGTTGGAACGCGTCCTCCGCAGTGGTCCATGGGTCCGGCATGGCTGAGTAGAAGACCTGAAGTTTTCTGTTGTGCCGGGTGGCGAACAGATCGATGACATACAGGTTGAACAACCTTTCCGCGATGTCCGGGTGAAGGGACCATTCCGTCCTGATCACCTGATTCTGGTGGCTGAGCTTGTCTGCCACTACATTCCTCTTGCCTGGAATATACCAGGCTGACAGCTCTACTGAGTGAGCCAGCGCCCATTTGTGCACCTGCATTGTCAACTAATGAAGCAGGAGGGACACTACGCCCACCCCTTGTTGACGTATGCCACTACTGTGGTGTTGTCGCTCATCAACACCACCGAGTGTCCCATCACTTGATCCTGGGACTCTTGGAGAGCCAAGAAGGCTACCTTGAGCTCCAGGATGTTGATGTGAAGGTGCTTGTTATCTCTGTGCCACACTCCGGAAGTCAGCAACTCCTCCAGGTGTGTGCCCCATCCCTCAGTTGACGCGTCTGAAAACAGAAGCATGTCCAGAGGGGGTGTATGTAGGCATACTGTACTCCTGTTAAGAGGTTCCTGTTGTCCATCCACCAACCTAGATCCTCTCTCACCCCCTAGGAAAGATGATGGGAAAGGACTGGGGGTCTCGAGACTGGGACCAGTACTCTTTCAGTCGCCACTGCAGAGACCGAAGGTGAAGACACCCATGAGGGACCAGCTTCTCCAATGATGACAGGTGACTGATGATGACTTGCCACTGCCAAGCTCTCTGTTCCTGCTGAGACAGAAACAGCTGTGCAGCCTTCCTGAACCTGCTGATACAAGAGTCCGAGGGGAAGACTTTCACTGCTACCGTATCTAACAGCACGCCCAGGTACTTTATCCTCTGCTTGGGGTTGAGATCTGACTTCTTGAGATTTACTAAAATCTCAAGATCGCGGCAAAACTCAATGAACCGATCCCCAATAGACGTATCCCGTGTAAGTGGGCCCAAGCTGCCACCAGGGTGAACACTATCATGAACACCTGGGGAGTGGTCGAGAGCCCGAAGCAGAGTGTCCTGAATTGAAAGACCGTCTCCCCAAGGATAAAGCGAAAGTACTTGCGAGAGGACTGATGAATGGGTATTTGAAAATACGCATCCTTCAAGTCCACTGTAAGCATGAAGTCGTTCTCCCTGATGGAGGCGAGCACGGATTGCGCCGTCTCCATCGTGAACTGAGTCTGACAAACAAAACAGTTCAGGGGAGCGAGGTCTATGGCTGATCTCTAACTCGCCCCCGAGGCTTTCTCTTCGAGAAAGATCCGGATGTAAAAACCTGGGGACCAGTCTGACATGACTTCTACAGCACCCTTGCTCAGCATGGCTTGCACTTCTTGCATCAGTGCAATTTCCTTCGAAAATCCAGGAACGTAGGTACAGAGACGGACCGGTGTGACGGTGAGGGGTGGCCAAGACTAGAAGGGTAGCAGATATCCCTCCTGAAGGACATCCACTATCCAGGTCTTGGCTCTGTATCGCCGCCACGTTGCCCAATGGCTCAATAGGCACCCCCCTAGCATTTTCCCTTCTTCCTCTTCCCCTTGGCCCCTTTACCAGACTGGAAAGCAGGTTGAAAGGTTCGCGACTGCCCACCCTTTCTGGAGGAAGAAGAAGGCTGGGTATTCCTGCAGGATCCCTTCGAAGTCCAGGACTTCTTAGGGGCTGAGGAAGTGCTAGCCTGGCCTGAAGGCTGGGCTGCGGTGGAGCACGAAGACCAGGAGGTCTTAGCCACTGCCTGGTGGACAAGACAGTCGGTGTCTTGGCCTGACGTTTATCCACCGCAGCTTCTACCAACTCCCTAGGGAAGAGAGAGGCAGAACCCAGCAACGGTTCGTTCCATAGGGTCATTACCAACTCGGGTACCATAGACCTGGTGAAGCGAGAAAGAACAGCGTCTCTTTGCTTAAGAACCAGATTGGCCCATAGGTTTGCCGTCTGGTGGGCAAGGTAGGAAATGGCTCTACCTCCAGACTGGCATAGTCTCCCGAAAGAGGAGTCCTCACCAGGTATGACAGCGCCCGAGGAGGCAGCCACTTTGGATACTGTGAACGACCACAGATCCTGGGGAGCCACCATGGCGGTGGCTTCCAGGGTTGCTGCCTCTTGCTGTGAAAGGGAGATACCTTCTGCAGTAGGCTGCTGCAACGAGAGACCCAGGCCTAGACAGACCAGGTCTGGATCAACCTGTTTAGGTGGCAATAACCCTTCTGAGAGCGTACAGAATTGCTTCTGTCGAGGCAGAGGAGGGGGAAGCAACTTGTCCAAGCGGTCAACTGAAGTGAATTGTCTTGCCCAAACACAAGACTATTCACTTGGTCGAGATCCCCCTCGGCAAGCATGGACCATGGCAGCCCCACCGAAACCTTGGGTTCCTTCTTCGGACCCCAGAAGGATTCAAGGCACAAAGGATGATCCACAGATGAGGCTGCAGTCCCTTCCCCAAGGTCGTTGTGCTGACGAATCAGCGCAATGGCCTCTGCAAAAGTCCTCTGTATCTTGGGGTGTCCGCGTCCTGGAGAAGAGGACCCTCGAGTCTTTCCAGGGCGTGGTCCTCCCGATCTACTCTCCCAGCATGAGGGAGAACCTCAGCAGACCCCTGGGATCCTTCCTGCACCATGCAGGCGTACGATCTGGTCAATCCGAGGACCGAGCCAGGAGCATAGGCCTTTGTAGTCGAACTTCGGGGAGATGATTCACCAGAGTTCCTCCTGTCCGACTCACACCTCCTAGGGGAAGCCCAGGAAGTTGAGCACCCGCCGGTCCTGCTGGTAGAACCAGCAGTGCAGTGGGCCGAGAGTGGTCACTAACCTGTGGTGATGATGGCAACTTGGGTCGTGAAGAACGCTTTCGCCTCGGCGAGCGTTGTCCTGGGGAGAGCGGATCACGCGAGCCGGGCCAGGCATTCAACTCCATCAAGCCAGGCTGGCCACGCGAACGTGACCAGGGACTGGGCGGAGTTGAACACGCAGCTGGCTGGCGAGGACTTGCACTGTCCTCTTGACAGACCCCAGTCTTCTCCAAGGCCAGAACCTTGCGAGAACACTGAGCAGGGGACCTCTTCTCTGTCTCACCAGGTATTCAGACTCTAGGGGCCAAAGCACCTTCCCGGGAACCTCGCTTGGCACTCGAGGAAGTGCCAGCAGGAAGAGCCAAAACACCTGCATGTCTGGGCTCTTTCTCTCGTCCTGATACCGGTCCTGATACCGGTCCGGGGTGCCCACTCAGCACGGCTCACGAACGAGCATCCAACACAGTACCAGCCTTAGAAGCAGACTTCTTCGCCGCAGCACTAGGTGTGCAAACCGAGGTCTGCACGCCCTCGGCCCCCAAAACGACAGACCCGGCGGTCAACAATTCAGTTCCCTGGTCCGCAGGCCAGGAAGAGCCGACGAGATCCCACTGCCTCCCCTGTGGAAGGAGGCAGACCCTTAGAAGTCCCAGGGTGGGATTTCTTGGGGGGGGGGGGTGGAACAGCCTTCTTCTTAGACCGACAAGCCTTGGAAGAAGAAGGGGAAGAGGTAGCACATGACGACAAAGACAATGAAGATGATGACACCTTGCGACACCTGTTCTTTGACTTCTTCGTCATCTTTTTCAGGCTGGCAGTCAGGTCCCCCATCCAGGAGGGAGCAGAAGTCACAGGAGCAGCCAGGGGGGCCAGGGTAGCAGGAGCAACCCGGGCAGCGGATATGTCAACAAGAGAACTAGCAGCGACCAGGGCAGGCAGAGCAGTGTGGTATCCAGGGCAGCCAGGAGTCGAGACATGAGTGGCCGGCACGGGCAGGGCAGGTACAGGAGCCAGGCCAGGCTGAGAGCCAGGTAAACCAGGAGCCAGGACTGGAGTGGGGAACGAGTGGGAGTGGGGAACGAGAGGAAGTCAGCAACAGCAGGAACAACAGGAGCAGGGACTGTGAGGTAGGGCATGGATGAGGTCACCATACTGGAGGGACCTGGCTGGGATAACAGGGCCAGGAAGCCAGGCGGCAGCGGCACAGCGTGATGAGAAGCAGGCACGGCTGTTACCTGGGCACCCAGGTGAGAAGCGACAGTCACCGGCACCTTGGCAAAAGCAGTCATGGTGATGGTACACGTAGTAGCAGTAGCCATGGCGTGGGTGGCCACTGGTGCGCCTAACAGGTGAGACAGCAGGCCCTCCAATGTCTGGGGCGCCAAGCAGACCCAGGTGGTGCCAGGTAGAAGTGAGGTCTGAAGCCTGCCCACCGAGAGAAGAAGATTCTACTGCCATACCTGAGGACAAAGTTGGGTCAATGAAAGGAGACTCCACTCACTCCAGGGGAAAAGATTCCCCCCGGGAGCGAGGAGAGGCCCCTGAGAGGATGTCCTGATTGTCCGCTTCCCTGCAGCCTTCAACACCCGACAAAGTGAGTGAAGAAGACGAAGGGGAACCCTCACCCGAAGGAGAGGCAGCAAGAAGGGGGAAGGTTGCCGGGAGGGAGAAATGATCCCGACGGGTCAGCCACCAAGGGAGTAATCGGGGGAGTGTAACCCTCGGATGACGCCTTGGCGGGCTTCCTTTGGTACTGTTTCCTCCCCTCAAACTTCACCCACTGCTCGGCAGACCAGGAACAACACTCAGAGCAAGGTGAAGCACATGAACACACACCCCCCCTGCAAGAAGAGCAAAGGGTGTGTGGGTCCATGTTAATACTAGAATGAAAGCTATTACACTTCTTACCGCCCAACCCAAGATACACATGCTGGGGGAAGGCGGGCTTACGGGGTTTATCAAAGGTTTTCATCACAAAAAGAACAAGAAAAAGATCCCACTGGGAAAAACAGCTCAATGGAAGTCTGGGCAGAGAGCAAAGAAGCACGTCTACACCCAATGACAACTGAACAAATTGGAATGTTTACATCCAGGCAGGGAGGACTCCGGCCTCCGGGACAGTAGTTAACTGCCTAACTACCTTGTTCGAAAGTTCAACGGCCATTTCCAACTTTGCTAAAAGTAATTCCTAATGTAAAGGACCGACGGTTTGTATATCGTGTCGGAACAATCAACAAGTGGAGGTAAAATCAAGGTCATGGGTCAATGTATGGTGGGTGTTCACGGACTTTAGATTTCCTTCCAAGTCGTTCTGCATTGGCTGAAACTCTGCTCCCCTTGCTACTGAACAATGTAACCTTAATCCAGAAACCAGGACAGTATCTGATTGCTGAAAGTACTATAGTAGTGTCTAGGCATATTTTTAAGCACCATACTATTATTTACAGGATAGAGAGTAAATTTTGGAATTCTTGGACTTGAGCATGTGTACTTACTCAAAAGCTGCCCAACACCCTCTTTAGCAGACCTCCATCCATTACCTCAAACTTGTACACCACCAGCTCATCAGCTGAAACCTGCTGCACCAATTCAAAAACATGAAAACTAGAAGACTTTGGGAATTGTGGCTCTGAACACATTATGATGAATACTGTCTATGATTTTTCAACAGTAGCCTATCATGTTTCTTGGATTTTAAGGGGGGGGGGAGGTATTACAAAGTTCCCACTGGACAGGTCAGAGCACAGTACATTTGGTTAAGGTTAGATAAGGTTAGGACATATTCCTCTTGAAATGTCTTTAATGATGATTTTGTGTAGTTGAGATGAAAGCCAAGGCTAATTCACATGTTCAAATGGTCCAGACAGGTCAGAGTAGATCAGCAGACCAGATGTGTTTGTAGAAAGAAGCAAGCTATATACCATTATTTATCACTGCATTTTTTTTTACATTAATTTAGAAATGACAGTATCACGAAAAGTATTTCTGTGGGACATTGCACCTAGCCTATGTCATCCAGGTAAAACTAGCACATTTGGATACATCTCCATTCCAAGACTGGTGTAAAAATAAAATGTTACTGGGTTTTATCCATTTTCTTCTCCAAACGACACTTGACCGTTGGACACTACTAGTTAAACTACAATAGAGGTATTATTGGTATAATTTTACAAGTTGCCAATAAGACTACTTTTTGAAAAACCATTTTGAGTTTTTCATGCAAAAATGACTATGAAATAATAGGGCACTAAAAAAGAACCTTAAAATACTAATATAACTTCACCAACGGGTGTTGACTGGTTACAATTTTGCCGTATTAGCTATGGAGGAGGGGTATTCTTACCTTATAAGTCGTAAATTTTCTAATTTTTTTATTTGTCATTTGCGAATAGTGTTTATGGGGTTCAAATTAATGAGAATGAAGAGCTCTTTTCAAAAATGTAAGTTACAATTTCACAGTGTGTATTGGCAACTTATAAAATAATACCGTATTATTTTACTGTAAACTACTATTTGATACTGGAGTTTTTATGGTGTGATCCAAAGTCTCCTTGACATTATTATTATGAAACACATGCTCAAACCTATCATAAATTTACTGCTACCAAGATATGGTAGAAGTAAGCAATAGCTCCGCATGAAAATTGATTTTTCCAACAGTATTTTGGTTGCTTATCAAGAATTTACCGTTATTTTTTCTTAGTCGACTGTAATTAACCTATAATTAACCTCATAAGTTGTATGCTGGCCATCCTGGAATGCTATCACACATGCACAGTGTTATAAGGGTGCTTTTGGTAAAAATTGGAGTTTCTTTCACAGGGGGTAGGGGGGGCAGAGCCCCTGACTAAGTAACACGGCCTACTAAGTCAGGTTAGGTTAGAGTATGTTAGGTTAGTATAGTTCCCTTTATAATAGGTTTCCTTAGCCAATCCCTTAAACATATGGCTCCCTGATGACTTCTGCATGCACGGAACCATTCCATAATGTACAACATGGCGGTTTGGTCTTTCTCCCAACGTTTCCAAAACCCACATTGCCAAAAGGTTCCCAACTATGGATAGATATGAGGTTAATAATAACTGACCAACAAAAAACAACACCACCTCCTTCACCAGCGACACTAAAAGCATAGGAAAAACAAATTTCCAAGGTAATAGTCCGTGCAGTGCTCTTGCTTAGAAATACCCAAGATATTTACTGTCTTTTGTCTGTTTTGCCTTTCACTTATGGTAGTGGTGCTGGTATTAAAATAAAACTTTACGGCAAAAGAAACGAAGGTCAGAAACCTTTAAAACAAACCTTTAAGCACAGGAAAACTATATTTTCAAGGCTAAAATGGGATAATGGTTTATTAATCAATTGCATGTTGGCTGCTGAACACATATACAAGAGGGGATACAGCCTAGGCTAATCCTAGCCCTATGATAACAAATGATGTTTGGTTAAGATGGGCAAAGATAAGATACCCAGCCCTGGTTGAGTTACCCGTTTAACAAACACCCAGCACAGCCTAACTAGGTCTCCCCACTAAGTTCTCTTCATTAATACAAACTTTAACACTCACCAGCCTTTTAAATGCCTCGCTTACTGCATGTGACCCTAACAAAATCCTATTATCGTGAAGACAGAGAGGTCGCCGCATGCAGGTAAATGATATGATTTCCGTTGCTACACAGGGACATTAACAACAACATCTGCAGCCGACAAAACAATGACAGAAATCGTACGTACGGTTTACATTGTCGTTTTTCAGAAGTTATCTTCGACGAAAATATTATTTATCAGTGGAAGTTCTTATCAATTACTGTAAATTTATCAAAAATATAAGTTTATTCTTAAATATCTGACTAAACTTCTGAGCAAATAATGACAGATGTTATAACACTGTGATCTTGAATGTCTATGATAAATGTCGTGCTTTGCTGCGCTTCCCCCGTAACTATCAACAAACCATCTTCCTTGTTTTTATCATTAATGGTCATGAACCGGTCATGAACCAAAAGCACAAACTACTAAGTAGTTAACGTTCAGAAATTATTTGTTAGATAATGTACAATGGCAGAAGATGTTTTCCTTATATTTGACCTAACACTTGCCAAAAATTATGAAAATGGCCGATTAAGAGACCAACACTATGTGACCAGTCTGGGTCTGGGATTCACACCCACCATGCAGTAATCAAACCTCACCCTTTGTAGAAAATTACAACATTTGAATACTCGGTATACCGTAAAGTCGTCAGTTAATTACTTGATTTTCCAGTACAAAAAAGATACCTGAAAATGTGAGAAATATAGAAAATAGGCGTTAATGCGTCATGCATAATCTTTGTTGAATCTTTCTGCCAACACGATCAGTTAACAACATCGCTGCAACCAAAAGATAACACTTTCATGTTAAAAGTTTGTCCTGGTTTTACAGTCACCTTGAAGGGCGTTGAAAAAAGTTTATTTTAAACTATGGTTAATTTTTTTTAACATCTCTAGTACTTATGGTTATGACAGAAAGGTGACAATTGCGTGCTGTATGAGAATGTTGTGTGTTGTTCGACACATAATGCAATAAAATGACATTTCTTAACGGCGCAGAAGATATTTCCCATGTATGCAAAGAGTAAAGAAAGAAAACGGAGAAATAAAGACAAACATTTTATCCTTGGCCTATTAAATCATGCCCACCAATATCGTCCTTCCGGCCTTCTATGGTCCTTCTGGCGGGCCATATTTATTTGTCAGTTAAGAGTGCTATATAGTTTTCTTGAATAGCTTGTTCTCTATGCCATAATTACTTTTTAACAGACTTGTTTTTCTATTTTTTCACGAATGTCTCTAGTCTTTCAAATCTTTTTAGTTCTTGGGGTAACACTGAACAGCCAGGTGCCGTGTGTTCAATCGATCATTTTTCACATGATTTCTATTTTGACGTCATTAGACTTTACTGTATTTCCCCATGTTCCTACGTGTGTCTATGCTTTCGATCCCCATTTCTTTTACTTTTTTTCGTTTCTTAATTCTATATCTCGACGTACGCCAGAACATACATCAAACTCTTGCTGGTTGCCAATGAAATTAAGTAAAAAGGAGCATGACTCGACCTCTTAATTTTATCATATACATTATCAATCTGGCAGTTAATTGAACCCTGTAACTTTGCCTAGTTAATGAGTTGGTATACCATAAAGGAGACTGTGGCAGTAACCTACCTGTCATGTGATTAACCGTTATTTGCAAACATTTTTTTAGTGTATCACGATTTAAGTGTTTATTTCTAAGTCGATAGTGTCCAGTTTTCAGTAATTTCATAAATGATCTGCCATATTAGATAAGATGACTTTCAATAAGCAGATAGAAGAAAAATTTCGTTATCCAAGTTTTCGATGCTGAATCATTCATTAATAATAAGCAGAAGTGCAACAAAAAATAGTAAGAATTTGAAATTGATACTTATCCAAAACATAAACACCATTAATATGTGCAAACGCACGACAAGGATAATGAATTTATCAATTTTCCTACTAACTACTCAGAACACTACGATCACTAACCATATTTATTTGTATGATTTTTCCGCATAGAGAATTTTTTATGTTAAATTCAGCTAAAATTGAAAAATAATCACAAATTTTAAAAATATATTAAGAAGTTCATGTTACAGACTTAATTTTAATACCGACGGGGCAAATGGAAAAACAGTCAGTTACAAATGCAAAGGTGTTATCGTTCCATCAGGTATGGATCCTAGGACATCGTGTAATATTTGTTTTTGTTTAATTATGATGTTGTTATTACTACTAGTGGCTTGATATGTCAATTATCCTGGCTAACATTCGGAGGCTCCCATTCATTTTAGGACAATTAACTCAGATTAGCCTATACACAACAACTCAATCCTGGCCATAGGCTAAAACAAGTGTGACACACCGGCCTAGGTTAATAAACCCCGGACTACTCTTAGCTTGAACTGGTACTTAACGTCGTAGACGGACGAATCTTTATTTTGTAGTTAGGGTTGAGGGAAACGCTGATTCCCGCGGGTTGTTTACATGGTGTAAACAACTTATTCCCAATGTTCCTTCCATAACTGTCAGAACTGGTTCTTAAATAGGTACTTATACTGGTTCTTGTACAGGTGCCCTATACTGGTTCCCCTTTACAAGGGAGAAATATGGCATTTCAAATGAAAACAAGGGGAGCTACATTCCTTTTCCCTCTCAAGTCGCCAAACATTTCTTGAACAGTGCGAGTTGAGCTTACGCAACTACGCACTTGGTTGAACTTACGCACTTACGTACGCACACTCGATCATAGACAATCTCAATTTCGAGTGGTTAATTCAGCTTATTGATAAGATGAAAACCAATTCGTTTTTCCAATCCACCAATTATGAAGGGTATTGTCCTTAATTCAAAAGAAGGATTTCCATCATTACAATAGGTCTAGCCTAAGCTACCAAAATACAGTTTCTTTTTATTAACAGATCCTGGTTATTACCACTCTATGGTACATACAGTCGAATGAAAACATACATTAAACCAAGAGCTGTTACACGTAAAAAAACTATAAACATTTTTTTTACATCGAATAGAGCAATAGAAATGGTTGGCGCTACTATAGTATGATATCTACCATCCATTTTTTACATTTGACCCCTCTGGGGCTAGTACTAAACACGGCGAAACAGTGTAGGTGTCACTGTTCTGCCGTGTTTAGTACTAGCCCCTGGGGAATCAAACAGTTTTGTATATAGTGTGAGGAAGTAATTGCCAAGGCCTTAATTGGGTTGTTTGGTAGATGGCATCCTAATTTTTGGTTGGTCACGAATAGCTCGGTAGATATCATACTATAGTAGCACCAAATGGTTTTCTATGGTTCAGTTAAGCCGTCCGGATATACTACAACAATAACATGTTTAAAAGACTTGTTGGCACAATCAGTACCCTGATGAGCCTTTTTAATAACAGACAAGATCGATTTACTTTATAATATGTGACATATATAAGATTTATGATGTTGCTATTTTAAAACTGATGTGGCCATTGCACTTATGCATCACAATAATCTATCTATCTATCTATCTATATATATATATATATATATATATATATATATATATATATATATATATATATATATATATATATATATGTGTGTGTGTGTGTGTGTGTGTGTGTGTGTGTGTGTGTGTGTGTGTGTGTGTGAATGTTTGTACATTTGTTTGGCTTCTATAGAAAGCTTAACCGCTTGACAGACCCAGACAAAATTTTGCACATGGCTCTATGTCACCCCACAGAGGTTTTTAACTCAAAATCAAACCCCTACCCCGTGATAGACATACAAACACAGACAAAACAAATGAAATGTTTGTTTTAACGTCACCTTTTCCTTCAGATTTCTGGTTTTATTCTCATTTTTCACCTGACGCTTCACCTTTTCTTCTGGTGCTGCCAGAAGTATGATTAACCTACACTAGTAAATCCCCTATAATTGAAAATTTTTATCAGAATTTACGTGAATTTTGATCATAATTTATGATAATAATTAATATAATTGTTTATTACCTCGATAAAATCTATATTAAAAACCTAAATCGATAATTTCTTTCCACAGTAAGCGAAGGTGAGTCCGCATGTGTGTAGTAGTGGAGAAACGCGACACTTAAAGCCAGCGAAGACCACTACCAAATGCACTCTCTCTCCCTCAAGGCATCACTCAAACAATAATAAGTAAATAAACACATTCCCTTTTTGCGTATTGTGTTAAAATGGTCCTACACACAATCCTATGTCATTTATTTATTACATAATTACCAACATCGTGTAGGAAGAACAAGTTTACACAACATGTCAATTTATACCTTTTGCTGATGTAATCGTACACAGTCAAGAATAGTATTCCCATCATTTAGGAAAAAAATTATTGTTTATGGTTATATATTATAATGATAAATATTCATTTTTATCTTTTATCAGTGCATATTTATTCAAAACAACAATAAATACTGATTGCCTAATATTCCTCAAAGAAGGGAAACATTTTGTTTGATTCATGATTACGTTATTCCATGAATTGACCAAATTTATAGAACCTGTACGTGTAACTTTATACACAATTCTACGTTAAGGAATTGATGTCATTGTAAAGATAATGAGTTGTAATTTATTATGCTATGTTCAAAACGTTCCTGAAACTAATATAAAAAATATGTATCACGGGTTGAAGTTAGCCGTATAGGAAAGTGTTTTGCCACTTATTTTCTTAATACGATGAGGGGATGGAAGGCTAACTCTTGCAGCAATTCACTTAATAATAGGAAAGCTAACTCTTGCAGCAATTCACTTAATAATAGGAAAGAAGTAAAAAGGCGTAACAGAGTATGGACTTAATATTTCTTATTAAAAAAAGATGTCTATTCTCATACAATATTAATGAGTGAGTTTAAATTAGGACTAAGGGGTTGGTTCATTTTTATGAATTGGATAGTGAAGTTTACTTTCATTGTAGTAACACATATAAAAAGATATCATTGGACTTACAATGGCCTATAAATAGCGTTGAAGGGTCTAACAGTGAAATGAATAATGCTTATACGTATTTTATTCATATTCAGATCAGAGCATCTGAGAAGCTTCCCCACTGAAACACAGCGGCAAACTGTCACGAAATTGGCACTAACCTGTCCACACGTTCATTTACCTGTTAGTCGGCCAGAAGATATTTAGATAAAATACCATCAGTTCACCCGTTCCAGTGGGTGGACTGCCTCCGCCCACAAACTGTTGTCTACGCGTAAGTTTTAATGGCAGTTTCAATGAACTGACAGAAGAAATGACTGGTAAACTTGATTGTGAATACACGGCCCTAGGTTGTTGAATTCTATAATAGTGAATGGGTGTGCTGGGAGAGAGTGAGAAAGAGAGTGAGAGGAGAAGAGAGAGAGTTTATCGAATGTCATTCAGCTTTTCAGGGCAGCGCCATGTTAATGCAAACAACGTATCTACTTCTGAGAAGACATTAAACTGACTAGAAAAAAGTATGGATAAATCAATTTCAGTGTGCTCTGTCTACCTGTGATATGCTATTTTGTTTTCTCCTGAAGGATAAGAAGTTATGCAACATATCATTATAAAGAAAACAAATAAAAAAAATCGTAGGACACATTAAGTGTCTATTTAGTATTTGCGGTTTCTGGGGTTTTCATGAGGCTGCAAGGCTCTGCAGCGCCGCCCTAGTGGAAGAACACAGAACTACGTAGCACTATCCTACTGATATTAACACCTCTTAGATATTATTGACCCTCTATTTATGGTATTGCCATGTCTACCTTAAACCTGCGTTGGTGAGCGAGTGGACAGATGGAATGAAATACTCTGTATGGCAATCTATCTCTCTCTCTCTCTCTCTCTCTCTCTCTCTCTCTCTCTTTTTTTTTTTTTTTTTTTTTTTTTTACTAAACTGATGAATGTTACTATCATACCTCCAAGGTTGTTTTCCTCATGACCTTGTCAACCACCTTGGTATTTGGGGAAATGAATGATCAAAGTACTCTGTACTATGGCCCAAAGCATTTTGAGGTGGATTCATTCCTAGTGAGGAGAAAGCGTAGTTTAGAAATATTAGGATGCAGGAGAGGAAGACATAAAAGGCACTGGCTGAGTGAAAATGTTACTGAGTAGGATGGGCTTTGATATCTCGCAGTCGTGAAAGTACTTACAAGAGGTTTTACACACTGCTGATGAGTCTCTGGTGCAGATTTACAAAATAATGCAATGGACTTTTTACATTTTCAGCATGAGGTTTCATCCACATCTAAGCAGTTGAATTATAAATGTGGCAGCGACTTTTATTTTGTTGTTTTGCTGAACCCATCCTTGTTAGGGAATGCGGTGCTTTGTTGTGTAATGATGGAAATCTTTCTTTTGAATTAATGACAATACCCTTCATAACCGATGGACTGGAAAAACGAATTGGTTTTCATCTTATCAAGCCGTTAAATTAAACACTCGAAGCTGAGATTGTCTATGATCTAGTGTGCGCACGTAAGTGCGAAAGTTCAACTAAGTGCGTAGTTGCGTAAGCCCAAACCGCGTGACTGTTCAAGACGTGTACGACGACTTGAGAGGGGAAAGAAATGTAGCTCCCCTTGTTTTCATTTGAAATGCTACGTTTCTCCCTTGTACAAGGTGTGCACTTATCTTGGTTTATATTGTACATGTTGCCATAACACTTAATAGTGTTCTTTTGTATTTTTGCCTTGTTGTAACAGCAAACTACCAAGAATTGTTATGGTAATGTTACGTAAGTTGCATCATGATGAGCTTGCATGTGGTTGCAGTGCCACCAACCATTGGCTAAGATGTGCGATATTCTTCCATAACTTTATGAATAATCAATTCTAAAGTAAAATTCCACCAGTTATGCATGTAAAGCTAGGCTAACTGTGTAATGTAACAGTTAAGTTAGGCATGAGTACAGTATAGCCAAGGCTAAGGGCTGCGTGCTGTCTGGCACAAGATTGCTGTCCTAAATGAACCTTTCGTATTACAGGGAACCAGTGTAAGAACCACTATAGGAACCAGTGTGAGAACCACTAAAAGAACCTGTTTAGGAACCAGTTCTAACAATTATGGAGGAAACACGAGGAATAAGTTGTTTACACCACGTATCCTCCTACTAAGAAACATTAAACAAACCGCGGAGTCAGCACTCAGCCTTTCCGTCAACCCTAACCAGAAATGAAGATTCGTCCGTCTACGCCAGAGTTTCCCAAACTTTTTCAGGCTGGCGCCCCCTTGGCTTCCAGATGGATTCCTGGCGCCCCCCTCCCGCCGATACACACACACGAGTATTATTATTTTTTTTTGGGGGCGGGGCGGGACGGTTTGCTTCAAATGGAAAACAACAATATTAAACTCGAAGATGTATTTCACAAACAATACTTAATTTAGTAAACTTGGTCTTCACAATTACTGTTAATGGGATGGGTGTGCTTGGCGCAGGGATGTCGGTTTCTCCACATCAGGCTGGAACTCACTAAGAAGTCGTAGATCCCCACGTTCGGTAATTTTAAGTCTGTTTTTTTTTTTTTTTTTTTGCTTTTAATTGCTTAAAATTAAATGCTCTTAATGCCACCCTGTCGCCCCCAACCACCCCCTTTTGCCTCACCGCCCCCCTATGAATCCACCGCCCCCAGGGGGCGGTACCGCCCACTTTGGGAACCACTGGTCTACGCCGTCAAGTACCAGTTCAAGCTAAGAGTATTAGCCTGTGCCCGGGACTGAATTATGTGTAGGCTAGTCTGAGTTAATTGTCCTAAAATGAATGGCAGCCTCCGAATGTAAGTCAGGACAATTGACATCAAGCCCCAGGTAATAACATTATTATTAAACAATCATTACAGTTGAATAAATAAATTATATGTGTATATATGTGTGTGCGTGCGCGCGGGCAATTCAAATGAGGATGGATTACAAACTGAAAATCATATAGACATCTCCAACCACTCGGAGACAGCTAAAAAAAAAAAAATCATTGTTTCTTCTCTGGATGGTGTGATCACAAGTCTCCCTTTTTAATGTATTAGTTTTCGGAACCCAATAACTGCTTTGCTCTCCATGAAAAACTCATTCTTGGGCATTAGCCTGTCCGCGTATTGAGAGAAAGGTAAAGTTGCCGTTCAAGTTCTTTCAATATATTTAAAGGACCTTGGTTGCAGTAATAGACCATAAACTTTCCTCAGCAGATTAGCCGCTTTCGATTTTCCTCGAACTATCAAGTACTGTAACCTATACCAGTGAATAATATCCAAAGGCTTTAGATATCAACATATTTACGTAATTATTCAGTCATATGATATTTACTGCTACAAGACAGCGCTACTTAAAATTAAATAAGTGTCCCATATGAAATGGGCTTTACGTACTTTGTATTATCAAACATGACGAAAGAAAATAGTATTCGTGACCAGGCTTTAGACAAAAGTAAATTCAGTTATTTTTCTCCCTTAAAATTAAATTGCCCCATATGAAATGGGCTTTTCTTCATAACAATGTATTCGACCAGAGTTCAGTGTTTCTTCAAACATTTCAGGTTCAGTGTTTCCTAAAATTGCAGTACTTTTTGAGATATCAGTTTTTATTATCCTTTTGAATTGTTTTCTTTTAAGTATTAATTGTTTCATTAATCAAATAGGTTAACATTTTCTTTTAATTTTTATATGATTTAGTTATTTGATTCTTGATATGTTAATTTCTGTCTTTTTATAATAATTCATTACTCAGTAATTTAGATATTTTGTTTATTACCTCCATCATTTTCCTCCACCGCGAATAACGCCGGTTGGAAGAATTGTCCATTAGTGCTGTATGACCTAGTCTCCATTTTTTAAAATTCATTTTACATAACACATGAACTAATTCCTTTACTAACGCCAATGAAACTCCCCAGGTGTACGAGAAAGTTTCGTTGTCCTGTTTTTTTTTTTTTTAACACAGACAATATAAGGGAAAATGCTCTTACCTAGTCCAGACCCGACGGAAACAAGGATAGGGACTGGAAAGAATGACTCAGCAACAGGCAGAATTATCCAGGCTAATGGAGACACGCCGTTATCTGCATCTGCACATGAGATAAAGAGATAGGAAGAAAACTCAATTTACAAAGCGCTGAAACGAGCCAAGTTGCCTTAGTTCCTTTCAAATTCAGCATCCAGATCTGCATTAATGGCACTGCAAGATTAAGAGACTGAGGATAAGGTTCCAAAGGTGGTCTAGGATGCAACGAGGATGATTTATGAAGATTAGAAATGTTTTGTATATGAATTAGTAGACAAGAACAGCTCTGAAACAGGCCATTGAAAAGGAAGAAGAGAAGAACTGGTGTCATTTGAGGTAAGGAAGGCGACAACTGTAGCCACATCAATTACAACAGAAAAACAGTACCGTTTAAACAAACTTGAAATGAGTTTTGACACAAATTTAAAGACAAGCGTAAACTATCTCAACTTTACCAACGAGCCTAAGTTTCATTTAGTGTAGGATGGGGCCCATTTCGTTGGACAACTGTGTTGAAGTAGTAAATATCTCGTTTCCTAGATCTATTCTAAGTCCTGGCGCCTGGCGTTGTTAATATCACATATTTGTCTGCCTGCTTAACTCTTTCTTTCCTTTGTTGCACACAGACACACTATATATATATATATATATATATATATATATATATATATATATATATATATATATATATATAATTTTAGAAGTGGGGATTAGGCAATAGCCAAAGGTCGGGTTCAATAATTATAATATTTAGTACCATAAACAACTGCCATTAAACTTCAAGATAATAATCACATGGGAGCAATCCATTCAATACCAACCAATAATCTCCACCAAGAAATGTTTACTACATCATAAAGCCAATATACAAGAAAACAGCAGCCGTCAATGCATAAGGCAAATGGTAACGTAAAATAACATGGTCAGTCGGTGTATAAGAGGATTAACTCACCAATAAAATTAAATAAAGACAACAGTAACTATAAATCCTGGTTTAAAATAGCCAGCACAAAAACACATTATACCTTACGGTCGTAGAGTACACTTACAATACAAGGAACACACAAAAACATACAATAGTATAAAAGAAAGAGGCTACCAGTAAGAGGCAGGTGGCTGAGGTCTGAGGAGAGACTGTCTTAACGGTCGCTGTACACCTGCCAAGTAAACAGTTTTTTTTTTCTTTGAGGAAAACACAATGAATACAAACCTTTATAGTGGCAAAGGAGTTTGGAGGGATGGAAATGGCAAAGGGGTTAAAATATAAATTGTAAATACAAGGTGCAATTTATAATTAAACAAAAATGAGATGGAAAAAAGTTAAAATTTTGAGTTATTTATTATTATAAAAATAATAAATCACTATTTAACGTTGAACAGCGTTTCAGGATGATATAAATTATTTACAACTTGGAATCCGATCTGGGGAAATTTCAATACTTTTTTTTTTTTTTACCAAACTCCATAATATATAAAGTAGGATGGGAAAATGACTACATAATTCCTTTCACGGATGTGCTGATATTTAGAGATATTACAGAGTAAAAGTTTACGACGCAGAAAAACCATGACATCTCAAGAAATGTTGGATTAGAAGCAATTTATTTTTCTCCTTCCAAAGAATTGTTCGTTGCAAAGCGAATAAGGTTTTCTTTCGAATTCCAATGAGAAGCCAAAAGAAATATAAAATAAAAATCCCTTACCTGCATAGCACCTAGAAAACTAGGGAACCTGTTGGGAGAGGCAATAATCTTCCTTATCCCTATCCAAATAAGATCGAGACTGCAGTCACTCATGTTCGGGAGAAGAAAAAGAAACACTCAAGATACTGACGTCTGTATTCCTTGCTAAGGTTGCAACCAATCTTGTGTCGGTTTCACGGGAAAACAGTCTGGTTTTCAGGAACATCGAACACCAACGATCAGTAACGTGTGTGTATCAAAACTCTACCATTTTTAATCTTATAGGTAGTACAAACTATCGTAAAACGAGATGTGTCACACACTGTTTATGAGCGCACGTGTTGTGTCAAAGATCAGGCAACCAAAGCTGCTTGAAATGTGAAGACTAACAGCATGAATCCGTCCCAAGGGCCAAGACAACTAGATAAGATTTGATCATAATATATCGTCTTTGATCTACAGTATTATTTAAAGACGGTGAACACCCCTTATCCCCGTAGCTTGGCTGGAACCTGAAAGTCCTTATGTCGTATCACTGCCTGCAGGTAAAAAATTCTTTTCGCTACAGACAATGCACTGTATCATGCCAAACTCATCGACCTTTGGATAAGGGTAGAGATACTACGTGAATATAACGCTCATTTTCTGTTCTTTTTTTTGCCGCATTTATATGGGTATTTTTTGTCTGCTCACACACACACACACACAAACAAATCAAATATATACTTACCCCATACAAAAATGGGAAAAAACATATATATATATATATATATATATATATATATATATATATATATATATATATATATATATATATATATATATATATATATATATATATATATATATATATATATATATATATATATATGACTCACATCATAAGAATCGAAACCAGGCCACTAAAATGAAAGGCAAGGGCGCTACCAACTGACCCACAAATCATAAAAGAAGTTGGAACCTAAGTACTTTTGTAAGAGAGGTTTTCCTGGGCAGGATGCCGCCTACCATACCACTGAGTTTTGCCCAGCTTCCCTACCCACCAGTGAGTCAATTGGTAGCATTTCATTCGAATGAAATGCTACCAATTAGGTCACTGGTGGGTCGGGAAGTTGGGTAAAACTCCCTGGTATGGTAGGCGGCAGCCTGTTCAGGAAAAACCCCAGGTGCAGAGGTATTAGGTTTCATCTTCTTTATGAGTTGTGTTAGCTGTTAGCGCCCTTGCCCTTCATTTGAGAGACCTGGGTTTGATCTCGATGTGAGTCAGAAATTTACTTCTGTGACATTATGCATATATATATATATATATATATATATATATATATATATATATATATATATATATATATATATATATATATATATATATATATATATATATATATAATAAAAGTCAGTATAATAAAACTGACTACTAAGCAGTGGTATGTTATCACTATAAACTCGACTGGCACAAAGATAACGAGAGAGAGAGAGAGAGAATTCAGATTTCTGTCGCAAAGCTAATTACATAACGTCATGTTTGCCACTCTAAGTTTCTATCACTAAAAGGTGCACAGATCCAGCATCGCCTTGAATCCAATGATAGAGAACAGAAAACGGAAGAAAACTTCTCCACTTCCCTGTAGGAAAAGGAATGCCTCCAGGGCTCTCCATCTCAAATGGCCCATTATCGATTATTCGCTACTTGAGGACTACACTCTGCACCTCCTTCAGGAAACAGAGGGCTCTCCTTGGGCCGTCTAGACTACTTTATTGAGAGGAGCTATAAACATGAGACATAACAACAATGAAAAAAAAGTTTCCTTTTCTATTGTAATGGCATCACGACAAGGTAGAGTTCGTGTATATTATGTTCATACTTATTTTTCCAAGAATGAGCTGCTTCCGCAACAAGGGAATGTTCCAGAGTCATACTTTCACTGATGAATCGTAGATGAGCTACTTGTGCAAAAATGTTTTGCATTTCTTGCCAGTTCATATACCACAGAATAACTCATCAGTAGCAGGGCAAACTTTCCTAAAGATACTGAAACGGCGCCTCTACTTTGCACGCGGGGGCGTCATTTTGGGGGGGTGGGGGGCGGCGGCACTTGCCCCCTCATGGCACTGATGGCCCCCCAAGACTTGGTCTGCCCCCTAGTCTTTGAAATAATAATAATAATAATAATAATAATAATAATAATAATAATAATAATAATAATAATAATAATAATAAAAAGGATGGCTGTATTATGCGAATTCATCTTATACAGCATCTTTTCTATTTTCCTTACGATTCGCTTTTCGGGCTCAGCGATGTTGGTCAGCAACTGGCCGATATTCATATTGGAAAAAGGATAGTGCGTGGAATGCGGGAAGTCTTTTATTGAAATATCCAGTCAGAAATGTTTCGTCGTCTGGATTCAGGTTCTATTTCAGGTACCGCCCGAGATGACCTGCCCCGGGCAGCCAATCATAATTCAGCACCGATCAAGACCCCCCTATAAATACCTGACCAACATGACTGAGCCCGAAAAGTGAATCATAAGGAAAATACAAAAGATAGTGTATAAGGTAAATTTGCATAATACAGCCATCCTTTTTAATAAGATCTGTTTAAAAGAGGGACTACTCCCTCCAAATATAATAATAATAATAATAATGGGTACTGGCTCAAAAACTTCAAGGCCCTACACCCACGAATAGCAGAACAACTCCAGCATTGTATCACAAACCACCATGCGCCCAAATGGATGACCACAGGGAGCACATCCGTAGTATAGGAAGACAAGAACAAGGGAAATATAGCAAATAACTACAGGCCTATCACCTGCCTACCAATAATGTGGAAGTTACTAACAGGTATCATCAGTGAAAGGTTATACAACTACCTAGAGGATAAAAACACCATCCCCCACCAACAGCAAGGCTGAAGGAAGTGTAGGGCCACAAAAGACCATGTGCTGATAGACAAAATGGTAATGAAGAATAGTAAGAGAAGGAAAACCAACCTAAGCATGGCATGGATTGACTACAAGAAAGCATTCGACATGATACCGCACACGTGGCTAATAGAATGTCTGAAAATATACGGGGCAGAGAAAAACACCATCAGCTTCCTAAAAAATACAATGCGCAACGGGAATATAGTACTTACAAGCTCTGGGATAAGACTAGCAGAGGTTAACATCGGGGGAGGGATCTTTCAAAGCGACGCACTCTCCCCACTACTCTTCGTGGTAGCCATGATTCCCATGACAAAAGTACTGCAAAAGATGGATGCTGGGTACCAACTCAAGAAAGGAGGTAACAGAATTAACCATCTGATGTCCAGGGACGACATAAAGCTTTATGATAAGAGCATCATGGAAACAGATACCCTAATCCAGACTGTAAGGATTGTATCTGGGGACATCAGGATGGAGTTTGGAGCAGAAAAATGCGCCTTGGTCTACATACAAAAAGGCAAAGTGACAAGGACTGAAGGGGTAAAGCTACCAGATGGGAATACCATCAAACACATAGATGAGACAGGATACAAATACCTGGGAATAATAGAAGGAGAGTATATAAAACACCAAGAGATGAAGGACACGACCAGGAAAGTATATACGCAAAGACTTAAGGCGATACTCAAGTCAAAACTCAACGCCGGAAACATGACGAAAGCCATAAACACGTGGGCAGTACCAGTAATCAGATACAGCACAGGAGCAGTGGTGTGGACGAAGGCTGAACTCCGCAGTATAAACCAGAAAACTAGGAAACACATGATAATACACAAAGCACTACACCCAAGAGCAAATACAGACAGACTTACATAACATGAAAGGAAGGGGGAAGAAGGATAGGAAGCATAGAGGACTGCGTCAACATCGAGAGCAGAGCACTGGGGCAATATCTGAAAACCAGTGAAGATGAGTGGCTAAGGAGTGCATGGGAAGAAGGACCGATAAAAGTAGACGGAGACCCAGACATATACAGAGACAGGAGAATGAAAAACAGAACAGAGGAATGGCACAACAAACCAATGCATGGACAGTACATGAAACAGACTAAAGAACTGGCCAGCTATGAAACATGGCAATGACTACAGAGGGGAGAAATCAAGAGGGAAACAGAAGGAATGCTAACAGCGGCACAAGATCAGGCCCTAAGAACCAGATGTGCCCAGAAAACAATAGATGGAAATAACATCTCACCAATATGCAGGAAGTGCAATATGAAAGACGAGACCATAAACCACATAGCAAGCGAATGTCCAGCGCTTTCACAGAACCAGTACAAAAAAGAGGCATGATTCAGTAGCAAAAGCCCTCCACTGGAGCCTGCACAGGAAATACGAACACCAACCTGAGGGAGTGATAGAAAACGACCAGGCACAGATCCTCTGGGACCATGGTATCAGAACAGATAGGGTGATACGTGCCAATAGACCAGACGTGACGTTGATTGACAAAATCAAGAAGAAAGTATCACTCATAGATATTGCAATACCATGGGACACCAGAGTAGATGAGAAAGAAAGAGAACAAATTTTTAAGTACCAAGGACTGAAAATCGAAATAAGAAGAATATGGGATATGCCAGTGGAAAGTGTACCCATAATCATAGGAACACTAGGCACGATCCCGAAGTAGCTCCAGGACTTATGCACATATGTAAAGGCTCGCGAAGGTGACCTTTGGAAAGTTGGGTCAGCTATTCGCAGGGTCCATTTTCACTATACGCAGCAGATAGGAAACTGCTGAAACATTCGCATACCACAAGGGTCGAAGAAACCACTTTGGTGACAAGACACGGGCTGGGAAATGCGTTTTCAGCAAAGAACGTTCTAGAAGCTGAACCAGTTACAAAATCCGGTTTTTGAAGGATGCTTCTTAATAATGTATGGTGTGTACGTGTACTTCGTGACGCCTTGAAATACAGAGGCGTGTCTTGCCGAACTTTGACCTCGAATGATGTCATACAAAAGTACGTTCGTTCGTGCGTTACATAATGAATATAATGGGAGGAACTGTTGTTCGAATTGGACTTGTGAGATCCGATTCATGTGTGTCTGAAGATGTGAGTGATTTTTCACATGGAGACTGTCCCAGAGGACTTGTGGAGTGAGTAAGAATTCATATACGTTTTTTGGAGTTTGTTTTTCAGAACTGTGAACACACGGTATCTCCTGTGACAGTGGAAGATGTATTTCTGCAATTTTTACATTTTATGATTTTTAATGTGACGTTCCTTTTTCACAGGTATTTCTGTTCCACTCCATTCCTATTCTTTTTCCTCTCTCCCTCCTACGAGGATGAGAGTGGTATGACATTTGAGATGACCTGTTTTAATTGATTGACGTGTTCATGTTTTGACAGATGAGTTATTTTCTGTAACTGGGGTTTATGATTTTGGAGCATTATTTCCTTAGAAGATTTTCTGATAGTTATGTGAAACATTGGATTTCATTCTTCGTAATTTTTAAGAAGTTATTTTTCGTTGATTTTGTCAATAAAGGGTTTTAGTTTTGTACTTAGTATCTCATTCCAGTAGTCCTTAGATTTTAGTTAGGGAAAGATATAACTTACGATGCCGGCTCACGTTACTGCTATCGCACAATGTCTCGGAATAAGCAAGATCAAACCTCTGTTCATAAAACAGAGACTTAAATCAAGTATAGGCTCAGAAATGGCCGTTACACATAAAGAGAAAAGTGATCCGTAACCCCACACTATAAAAACCAGGCAGTCGAATAGGATTACTGTGATAGACAATATATATATATATATATATATATATATATATATATATATATATATATATATATATATATATAATATATAATAATAATAATAATAATAATAATAATATGTGGGTGGGTGTGGCACACCTGTTTGTTGCTTTATTAATTTAATACAGATCTTATATGCCTTCAAAATGCTCCAAAATGCCCACAAATTTCCAAAAATTTCTTGGGAGGGGGCCGGCTTACAGTGTTCCCCCTACACTCCAGTTGATAGGGCTTGCTTCGCTCGCCCCCCAGCCTATATCAGAAGTTCTAAATCTTTGCCGCCCAGCCCACAAGAAAAATCTGAAATGGCGCCATTGCTTGCGCGCATTCTCAAGCTGCCTGGGTATCAAGGCCTTTTCCTTCCAGTCTAGCATGCCAGCTATCCAGTTCTCAATCCTTTCCTCTTTGTTCCTAAAATTTGTCAGTTTTACTTTCCTTATACACTAAGTAATGTTATATCCTATGATTCTTTCATTTGCCTTCTGTGTGGTGAATGAAGTAGGTATAATTAAGGAAGTTCTCAGCACAGGGGGATCATCCACGATTCAGCAGTTAAAGTATGAATGTGGCAATGACCATCGTTATTCTTCTTCTTTGGAACTACCTCTTGTTGCAGGAAACGCCTCAATGTTGTGTATACTCTAATTCGCATGATCCATATATTATACTTCCGGTATCTCTCATATATTTTGTATATTAGACCATTCTTGTTGGTGATATTCAGTCGTTTTCCACCCCACACAAACCTTGGTTCCCACTGAAATTTATCAAGGACTAGACAGGCAATAATTAGCATCCATAGTTTTCTATAATTAGCATCCCTAGTTTTCTAAAGTAAATAAATGTGGCCAGATAATATATGATGTAGTGGAGGTACTGGCATAATTCAACGCGTGATATAGCAGTTACTCTTGCAGTCCACAGAAAACGCCACATAATAGAAAACGAGGAATAACAGACACTGACCTAGCTGGATGGTACAGATGCATTTCAAGTTTTCAACGATCACTTCCAATAGTGTTCCCAAACTTACGCGAAGCCTTTCCACTTTTGTATCATTAAGCCCTCCTGACTCTATTCTATCCTGCACACTCAAGAATTCTTCAAAATACTTAGCCCATCACCCCAGGATTATTAACTTTAGAAATCATCTTTGCTTTTGCATCCGTTTTTCTGAGATCCATTTGTGCATTATCTCCCCCATAAAACAACTTTTTTTCTTTGTCTCCCATGTTCTTTTATGGGTACCCCATCCATTCACCAGTAAACCTCTGCATAATCTCCTTCTCACCCACCACTAAAACTACCATTTTATTATTTGGTGTTGTTATATATTCTCCCTACACTCTTTTACCCATAAACACTTTCCGTTATCCCTGTGACTCGATCATAGAATTTTACAAACCTACTCATTGCATTTCTGTATTTTTGAAACATGCTTATATATATCATGAGACTCTCCCACATGCTTTTTTCACTTCTTTCTGATCAAAGTCGCCTGTTTTAAATACATTTACCACCACATTTTTACCCTTTAAAATTCCCGATGATTTTCCAGTGGATTTCCCGAGTCTGTAACCAGCGTATTGTATAAAGGTGGATTGGCCTCGGCTTTTACTCTAACTCACTTTCGTCCTACTTTCCCTCTTCCTTACGGTAAAAATACAATGCTTTTATATTGTATGAACACGACAGCCACGCTCTTCAGAGTAACAGCAACAAGGACAACTAAGGAATAAGTTACAAAATCTGGATGTTCATAACATTTCTTGGTTCATAAAGTTAAATTTAATGTTTTTAGAAACTCAGAAACTTGGAAAACAAACAACAAAATAAAAGACAGCAAAGGATTATGAAACAGACTTACGTAAGCAGTCTTTTTAAAGATGAATTCTCCAGTGAAATGTCAAGTCTGTCTGGCCTATTTAGACGGGACGCAAAGGGTGCCTATTCTTGGAACCCCTGAAAGAAGCAGAATATCTACCTGCATCTGAATACATCCATACTTGACTTGAGTTTGCGCTGACATTTTGTCAAGTAGATAGTGTTGTATTTCTAATACGCTTGCACTGATTAAACATGAGAATAAACTTTCAAATATGGTAGGTTCTACTGTGAAGCTTTGTAATCCTTTGGAATGCGGCTATAAGGAAGAGAAAGTCGTTAGGTCTACGGGCGAACGCGGAGATACGAGTATGCCTGCGTTCTACCCAAAACAGGCCCCCTCCCTAACCAACATTACCACCAAGCATGCCCTCTGAAGTACTTTCCCCTCTAGTCTAGGCCATACGCGTCAAGCCACCCCTTTCTTAACTCCGTAGCAGTAACCTTTTCCATCCCCCCTCCCCGCCTCTCAACAATCGACATGCAGAAGCACAAGTGCGTAGGAGCATGGGGGTGGTGGGTAAAATGGTTTATGAAACATCGAAACAAGGGACCTCCTCACGTCCCCGGTGTTGTTTATGTTGAAGACAAGGTCGGTTACGTAACCGAGTGTGCTGCGCCTTCCTGTGAAATAGGCTACGGCTTGGGTGTGACATACCATCATAATTTAGAGCATTAGCTTGTTTACGTTGACGATAACGTACAATTAGGAGTAATCACATCCTTAGCGTTGCTTAGCAAACTCACCGCCTCTATCACTGAAGAGTAACAGTTCAATGAGGGGAAGGGAAATCACGAATATTACTCAGCCGTATCTCATTTTAAATATCTAACACAAGCAGATATTATTGATTATTGTTATACAAACTAAACATGTTTCATTACGGAAAAAGACATAGGTCCATTATGCCAATAATGATCATCCGACTATACCTGACACCCAGATCAAAAGACTGATTGATTTACAATAAAATCCCGCGGCTTCGAAAGCGCTCTGTACGAGGCCACGCTTCTCGGCTAATTGTCTGGGTTTTACAGATATCGGTTTAATTACCCGTGCGTTTTCACAAGCCAACTTAAAAACAGGTCATAGTACATCCGTTTTACATCAAGCAGTTGCGGGCACTGCAATTTTGTGAAGCTGAAATCGCGGATTCAGTACGGCGCAAATTTTTAGATTTTGGTGTCAAGTCGCGAAGAAATGACACAAAAGTTCCTCTTTTATATTATTATTATATATTGGCTACCGGGCGACTGCGAGCAACTTAATTAGGCTAAAAAGTGTATCAGTATCGTCCTCACAATGCAAAGTGAAGGTTCCAGCGATTTTATTTGCAAAGCAGAAGGCGTTTTGCGAATATAGCACCATCTTTATGTGATTATTAAGCGTAAGTACTGAAATGGAACCTTGCCATGATTTTTTCTTTGATTAGAAAGAATTCACTATATCTATACATATATTATCTCTAAGTACGTTACAATATACTATTTTTTAGTGCTTCTGTTGTCATTATTTCTATTACATTTCACATATTTTGTGTGGAGACTTCATTTTCTCAATACCAGAACATCGTTGAATATTTGCTGTGGGCCTTGGAAGCTGTGAGTTCGCATCCCATAATCTGCTTGGCACTCTGAGGTCACGATACGACATTGGCGGTTTTAATTGTGCGATATATGGGACAAGTGGCTTCCTTGTTCTGGCTGTTCAAGCCTCCCACTCAATTATCTCTCCCCACACTTTTTTGTCAGTTCTACCATTTGCTCCTGCTTTCTTGAGGCTACCAAGTAGGTTTCCGTTCAGGGTTTTAGTGAAACTATTTCATCCGGCTTTGTTAACTCCCGAGTTTAGTGTTGATTTGCCTCTGGGTGAATGGGATGCGTCTTTGGGACAAGCAAAAAGGCGACTGTGCGATAGCAAGGGAAAAAATAGGTCAAGACAAACAAGTGACTTTCTTACTCCCGCCTTGAAGAATTCCGTAGAACTACAATTACAAATCTTTATCATTAACTACTTGGACGTACCGTAGCCATCTACGATTTAACTGCGGTATAAATGGATACTGCTAGTTTATAACGCAACTGATACTGTGTAATGTTTTTGTTCGCATTTCTGCCGATGAAAAACAACTACTAGACCATTGAGTAATATTGTAAATGACTTTTAAGTGTGCCAAAAATTCATTATCAGGTGTAATCGTGTCACTTATGCATGATTATTTAAGTTAATATATTATATGAAAACGCTCTGTGGTCTACGACGGTCAATACAACCTTACGTCTGGCAACAAACCCCATCATACTACAAATCCCTTCGACAGCCACGGTACTCATCCAACAGAGTGACTCTGACCCTCTTTATTGAATAAAACTTTTTGCCCCCGTTTTCATTTCTGAAAGAAGCAATAGCATGCACACCCGATCTCATCATAGTTGCTTAGAGAAGAAAAAAATGGTGACCACTTGTTCACGCTTTCCGCTTCAGCCCTCGCGTCCATAAAAAAATGGATGTCCGTATGGTATATTTTTTCATCTTGTCAGTCTCTTCATGATACCATCAAGACGTTTTTCTCGAAACTTCTCAGCACTAGTTTTGAGAACAATGGGGTAAAGGTGAGGTGTAGAGACGTGTGAGATGATGCCCATACCCTGTATGACCGACTCTCCTGTTCACATTGGAAGAGTTATCGTCCCTCAGGCAGGAGAAAGTGATGTGGCCTTGAGACGCGTCCTTGTCTTCGACGCAACGTAATTACGTAGTTGAAGGAGTTGTAATTTAGTTGCTGGCAGAACTGGTGGGTTTTGCCCTGTTAGCCCTATATGATCAGGAGGAAGTAGGGTGTAGTTGGCTTAAATAAAGCGAAAGAAAACGTCAAAGAGTAAAAAAGAGGCTCAGATTGTTATAACAAGGCACTTTTGCCTCGTGGAAAAAAGCGTAGCAAGCCTTATACTTCGCGAATACCCATCACAGAAACATCAATACACATGAGCTGCCATGTTATGACTCCAAAGTGGATGTTGGATTTTCATTAAGGTTTTACCTTAGAATTACACACTTGAGGCAAAGCGCCAACCGATGCAGGAGAGGGCGCATATGGAAGCCGAACAGGGCGTGGGTGAAAATGATATCCGTATGAGCCAAAAGTGGGTGGAGATTACAATGGCTGCAAAGAGTTTTTGCCGACTGCGTGTTCAAGGCTACCGCCAGGGAGGAAGGGAGCGCTAGTGGGGGAGACGGAAAGTACCCCGAAAGTGGCGGATGGGGGGAAGGGGAGGTGGGCAACTACATGAATTAATGGGGTGGGGGATGTTGATTGTCATGGTTGGGGGGAGGGTAAAAACGGTTGTATCGTAGCAACACAGCGGCGGCGTCGCCTTGGATGGTAACAAAGAAGGGCCTCGGTAGCGAGTCTTCGTGTCACAAAAGCACTTCCGCGTATGTCATTACGTTTCGTTTGAATGTGAGTTTTCTCGCAGACACTGATATTTTTCAATGTACTCTTTTTGAGTTGCAATGCCAGCGTGTATCTGATGACTGATTAAAAGAAAGTTATGTGCCCCTCGTGTACCTATAACTTATACTAAGGAACTTTACGACAGGTTGGGAAATGGGCTTTTTTGCTCATATAAGAATAAATATTCCTCAAGATATTCAGAGCGTTTTCGCTCACCTCAGTTAGTATTGCCTTTCTTTTTCATAAAAGTGCTTCGCTCACCTCAGTTAGTATTGCCTTTCTTTTTCATAGAAGTGCTTCGCTCACCTCAGTTAGTATTGCCTTTCTTTTTCATAAAAGTGCGGTGTCGGAAGTTTTAAAATGAGAGCGCTAAAGCCACCGCAGTACACAAAATGAATAGCTAAATGGCTTTGACACGCACATTGTTTGCCAAAGCCTGGCACAGCGTCCATGAATAGATAATAAAAATAGTTTTTGTTGCATTTTCATGGCAGACTCTACATGGATTCCATTGTCTTCAAAATAAACACCCTTTTTTATACGAGAGGAATTCCTGTTCGATTGTTATATTACAACGCTCGAAACTTTATTTACCTACATAAAGCATGTTTCAGTGTAAAGACAGAGACACAGAGATCGGCCTTTGTGCCTGGATACATAACACGTATATGTGTAAAAACAGATTTATATCAGGGTTATTGATAGAAGGCAGCATTTTCTGGTCGGTTTCGATTGCAGATAATCCCAATTTAGAATAGGAAGCAGATGAGAAAAGACTTACGCAACGTGACATTTAAGAATAAAGTAACAATACTGCTTGTCAATAAAAAAAAAAAAATGGGTAACAACGTCAGCTAAGGTCAAGGAAAATGTCAGAGGGCTTGCAGTTTCGTCCCAAAAAACTTTGTGGCAAAACTGGAAGGCTGCACCCTACAGGTGCCATCCCTTCGAAAGGAAAAAAAAAAAAACATTTAGTGAAAATAATAATAATAACCTTACTATACATTTCTTTTATTTTACCGTCATGGGTTCCTTGTACAATAAGTAGCACCCCGTAGGAGGTGGTGCGCCTCACCTCACTGGTGCACTGTAGGCCCTACCTTTTTTTTTTTATCTTTTATTATAAAAATAGCAGTATCTGCATATATAATATACAATATTACATATAATCTCAATAGCACTAATAACTAATAAAAAGCTAAGCAAGTCATCCGGTATATTTTTTCATATGTGTACATACAGGAATTTTAATAACTTTCAAGTATTACAATTATGTACAAATTCATCCAAACAAATGCTAACACATGGTACACAAAAAGTAGCAATATATACTCAAAATTCGCAACTGTTGTTATGCTATTTCCAAAGAATACAAAACAGAGTGAATAAGAGTTGTTTGAAGCGCCCCTTCGACCCCTATGGGTAGCCACATTTTAGCCCCTTACTTTGCGTTCATTCCTGTTTCCTTTCCTTAGTCTTGCTTTCCAACCACTCGAACTAACATTTCTTAGTGCAACTGTGGGGTTTTCTCCCAGTTCCACCTTTAGATCCTTTAAGTTCATCTCCTTTATTTACTTTTTTTTTTTTTTTTTTTAATCTTGCTGTCCAATCACCCGAACTCCCTCTTTTCACTGTCTGCAGCGCTGAATGGTCAAAAGTGCCCCAGTGCTTAGCAGGACAGCCTAAATTTAATAAATCATGAACCACAATAATCAGCATTTGCTATGAACGAACTTGTTTTCGCTAATGACTTTGATGTTAAACAAGAAACATTACTACGCCCATTTGACAGCTAAATATTCAGAAATCTAGGAATTGTTTTTGAAGAGTGATATTCTAATTGATGTACATTTACCAAATAACATACTTTGCTTAAATGTGAATTTTTTCTCTTCCTAGGAAGAACAATCCATCTACGGCGGCAGATGCCTCAACCCGCATGGCAAAACGAGCTCCTTTTGGTGCTAAAATACTCTGTCTGCATGACGCTGTCTTCAAAGCAAAGTGATATTTTGTGGTTGTACTTGAGTCCGATGAGAATTCTACAAATTTGCAGAAGCAGAGATGCGTATAAAGTTAAATGGGTGTTAGAGATCTGTCCATTATGTATAATCATTATTATTATTATTATTATTATTATTATTATTATTATTATTATTATTATTATGAGCCAAGTAGCAACCCTAGCTGCAAAAGCTGGATGCTAACAGGGTAGGCATCCCGAAACTGGGAAAAAATGACAGAAGTAGAGAGTGAACCACCAAAGAGAAATAACAAGGGAAAACAAAGAAAATAAGTCAAAACAAGAAAGCATTTGCAATAAGTCTGAACAGTTCTGATTTTCCAAAATACAACTAACTGTACGTAGACGAATATAAGAAAATGCATCCCTGATGCACGCGTGATGGTACAGTTAGTCTTTTTTCTAATTGTTAGTTGCCGCTTCTTCTCCAAACTGATGGTAAATCCAGGTAGAATGCGTTTGATGAAATGAACTAGAATCTATGTTTAGCTGCAACTGTAATTCACCTGAAAAATTAATACCTGTTAATCAAGAAATGTCGAATGTTTGTTATTAACAACAAATCCGTTAGTCGATCTTCATATACATTTGAGAAGGTAAAATGCCCGTGTATTAACGACTGATGATAGTTATCTTGACTCTGGGGCCGAAGGATGGCCGAATATTAACAAAAGGTTACATAGTTACGGTAATAGTGGGCACAGAAAAATATTGTGACTAACATCACAGTGATTAAGAACAGTTATTTTCCATCAAACTCGTTTTTGCACATTTCACGGAAAAACATGATGAATGACTTAAAAGGGAAAAACTCGCCGTTCTTGGGAACGGCCATGCCGGGTAAACGGCAGCTTGTCTTGCGTTTGTAACAGTAGTAGTTTTTACCCTTTTTAGTGTCAAGCACTTCCAAAGAGGCCGAGAATTTTATATGTATGAATGAAGCGACCAACGTTATGAAACTTCTCTGCAAAGGGTTCTGCAATTAGAGCATGAATGCTGTGTTTACTCTGGAGCTCGTCCCTGTTCTGGGAAGTAACTATATATATATATATATATATATATATATATATATATATATATATATATATATATATATATATATATATATATATATATATACATACATACATACATATGTGTTAAATGACCCTATCCCCAGGTCAAATAGGGTCATCTTTTATTGCTGTATCTGTTTTAAGAACAGAATCAATCATCTTACTTCCCTAAGATGTCTCTGGTAGCAGTGGCTCATCCCTGGGTCAGTAAATTCCTTCTCCTTTGTCGACTTCTCTCACTGAATCTATTCTTAAACAAAGGCCTACTGGAATTAAACACTGAAGTACAAAACTAGACTTTATTTGCAAATTTAACGAAAGTGATTCAGCAAATGGAGTGAATTCCACCCCCTACAAATGGAAAACATCACTAGAGGAAATTCTGATTCACAAACATTCAGGTTAACGATTCTAAACCAGCAAATACTAGTGACTAACACCCTGGTCACCAAACAAAGTAATAAGGCCATAATTATTCAAGACCACAATAAATGTCATATAGCATGTAAAAGAATGACACCACTTCCAAAATATTCGTCCTCACAAGATGAACCCAGAATTCCTGTTGAAAGAAACATATCATATATTAAAATCTGAAATGGTGTTAAAAGACATTCCTATTCAAAACAGAAAAATCTACAATGGATAACAGAATGGGAAAATACATAATGGAGACACGGAGGAATTTCACTGCAGCACGACTGGGTCTTCCCACCAAATGTCTGGAAAAGATATGTGTTCATGAATTATGGTACTCACTTTCTATGGCGACAAATAACAGATTTTCAAGTGGCGATCCTTCAGTGCTGCACCACTAGCCAAATCAGACCCAGTCTCAAAATGAAGTCCCTCTGCAAGGGTCTATCCCCCTGATAATATACCATTAGGGAGTGCCACACACATACACACTCACTTAATCCACCTCTTCCGAAAATGTGATGACCCTGGTTCAATGTTCGATCACGCTGTCTCCATGTACTAAATCCTGATCATTGTCAGGCAAGCACAAATGCATGCGTCAGACACCCTCGCTGTATCCAACTGTGCAAACCTCCAAGTTGACACAAGTGCACCTGCAGCGGAAGTGCCACTGACAGGCCAGCACATAGTTCTTCACTGTTGACCAAGACTTAATATATGTAACAGGACGTTTTCACTATTAAAGGGTGGCTCCACAGAAAAAACATCTCAGTGATCACTGCCACCATTCATATGTTAATTGCTGAACTGTGGATGAAGCCCCACGTTCAGCAAAACTTCCATAACATTAGCATCTTCATGCACCTACACAGAAGGCTCATCAGCAACACATCGAACCTTTTGCCCACACGCTGCCATTCACCCCAATTTTGCACGCCTTCCTGACTTCCTGAATATTAGGGCCCTTCCTTTTCAGTGCCTCCTGTACACTATCTATCCACCCCTTCTCAGATCTTCCTCTCCTCTTTCTCCCTCACACTTCTGAATTATAATCATCGTCCATTCTTTCCACATGACTGAACCATCTCAAAACATTCTGATCCATCCTTTCACCCATGCTAATTTTATTTTTTTATTCCTACGTATCTCGACATTTCTCGTCGTTTCAGTTCTGTTCAAGCCACATATACTACACAAACAATTCATCCTAGCAGTTTCAAACATTTTTGTTTTATTGGCACCCAGTATCGACATTTCACTCTTATAAAGGAGAGGAAGTTCAACGAGCTCTCAATGTACTCCCACTAAGCTCTCCATTGATACTCCAAGTCTCTTACCATTTCTTGCAAACACTGTTTTCTTCCTTGCTTCATATGTTCTGCTACTGAGCTCCTCTCCCATCCTACCATATTCCATTACATTTACTCCCAAATGCCAGTATGAACCAAGCACACCCATTGATTCATTGCATCATCTACCTTACTCTCATTTACCCCTATAACCTTACTCTTGCTCACATTCAATCGCTACTTCCTCCACTTGCGAACACTTTCTATCCTCATTTGCCACCAAATCGCCTGCAAATACCTACCAATTCACACGCCATTCATGATTCACTTTCTTATCTCACAACTTTGCATTTACATCCACTGTCCTTTCTTTGACCTCTTGCATCACTATCCATAAAGATATGGAAGTCACGGAGACATAACGCAGCTATGTTCTAGATCCACATTCACACTGAACAGCTCACTCTCCGTTATAAAATACTTGTAATTGTTTTCAACACCATATTTTCCATACCATGCATCCTTAGCACTATCTTTGTTGCCTTTGTACAGGGTCAATCATTTGATTATTCTTGTCCCATGTATAGCCTTTCCACGTTCAAACTAGTCATGTGAACACTTCGAGAAAACATTATACATATACAATATATCCTTCTATTCTTCCAGAGGCGTGGCAAAAGTCTCTACATGGGTGAGGATGCTTGTCCCATGCTCATTTCTTGACCCCAAATGACGCTGGTACCCATTCATAGCTGGGTTGAGTGTTGGGCGGCAGACTGGGAGCTGAACCAGGAACCTTCCCAATAAGAGTCAAGGGCTCTATCACTGAGATGATGAAGCGCTTCATACTCTGACAAGCAGCTGACATTTCGGGTGATTTTTACGTCTCAAGTTTTCATCTTTGGTTCAATAGCAACGATGTCATCGCTTCTGGCCATCGATGCCGATTATAAGATGAAATCAGCAGATCAGCTTGAAATAGTCAAAGGAATTTTCAAAGGAAACGGCCGTTGTGAAAGTTCTGCTAATATAATGCCAGGCAAATCAACGTATTTTCTTCGTCTTAACAATTGATACCCTGTTTGTAATCCCTGAGATTCGGCGTCAGGGCTTTCTCAGGAAAGACAAAGAAGGGATTAACCAGATCCCCGGTTGTAAAAAGGCTATTCCATTTCGTGGGTAATTATGTTGGCCAAAATGAGAAATTTCCGGACGCTAACTTTCACGGAGGAAGTTGCACAATAAAGAGTTGTGGCCAGGGGGCATTTGTAAAGTTTGAAACACCAGAAAAGGTGTGACGTTTTGAAAAATGTGTTGCATTCATTGAATTTGGGAGTTGCTCTCCATTCTTTTGGCGTCATAACCGATCACCGCGTTTTCGTGGTTTTATGATGCTCCATAAAAAGTATTACAGCGTGTGATTATCACTTGCTACGTTCCCATCGTTACAGAGACTGTCCCACAGTTTTTCTCATTAACCACCAGTCCATCAATATTCTGAGCGAATCATTAGGACCAACGTGTAGATTATATGCATAGATAGATAATCCTCAAAGAGTTAATCATGCCTACTAAACACTCACTTTGCAATTACTTTTGAACATAACATTCTTCTTTATCTAATTTATATGGTCCGCCAGCCCAGAGCCCCTCCCCTCCCTCGCAACACACACGAACGAACAGTTACGAAGACGAAATCCAGTTGTTAATCCACTTCTATTGCAGGAGGGGTTGTCGCATTATCGAAGGCTTTAAAATGCTCCCAGAGGCAGATGTTGTGAGCATCACCGCAGGTGATTCGCAACGCCGGTTGATAACCCCACTCTTTCATTAGGGCTATTCAGGGATACTTCTTGTTGCTTTTGTCTTTTTCCTTCTCATCCACTAAAAAATAATGACGCAGTTAAAAGTCTGGATGTACCATGGAATCGCCTAATCTTCCATGGATACGAACACAAGAACCACCTAGACATGAACACCTTCACAAGCACGCAATAATTAGATTCATTTTAAAGCGTAAAGTATAATTATGATTCAAGCTTTGTCATATTATGAAATTTAATTGATACTGTGTAAAACAGACAAAAGCAGTTTAGTAAATAACGCATGTGTCTTGTATTTCCGTTCATGACGAAAATCAGTTGAGTATATCATTATCTACAAATCCATTCTGAAAATATCTGTAGATAAAATTATTATGTAAGAAAAAGCTATATCAACCAGAGATATACTTTTAATAGTGAAGCATGTTTGGAGTGTGTTGAACCTCCTACGCAGGTGTGCACCATCAGCGTTTCATTATCTTCCTAATCTGGGGCGTGAGTGTTTGTGTATATGCGCGAAGAACAAAAACATAATGAAGTCAGACACAGAGGAAATTCTAAAGCAGTGTTAAATATATCCTACCCTTTGGCAGAATTCGTATCACACCCACATTTATCTCCCCACATTTCATTTGAAGTTACGGAAAGTAGCAATTTAAGTCGCAAGATTTAATTGTTTTTATTTTATGTTATTTATTTTTTTTTTTTTGAACGCTGCGATAACACATCTCTCATTTATTGCGTCTGATGAATGGAGGTCGCTCGAGATAAGGTTCATATACTCTTGCTCTACAGGAATTGTATGAGCCGAGGTTACCTTGTCATCCGGTAAAAATTCCCTCGTGAAAGTTAACGTCCGGAAATGCGTCCCTTTCGTTAACATAATTACCCACGAAACCATTGTCCCTCTGGATTCTGAGACCTTGACGTTCCTTTGTCCTCTCTGACGAAGCCTAAACGTCGATGATTCCCATATATATTTCAACGTATCAGTCGT
Source organism: Macrobrachium rosenbergii (assembly GCF_040412425.1). NCBI lineage: Eukaryota > Metazoa > Arthropoda > Malacostraca > Decapoda > Palaemonidae > Macrobrachium > Macrobrachium rosenbergii. The sequence goes on from NC_089755.1 coordinate 26,805,716, forward strand.
TACGATGCGGACAAATTGTAAGTTTTGTCGCATGTACTTCACAGTCCTGTTTGAAGATCGTACTTTAAGCGTGGCATGCCTTAGGAATGTCAACGATATCTAATAATTTTCTTGAAAAAAAAAGGATGCTTTCATAGTTTTAGTTTATACTTATTCATTTAGATTACATTTCGATGTACAGTACCACTTGAGATTTACGATTAACTTTAAATGATCTGACTGTTCTTTTTACCAAGAGTCGAATTACTCTTCAGTTTTAGACGGTGGATTTTTTTCCTCGAAAGATTGGGAGTTAAATTACGGACCCATTCTACATTAGAAATGAAATATGGAGTCTGAAATGGTTAATTGTCACATATATGGTATTTTTTAAGCTTCAAGAGGTATAAGGTAGTAATATATATATTTTATATATACACAAGTATAATATATGTATGTGTTTTATGCATATGTATATATTTTATGTATGTATATGTATAATTTGAAATCGATATTTACTTTAGAAACCATATTTTCATACTACATACATGAAAGACAGAAACGAGATAATACTGGTTAAAGACGGGATGTTTTAGCAAAGACTCAGAACAAATCAAGAATGAAGGAAAAATCTTCAGTGGCTTCAAACATCTGAATTGTTAATACTGCTGCTTCAACGTCCTCATTCAAACATTGATAAATTAATGAATGTGACATGAGTATCATTGTACGCCAGACACTCCCATCTCTCTCTCAAGAGAGAGAGAAAGAGAGACTGTTATGTAAAGCGTACGCATTCTTACACCATTGACTTTATAACAACAGAAAGTAACGGCCACTAAACTCGTACTCCTGAAAAAGCACTCGATACTGTTCTCTACTTCCGGTCTTGTCCCAGCTCGTACCTCACCATCATGGTTCACAATATTCGTTGTATCGGTCAAGCAGGGTTAAGTTATTGGTTAATCACTTCTTTTTTGTTGTTTGTCAGTAGAAAGTAAGCACGATAAATTTACTACTTTTTACTCTTTGTTTTTCATGGATTACACGCGAACACGCCCCTGTTCTTCAGCGATCTGTGATTGGCGGCTTTGCCGTTGGTCTCTTTCAAATTTTGACCAATCAGGGCAGGGAGCGTTTCGGCTTTGCCAGGCTGAACTGTCAGTACTGCCTTTGTGACTTTTATTAGTGTAAACGTATGGTCAACGTTATACTCGTGTGAATAGCGATCAAAATGATACTTTTAAAATAAACTGATCAAACTGGGATGAAAAGAAAACATTTGAAATGAAAAGTTGTCTTCCCACTTCAACGACAAAAAACGCTTAAGTCCCATAACACAATTGTCGAAGATAGCTTTCCTTCGTAGCGAAGGTTCTTGGTTATGGTTCGTTTTTGTTATTATTCCCAATTTATTTCTTCCCCTTTTCTCTTGCTTTTGATGAATGCTAATTTCACACATTGCGCCCCATCTTTTTTTGTAGGAATTGCACCATAGCCCAAACACATGTGCTCGATTAAGACTGATGTTTATGTAGAAATGGAACCCACGCTTCCTCTCTATTTGAGTACGCCTTATCCTCGGTTCTTTCGAAAATATGAAAGATTTTAGGTATCTGTGTGGCCTATTTTGCTTGTATTACTGGATGCCTTTTCACCTGACCGGAGGTCTCCTCAACAACTTGGATATTAGACTTTGGGATTCTTTTTCTTTTATTTTTGTTTATATTTCTTCATCCAGCAGTATCTCTCTATAGCAACTATAAAAGTGATACGTACACACACACACACCATATATACATACATACATACACACACACACACACACACACACACACACATATATATATATATATATATATATATATATATATATATATATATATATTGTATGTTTGTGTGTAACATAATTACCAACTACTCAATAGATCCATACTAGAGATTACGATACGCCTGCTTTTTATGCTCCCACATCCGGGAATGACAAGGCCTAAAAGTAGCAAGCTTTAATACATTCACAGCACTCTTCACCACAGACAGTCTCATTTGATAGCATCACGGAAAACCGTTAAAATTCCTGGTCACAGTCAAGCACAGAAGAGTAACCGCGGATCACATGGTGCTTTTTGTATGGTTTTACGCGAAGAATAGAGAGTAATTATATATATATATATATATATATATATATATATATATATATATATATATACACATACATATATAAATACATAGGGTATCCACCGCAGCTAATTACTAATTGCAGAGGCACAATGGAATCTGCGAGAAAAGGGCGAGGTAGCACTGTCTGTTAATGTTTCTTGCATTCGCTAATACAGCGAATACTACAAATGCTTTACGGTTATGGTAATATAAGTTATAGCAGCATAAAAGGCTAGATTCGAGAATTAACAATATTTAGTATCTAAAGTTCTTCGTGTTATGAGAGCCAAGTAAGACTCCAGATCATTTTCCTCTGTTTTGTGGGGGAGAGTAACCGCAATCACTCTTTTTTTAAGTTTACATCAGAGGAAGTACAATAACAATTTTGTTGTAGTTACTCTGAGGGACAATTAAGATATTTATTCTAATTACCTGATCGTCGGCCTTGCTCGTGTCTTTTTTTATTGTGGGGGGGGGAGTACTTTGAAGGACAAAACGATAACCGTTATCTCTGTGAAAGCCAATATTTTTTAATCTATGAAAAATCAGGATTATAGAACATTTTGGAATAAGTAAAGGGGTTCTGAGGGCTGATTTTTGACATTAGAAATCTTCACAATAAATAAAGCATTGAACTAAATTAATACACCTGGACTTACGGCACTGGAACTCAACTCGAGGTCTATTGAATAAAACTGCGAACCTTTCACTGAGTTGCTTCTGTGGACCTGAGAGCAAATTTGTGATGTTCGGGTATTTGCTTTTGCCTAAATGGTGTTGCTGTGACGTCGGTTGTGGCATTTTGGAACTGCTTTCTCTTTACCATCGTCCTTTTGTATTTGAAATCTAGATACTGTGTTCGAAGTTGTCCAGATTATTCCAGGTCAAAGCTCAATGTGCATAAGATTTAATATAGGCATTCAGAAGTCCTTACAGTAACAAAGAAGGGGGAGTTCTAATTATTACTGCAAAATACTCATTGTAAGTCTCACTCCTAGAGACGTAGGCCACATAGGTGATATTTCCTGAGGTAGAAGCCGTTTTTTCATTAAATCAGTAGCTATAGACAAAGACATGAAAACTGTTTTTGTTAAAACACCAGTGCAAAAATCCACCAAAATTTCATGGCTGCTTTATGACCTCGTCTAGAAGCTTCTCTCAGTTCTGTTCTTGCTCATTCTTCCCTGATCATTGAGAGTCACTACTGCTGAATAGAATATTTCTATTTACGCATCACTTCAGTATTTGATGACGCATGATTTCCTCTAACCTTCCTTAATTCACGTTCTGTTCTTTAATTTTACCACTGTTCGCTACGGTTTTCTCAACACTGACCAAACCATGCTATCTTTGTACAAGTTACAGCTATCATCACGATTTTCCCCTGCTCAGCTCGTATCTCACAGGTATTAAAACACAATTTTTGTAAACTATTCTGGTGCATTCATACAGTGCATTGTCCACTGTGCTTAGTAAATTTAATCTCTTTAGTAATGTCTTCATACACCTAGTAAGATTGTACTGCTTTTGTTACTTTCCTTTTACGGGAAAAAACTGCTATAAAAACTCCCGTTTCCCTTTTTGTCCTTCCTATTGTTTGTTTCGCCCTGTCACTCATTCTTCAACAGTCTGTAAAACCTGCAGCCCCGGAAGAACTTCCGTCTTTTTATATACCACAACTTCCTCTACTTTACGGTAGATTTTCATCGAATACTAAGACTCTTGTACAACCGCCACTTGCTTTCCTTTACTTGTTTTTCATAAAAAGATTTCTCTCCGTGAGCACTGCTTAACCTCTGAAGAACACTCGAATCAATCAGTAAATCATTTATCTACTGGGCTGTTCTTTATGTTATTTCTCAGTACGTTTTACTTTCTACTTTTCATCAGCCAACAAAAGAACCATTTATGTTGTGTTTATATTCTCAGTACTTTTCCTATAATTCCATCATTCACATTGCTCTCTGACTTACCCTACAATAACAGGAATTAACGAATCATATTTGCCAACAATCCTGGCCTTAGGAAACAACATATTATTTCCAGGAACCAAGCCGTTTCCTGATATCCAATATCTCCTAGCACATCCATCGTCGCACCCTGATGATAATCTGCCAGGCAATGCTCTAATAGAACTACTCCAGAATCTTCTTGCAATACAATAGTTTTTCAGCCTAAATGCACTCGTATAATCATCACTTAATCTTATTGTTGTCCTTAATCGTAGCGTTACACACTCCCTCTCTTTCCAATCACGGACCTGACTTCGAACCTTGCATCTTTCAGGGTATGAACATCCGGGTTCCTTTCTGTAAACAAATAAGAGTAATATATGATGCTCTCATTCGTATCCTACCTTAAAAGTCATGATCAGATCATAAAACTCTGCTTCTTCTTGTTAGCTAGTAATATCTTCGTTAGTGTACAAAGTATTCAGATATATAAACAGACTGACGTATATGAGTACATATGTAGAAGGTGTGCATGACTGAATAATATATATATATATATATATATATATATATATATATATATATATATATATATATATATATATATATATATATATATATATATATATATATGTGTGTGTGTGTGTGTGTATACAGTAAATTATGAAACATAAAAAAAAGAGAATAAACTTCCGAAAAATAAATAAAGGAAGTCATTCTCAGATATAATTCCTTGCACGTATAATCGCTTGGAGTCCTGTGCTAAAATCCTCCAAAGTTTGCCAGGCAACTGAAGCAACAAAGAGAGAGAGAGAGAGAGAGAGAAAGTCAAACAAGCAAATCAAGCAACCATCTTGGGTACGAAGTTGGTTGAGGCTATGAACACAGTTAGCTCGCACTATGTGGGCGAAGTCGTCTGCTTGCTCAACCTGATCGGAGTCAAAACACGACCGTGGAATTGTCAGCTTTTAAGGGATCGACTCCTATAAAAATTCTCATGGTCCTTAAGCAGATCTTTAGGTGCTTATTCCACTCCGCGTTAGCAATAAGTATGGTCTGCCTTTGTCAAGCTTTTATTCATCTATTTTTTTTTTTACTTTCCATTTTTAATTATCACATTAAATCGTAAAACAATCTAAGTATTTCGCTGGGTCTTCCTAAAGTTATGAGTGCTAATAAAGGAATGACTGATATAAAGTTTCGACAGACCTTTATTCTTTATCATGGTTATTATCTAACTGAGAAAAGAAAGTAAAGCACACACAGAACCTCCAGCAGTAGTTTCAATACTTGTATCAGCCGATAAGAAGATTTATGGCTTTTATTCCACACTTTAATTTTCACGTTATTGGGAGACTGTACAGTATAGCGTCGTCATTATTATTATTGTTGCTGTAGTGGTTGTTGCCTGATTTATTTTTCTTATCAAATCTTATTGAATGTAAAATGTCACTTTCCTATTTCCATTATTCTCTCTCTCTCCCACCTCTTCAGTCGGCTCTTTCTCTTCCCTCAACTACTTCGGCGTTGATGGAATTCTCTCTTTGCTTCCGTACCCCATGAGTCCTACAATTTCTTGCATTTCAAGGATTTCCGTCGCATTCTGAACGGTTAAGCCCACAACTCTTTTAATCTTTCTCTCGTTTCCGTAAGGTGAGGTTATTAGGCTAGATAAAGATACTTTGTCTTTATCTCAAAGTCAGAGAAAAAAACGTTGAAAAGTCAGTCTTCCACATTTCGTAATGCTTTCTTATCATTCTTCAGTCCTGCAGCAACTTATCAGTTAGTGTTTGTGAAGAGCATTTAGTATAAAAGTGGATAAATTCACTGAAGCCGCCGACATTCCCTGCAATATGTATTTGTGCGTCTGCTGATATTTCTTGAAGTGGTGAGCATGTGTGCTCTTTCGGTGGCCTTGAATTGATCAACTTTTGGGAGAAATTTGTTAGCAGCTGAGACTGCTTTCATTGCATCAAGATGTCAATCCAGACCCAACTTTTCATGAATAACGAACATATTTACTAAGTTTTGTCGAATTCCGTTCGCTCATTATTGAGAAAGCCAGCTAACATTCACTCGGACAGACAAACAAGGGTGAAACGTCACCTCATTTCAATTTCTTTGAAGAAGGGAATATTGCAGCGCCGAACAAACAAGAAAATGAAATCGAAGCTAGTAAGAGTGATAACTATTGTTACATGATAAAGTCTTAATGACAAGTCAGAAACCAAAAGAACATTTCACCGGGCTCTAAAATATATACAGACAAACAGCCTTAACCGAAACTTTTGTTTCAGTCAATGGCTTCTCATGTAATCTCGTAGCCAGAACCAAAACACTTCCTCACGTAGCGAGAAAACTAACTTTTTTGAAAACGATTTATTTTTCAGTTACTCCCAAGATTGGTATGATTGAGTACCTGCGCAGCTGTAGAGACTGCGATATATTTTCTTGTCTCGATCACTGCATCAGTGCAGTAGTTTCCATTAGTTTACAAATTCGGTTTCCGCTCTCGCGTTTTCACTGCCAAAATAATCACCGCTTCGTAATAATGCCGACATGTTCAAGTAACAAAAAAACATACAGATTTGGTTAACATAATTAAATATTTAGTACATATTACTTCCCGTAGTGTCCACACATATAATGTGTATATATCGGCATGAGAGAGAGAGAGAGAGAGAGAGAGAGAGAGAGAGAGAGAGAGAGAGAGAGAGAGAGAGAAGAATTGGTGTGAGACCACACTTGTTGCACTTAGGCAGGCGTGGTGCAATTTTCTCCAGGTTCGGCCAGATTTCCTCCTCTCTCTCTCTCTCTCTCTATATATATATATATTAGTGACTAGGAAAGAATTTAGTAGATAGTCGACTCTAGGCACGGCTAGCAACCTCATTATTAAAATCTCTCTGAGAATTGTAAGTTAATTTCTGGAGCATTCTTATCTAAGAGGAAAAGGTACACATAGTAATTAAATACATCCCTTGTTGTTCCATCGTCGAAGTTAACTATTGTTGGGTCTGGTCGTTACTTGGACGGGTGGCTACCAAAATAGGCAGACGCCCTCGGTATATAATTCCCGTGAACACCCATGGGGTAGATTGTGAGGCAAGGAAAATCATCCAACAATACCTGCTGAAAAGCGGAATGGTGAACAAAGAATTTGTAATTATTTATGGTTAAGAATCGTTCAAGTGCACATTCTACCAGCAATGGGCTTTCTGGAATGAATAATAATAGTGTTGGAATAGAGAATAGAATATGGAATTTAGGCCAATGGCCAAGCACTGGGACCTATGAGTTCATTCACCGCTAAAAGGGAAACTGATAGTAGAAAGGTTTGAAAGGGGTAACAGAAAGAAAACGTCGCAGTTGCTCTACGAAACATCTGATAGGAGAAGATGGAAAGAAATATATAGAAAGAGAATATGAACGGAGGTACAGTAAAAGGAATGAAAGGGGTTGCAGCTACGGCCCGAAGGGACGCTGCAAAGAACCTAAGTAATGCCTACAGTGCACTGACAGCACTTCTCCCCTTCGGGAAATAATACTGTTGGCGATAGTGACTTTTGTCTTGAAATTTATCTCCCAGTTGTGAATAGAATATCTAGATTAAGGTGATAAACAGACAACAATGCATTTCATGCAAGTATATATGAAATACTTTGAACCGACTACAACGTTTACCCAACAGTTTTAAAAAGCCCACCCCATACAAAACCCGAAAACACTACCTACACCTCGAACATGTATGTTTATTTCCCGTAGAGTTAAATGTCACATATCCTTATTGGCGTTAGTGTGGACCCTCCTTTGGCAACAGCAGTAGCGCCTGTGAGTGAATGGCCACGACTCGCTTAACGCTCGTGGAACATTCACAAAAATGAATTCATCCCTGCATATCAAGGCGAGAGCTTAATATGAAGCGATTTAGGCCACAACAACACAGCCAGTGAGGATGGCTGTGGTGCAATAAGTACTGCAATTCCACTTCTTTTAAGAAATTATAAATATACCCTGTTTATCAGACCGGTGTTAATAAGCTGACGGTATGAAAATGCATCCCCAGCACTTCCTTAATTTGTCCATTTATTAAACTGCTTGTAGAAATGCAGAGAGAAGTGTAAGTTGAGCGAAGAGAACGAAATGAAACATAAAGAGCGGGTGGATGACTGGGATGGGGTAAGAGGTGAGAAGTTCACGATGGCGGGGGGAAGGGCATTGTGTACAAGATGACGCCCCGAGCCATAAGCGGTTGACGTCGTAAAAGTAGTTGTGGACGAAGCCAGCATACAAATTCCGCTCATTTCGGCCATCCATGAGACGCCTTGTAATATTTTGACGACCCCTAGCCTATGTAAAGGCATCAGGAACGCGTCCAGAAATTGTGTTTGAATGTGATTGGTCAACTACTCGGACCAATCAGATCGCAGGGCAGCTTTGAGAGGGAAGTCGACAAAATCCCGTTTAAATCTTTAACACAAGCAGTAAAGTACTTTTTATTTTCTGATACTTTTCCACAGGGGGTTAATAAGTTATTCCGAGATAAAAACGCGTTGATTAAAAATAAAATGTTGTCACAATAAGAGGGAAATATTACCAACGAAACATAGCGATTTTAAGTAACAATGCGTTGATAGTGATATCTGGGTAGAAATAGCCGTGGATTTTATTATTTTGCTGTCGTTTCACTATGTATTTTTTCTGTATATAAATATGAATGTCTATTCATCTTACATTGTCTCCAGTTAGGTTATCCTGTAATCTAGCAGTTAAGCAAAGACTTCGTCTGTTGTCATGCCAAATGTCTCATACTGTGGGAACGGTACATACCAGAATAACTATTGCAGTCACAGATTGGGGTATGGTTTGCGTATGTATCCACTACATTAATACAGTAAATTCATATATAAGTATAGCCCGTTGCAATATTCGTATTTTCAGTGGGAGAGATATGAAAAAGGTCAATCATAAATCAAAAGCTTGAAGTACGCGGTCTGGGCGCATATTCTCATACCTGATGCAAGATCTCCTCGTAGAGGTATTGCTCTAAACCAGTATTATGTAGTTGAAGTTGAAACGACAAACATTGCGGCCATCTAACAAAATCTAGTGATGAACATGCGAACGAACGAGGTAATTGTCTACAGGCGATAAAAACGGGGAGAAAAAAAAAAAAAGAGCAAAGGTGGGCTTCACGCCCGGAGCACCCGACTAGCTGGCGCCGTAATGTCGGTTAGTCCCCTCCCAACCATCCCGGGGAACATCCCCAGTCCCCCTATCAATGTAAATGACTCCCTTCTCCCCCCAAACTCGAACGTTAGTTTGGAGTAGCAGCCCCCCTACTACGCAGTAGAAACAGCTCTACCCCCTTACTCACCCCCTACATAAAATCGCCCCCTGGTTGATCACTCTTTTGCCCGCCAAAAAGCTACTCAAGTTTTTCTCTCCTGCTGCTCCTCTGGAGAGAGATGAAGGTTGCTGACGCTTGGCGGACAGTGCCGTAAATGATTTAGAGGACCGAGAGTAGAGGAAGAAGAAGAAGAACTCCCGCTAAAATTTGTTCTGTTCAAGTGGGATGCGATTCATATGAGTTTTTTGGAGCTAATAGGGAGCCCATAGTTCAATAACGCACAAAATATAGCTCACTCGAGAGATATTTGATGTGGAAGGTAGAGCCAGAAATTTCTAAAAACCCGCGCAGTGGAGAGATGCTTCTTGCAAGCGTCACTTTGCTTCCCGCCATCGGCGTGGCGGACCTCTACCAAATTTCATACTCCCCACCCCTCTCCTCAAGCTAACCCCCCTCTGGTCAACTTGGAGGAGTTACGTAACGACGTTTTACGACGTTCCCTATCTGTACGGGAATCCACAAGCCAACCCCAGCTCACAGCGCCCTGTGGCTCTGCCGACGATGTTGTACAATTTCTTCTATTTAAATCCATATCCGTTGAAGATGCACACAAGACATTCCGTTGCACGAAAAAAGGCCTTTTAGAGTATCGCGATACGCATAATACATAACCACGAAGTATTTTTTTTTTATTTCCCGACTGCGAGATTCTGAAAACAAATGAGGCAAAAGATAATGTAACGGCAATTCTGCAACATCACACTGAAGCCGAGTCTATATCGGATGATGGTGGAACTTCAGGCAGACCAGTTGCGTCGGCTTCTACTATCTGGCTTGCCGCTTGCGAGGCAGAGGTGGAGTTTCAATTCTCTGAACACTTCAGAACTGAAACGGATCTTAGGAAGGAATAGCAATTCTTCTTAAGTCTGATATCCGCTAGAATTATAGTTAGTTTGGTTGATATGCAGATGAAAATACTCTTCTAGACATCGTTGCTTTGCGTTAATACTACTACGTAGGATATAATTGTTAGAACTGACCAGAGTTCTATTAATAATGAGTAAATTACTTCCACAATGTTCACTGTATGTGTAGTTACACGCCATTTTTAAACTCTCTTAGCCATCAAAATACAAGCATGTAGGAAAAGTGTGATGCTCCCAGATATGCATTGCATTGGGACATGCACGTGCGTCCGTGTATAGTGCCAAGACATGATCAGAAATAACACGGTATCAGGAAGACTAAATCATTGATATTATATATATATATATATATATATATATATATATATATATATATATATATATATATATATATATATATATATATATAAATGTGTGTATACGTGTAGTATATGTATATACATGTGTCTGCTCTTTTTCCCCCCAAAAGGAGTCTCCAGAAGGGAGTATTTTTGGATGCCGATGGCATCCCATGCCGAGACCTACTATAGTCAGCTAACCAACTGGCACAAAATCAATTGCATTTGGTTGAGAAAAAAAAAAAAAGCGATGACCCTGATAAATGTTTCCTCATCGCTCAGTCTAACCTAAGATCCGAATGCTGGTCTTGTTAGTAAGGGAAATGTCCTATACACAGGACGACAACCGTATACCGTGCAAGCTTTTCAAATAGGCTTTCCTGCTAGTAGAAGGCCACTCAAAAAAAAAAAAAAAAAATAATAATAATAAAATAAAATCTCTGAGAGACTCAAGTCTACTAAATTCTTTAATAATGATTTGTATACCACTTAGAATACTTCTTACCAGCACTTCAAATCACACTCGCTACGCAACGACCTCCATCTTGTACGAAGTCTGTCGCTTCCTGCATGTCAAGGCCCTTCCCTGCCTGATCTCTGCTGTCAGGACTCGAGGCCTTCCTCTCCTTCCTCCTCTCAACTCTTCTGAGTTATCCCATTCCACCAACATGTCGTGCTCCATTCTCTCCATATGACCAACCTTCACTTTTAGCCATTTTAACCAATTTCTGCCTCCATATTCATAACCTTCCTAATCATTATTCCTCACATAGCATACGAAAAATTCACCTGAACTACTTCAACCTTTTAATCATTCATTTGCATTCATCGTGCTCACACCATTTCAACAGACGAGAAATAGCTCAACAGGATTCATTTAGTAACCGTCAAATGGAAAGTGCCGTAAAAGTTGTGCAAAAAGCGTTGCAGATTAACTACTGGCTATAATATATTTGAAACCTAAGAGCACACACACGAATTATTTTTTAAGGTTTTCATCTGATACTTTCATTACTTAGCCTTAAAGTTTGAAAAAAATCATCTGGAGCTGTGGGTGCCATGTAGGTTGGTACACACACCTGTGTGTATATATATATATATACAGGTGTATGTACCAACCTACATGGCACCCACAGCTCCAGATCATATACATATATGTGTGTGTGTGACCACGGGGATAGTACAAGATTTTACACCTGTACTCTAAAGCATTCTCAAGCAAACTAGATAAAACAGGAAAAAGGTTGTTTAGAAGACTTACAAAAAATAAAAAAAGGCTTAGATAAGAGGAGTGTACAACCATTTAATGCATACAAAGGTATTATATCTGAGAATGAATAACAGCTGCCCTGGATTAACCTAGGTACTGGAGTAACCAAGGAAGGGCTAAAGACATCAACAAGAATTACTGATAATATTCAGTTTCTCTTTTGAATCTCCTTCACACATTTTGCTCAGAATTGGGATGGGTATATAGACCTGGGCTTAAATCAAGATTATATTCATGTGATATCGTACAAGGGCAGATTCTAAGAAGTTCTTAGAGACAATATTATATTACTATGCGACAAATAAGTTTCAGGTGATTTTCCGCTGGGTGCCAAAAAAGTTATAATTTTTGTTTTTGCCAATTCTAGCTGAATACTTATGATGAAAATTTTTACATATTTAATTCCTCACTCATCTGGCGCAAATCAAATGAATCGCAGTTCATACATGCGATTTTCTAAAAAATGCTGACACTGTTGATGACAATCTCTATGTTTTTTACAGTTGTATTAAAGGTTACATCGACTCTGAATATTTTTAACACTGATTTGATTGCATCAAAGCAGGTGAAATAAGGCAAACTAAGGGCGTCCCTCGGTAATTCTGTCTTCCTCTCACTTTTCTTAAAAAACATCTTCACCACTGTTATAATATGTATCCAAAATATAAACTGGATGCAAAGTTCTCTGCCTATTTTTTTTTTCTTCTGTAGCTTTTTATCTGGAATTCAGGACTAATACTCTATTATGGTCATTAGAACACAGATTTTTATATTAATATGGATTCAAGAAAGAAATGGAAATAGGTTCAATTATTTGCTGCATTTTTACATATTTTACATATCAACAGTAGAGGGTTATGTCTAATAATACCTAAAAAAAGGTAAGCAATCATCTTTTTTTCATATTTAGTGTGAATTTGATTTAATTCTCATTAGAGGTTATTTACATCAACTTACCCAGGAATAAATAATATATAAATTCCATCTACATGCCGAAACTATGATACTGGAACTTGAAAACTCCCTCTTTAAATTTGAGAAAACTGGTGATGAAGTGTCACTCATTGCCATACCAAACGTTTGTTCACAGAATTTTCCAATAAGAATAAAAAAAAAGATAAATACACAATAGTTCATTTTTGTACCCTGTTCTTTCACTTTCATCGTGGTCATACACTTTATATTTCATATCACGTTTAATTCCAATGAAAGAAGTTTTGTGCGTACATACACACAGACATATATATGTATATATACTGTATGTATATATATATATATATATATATATATATATATATATATATATATATATATATATATTATATTATATATATAAAAATTATCTAAAATTTTATTTGAGAAAAAATTATAAAGTGAATACATACATACACATATTATAAATGAATACATACACTCTCTCTCTCTCTATCTATATATCTCTCTATATATATATATATATATATATATATATATATATATATATATATATATATATATATATATATATATATATATATATATATAATCACCACCTCGCTCTGAGAATCCCCTGATACTGTCAAGCAAGCTTGAATCCCTGCAAGGCGCTCAAATGGTGAAGCAACATTTAAAAGGAAGAGCTGTCATGGAAAAGGTTTATAACGTTCAAGTGCATATATACAATAAAAAAAGAAGAGTCAATAAACAACGAAAGGGTTATTTAAGTCGGCCTTGAGGCCAATCCTAGAAGTGGAGACGCCAGAACTTGCAACGCTGTTGCCTGGTTATCATGGAGGAACGAGTGTGGATGGCTGGGGTGAATTTACTTCGTTGTATTTCTGACCTTGTTTCTTATCTAAGTGGGACTTTTCCGGAAGTAACACTGCACTGAGTTCGAGTGGTAATAAGAGTTCGCTTTATGCTACGAGAGATATAAAAGTAGCTCTGGGATTTGGTTCATTTGAGGGAGGATTAAAGATTGTTTACGTTTGGTGTCTGAAGCTCCCTCGTTGACGCGGGAATGAGTAGGGGCGGGTTATAGTATGCCGGGCTTCGTATCCTCAACTTCTCTAGGTTATGCTGACGGGAGAAGGATTTTTAGATGGTGGGTCTACAGTATTCATGCGGTCAAGTGCTTATGGTTCTGTTTGGTTAATTTTTTCCTAAATATCCAAGAACAGAAAAGAAATTGGTTGTACGTACCTACTTTAAATAGTCCGGGAAATTTTATATTGACCTACTATTTAATGATTGTTAACATTGAGAACTTACCATAGTACTTCTATAAACTGTAGCATTTTCAAATCAAAAGTTAAAGAAAATAGGCCACATTCATTAACAAATGAAGTCTGCAAATCATTCAGAAAACGTCCCCGAAAGCAATAGAAAACTATGACGCAGTTACGCGATGAAGCAATGCGTCTCACATGAGTTCCCGTTAAGGTACACTGGGTCTGTAAAACAAAAACAAAAAAATAAATAATAAAAAAACCACTCTTCAACGCTAATCTAACGCGACGAATCTCGTCCTCCGAACTGAAAGTAAATAAAGAAAATACAGTTTTTAACAAAATTTTGCGTAAAATGGATAGTTGTCAGTGAGTGAAAGGATATCCCGTTCTCGTAAAACTGATACGTATTTTGATGTAAAAAAAAAAAAAAAAAAAAAACTCCAAAAGTTGCCGTGAAGAGTCACGAACCATTGCCTTGTTTGGTTTTCTGACTTCTTCTTCAGCTGTTGCGTGTGTTTATTCGTTTGTTCATCTTTTTATCTACATTGGTTTTCAGCTGCATTCTGCTGTTCTTATCTTCGTTATGGTTTCCTCTTTTTCTCGCATATGGGTATTCTTTTAGTGGTTGCTTGTTCATATTGGTTAGTTCTTTAGGAATGCGTCTTATATTGATAACAATAGTGAATTTGGTATAAGGATGAGACGACATCATCTCCCATCTGTGGAAGGTGCAACCAGTCAAAGTTCACGTCATTGCCGAGTGGTACAGCACTACGCTTACTTGTGCTAGTGCGTCGTTTGCCCGGCCTTGCACCCACCAGTCCACCCAATTGTGAATAAGTTCCCGCGTCAGCTGGGATCAGGAAAAACGTTGCGGGCTAGCAACCTCATCCCTGAAGATTTTCCGAGAAACCTGAAGGCGGTGTCCTGACACCACCCGCTTCCGAGGAGAAAATTCATACGGCGAAATAAAAAAATTATTATGGTCCCTTTAGCCCAGCAATTCTCTGTTGTCCCAAGTAGGGGATTAAGTACCTGGTAGTTATGGGACTGCAGGGAATCGCAGCCAAGTTAAAATGGTATGAAGCCGCGGTCATATGAAAATATTCCTCACTCCTCCCCCAGCTTGGTTAACACCCCTGGAGCTCGCCCTGATAACGGGTATATAAAAGCGGATAGTTGAAAAAAAAATTATAATAATCATTTCATTTTCTCCTCTAATGGCCGTCGGTGTCTCGAGATCACCTTCGCCTGGATGTCATAAGAGGAGTGTCATTATTTCCTTGTCAGTCCTCCGGATGAACAGACTCTCCAGCCAAGGGGTTGAGATGAGAGCCCTTCAATTTCATTGCTTCCTGAATTCAAGGACCATTAGAATAATGCTCATATATTCACTATGAAACCCGCTATGTGCATACAAGCAACAGCGCGCGCACACACACACACACACACACACACACGCACACACACACACACACACATAAATATATATATATATATATATATATATATATATATATATATATATATACGCTATATATATATGAGCATTATTCTGATGGTCCTTAAGTTCAAGAAGCAATGAAATTGAAGGGCTCTCATCTCAACCCCTTGCCTGGAGAGTCTGTTTATCCGGAGGACTGACAAGGAAATAATGACACTCCTCTTATGACATCCAGGCGAAGGTGATCTCGAGACACCGACGGCCATTAGAGGAGAAAATGAAATGATTATTATAATTTTTTTTCAACTATCCGCTTTTACCCGTTATCGGGGTGGGCTCCAGGGGGTGTTAGCCAAGCTGGGGGAGGAGTGAGGAATATTTTCATACGACTGCGGCTTCATACCATTTTCTAACTTGGCCGTGATTCCCTGCAGTCTCATAACTACCGAGTACTTAATCTCCTACTTGAGACAACAGGGACTTACTGGGCTAAAGGGACCATCATAATTTTTTTTATTTCGCCGTATGAATTTTCCCCTCAGAAACGGGTGGTGTCAGGAGGGCACCGCCTTCTGGTTTCTCAGCAAATCTTTTATATATATATATATATATATATATATATATATATATATATATATATATATATATATATATATATATATATATATATGTTTGAAATTTTACCACAGTTCCCACCAGATATTGAAGTTCTGTAATCAAGCAAGATTTCTTTCTTTAGTCTTATATAATTTGCTTTTTTTCATTTTCATAACCTACTAAATGGAAGAGGCACACCTTGTACATCATATTTATCGAGTAGCGAATCCCGTTCGTGCTTGCAGTTACAAAGTGTAATTGTCGTTTTAGACAGTTATGGGTCCTGGACAGTTGTTACTCTCTTCCCTCGATCGATCATTTTTTTAATTTTATAATCTCAACCCTAGTCCTCGCCACTTTCCGCTTATAACAGGAGATTTCCGTCTTATTCTAGTACCCTTATCACCGCACAAGTCCGCCTTGTCTTTCTGCTAATTTGGGGAAAAATGAAGATAGTTCTCCGTACAATTCTGCATCAACTGCCGAGACAATAATGCGAACCCTTAAGAGCCAGCTTTATAGGTCAATTACTAAATTCCTCCTTAAGAGAGGCAGCAGGAGCTGTTGGTGTCCTCCAATCGGCACAAGGTTGCCCGAGGCTATGTCAAACTTCCACCCTATATTTCTGTCTCAATGACCCCACCTTTAATATAGGCCATGACCTCCTCCCACTTTCGCGAAATCCCGCCAATCACAGTATGCCTACCCAAGTCATGACCAATCAACCTTTTAAACAGCTTCCCAGAGCCAACAGATAAATGAATGGTTAAACGCCATTTTCTTGAGTGCTATGCCACGTGAACATGCATGCTATGCGGCTGAAAGGTGTCGTAACAAGAGTTTATGCGGTAACATAGATGCCTGGTACCTAAATTCATGAAATAGAGGATCGCTACCCATATGTGCCTTTTGCTCTGTGAGAGAAGCTATTCACCTTTAGGATTACTGTCAACAGCCAATGCCTAGTCTTGTGCTGTTCATCCCTACCTAGTGTGCTATTCAGCTTCAAGAAAGTCCACCAGCACTTCCGTGTTTGAAGCGTACTATCTTTTGGGCTACACTGAGACTGATTCTTATCCATTTAACAAATCCCGTTACTGTTTAAGGCCATTTCAATGAGAAACACCCTCGAAAAGTCTTGAAGAGCAGATAAGGAAACAAATCTGTTACGAGAGATTCAAGGTTACAGTAAGGGAAAGGCTTTTATAGTAGCTTTCAAGAGGAAGATACAAATAACTTGTAAAAATCCCTATTAATATCAAATGATTGTAAATGGTGGAATTTATTAAGAAAACATATACAGAGAGAAGAATTCTGTATCCTACACTTGTTAATTGTTAAATGCAGCCAGTGCTGTACCTGAGAATTTCCTTATTGCAGTTCTAGATACAATATCAGTATCAATTCTTTTCTTTAGATATTTCATGTAGCTGTAACATACAGTCATGCTGTATTCACAAGTAGTTTTTACTAACTAAAAGCGCATTTACTTCATTTTTTGAACGTAACTTTCTCAAGGCATGATTTTACTAAAGTGATAAGATGTCCATAGAATCCGTTCATAATTGGGGCAAAGTTATGATGAACTTCCGGACAAAATTATGACTGGGCATAATCTTGTATGAAGTGAGAGCTCAAGTGATTCCATAATGTGATGTGAATTTCTCAAGATAAGGAGAAACTCTCGGCCTCTAAGGGTCCTGCAGATGAACCGTTCCATAACCCAAGTTTGTGCGTGTGAAAAAGTAAATGTAAACTCAACTGACCTTGTCTACTACCACAATATTGTCCCTGAAGTCTACTTCAATGTATGTAAGTGTTTTAACATAGCTCACCCCTTCAGGAGGACATGGCAGAAATCTGTTGAGCTCCGAGGTAGCGGTGGTGTTCATCCAATACATGGAATATCTCAAAATTCCCTTTACCAACTGTTACATTTTCCAGTCCTAAATTTTTGGTGTAGAACAATGGTGAGAGTGTGGGTATATGCAAATAAAACTTATGGTAATTACATATGAGGAGGCACAAATGCAGATGGTTTTGTGGTACGCAGATGGGTTACTTTATTTGTTCATTCTAGGCCATATACTGCACCTGGCTGCGCAACATTGTATGCCTTTTCCATCCATATATAACTTCTAACTGTCTGGTGAGATTTTGTACATCCATAGGGACACCTGACAGGCTGTTTTTCATCAGAAACAGGCGTCATAATAGGGATTATTGCAGATTCATTATATTCCGATACCAAAAAAAAAATAAAAGTTTCAAGGTTTTCAGGGTTATGTACTCAAAAAATGCAGAAAAAATGCAGTTTTTAATATTGTGTAATCAAAAAATGCAGAAAGACCATTAGGTACACAAGAGTAGTCTTCCAGACAAAACATAAGTAAGCAAAGGAAACACTTCCTACAAAAAAAATTATATTTCCTAGTTACCAAACAAAAAATCCTTCAAAGTTTAAATATAACTTTAATCAATGAAAACCAAAATACAATGCGGCAACATGAGAAATAGAAAATCAACAAAACAAGCCTTCTACAGAGATCTTTCAGTTTCTACGAAGAAGTCAGTAGCTTACTTTAGAGGAGAAACTTCACTAATCATTTACTTCTCAGTAAATGGTTCACGGACATGACCAACTCACAAAGATAAATGCAACTAATTTGAAGTTGAAATACACCGAATAAATCAGCTTCATTTAGAACACTATCTATTAGACAGGACTTCTCAGCATGTAAGAAATGTGTATATACCCAGTACAAATGCTTGTCCACAACTGCCAAAAAAGATGAACTTATTAGGAAGACTACTAACCACAAAATTTTAGTTCGGTAAACTGCCTACCATTGAAAAAATGGCACTGTCTTGACATAAGGGAAGTAAGCATGCAGGAATCTCATTCATGACCTTCTAAAGTTTCTTATGAATTCCCAAGTTACATTGTAGGAAAAAACCTAAGCCACCTTAAAATGTGATCACAGGAATATACAAATGTGCAACTCACAACGATCTCCGTCTTCACAGGATGGGATTGTTGGCTGTCTGTAAATGTAAATCAGTAATTTTTTTTACATTAACTGACGTCGAAGAGTCAGTGGATTCCGGGATACTAGTTTACACCATTTCAATGTTCCCACTCAACTGATTGTGTGAGGCATAGGTTGGAAGATCATTCAAGAAGTTTACCCAAGTAATAGTGTGAAGCAAAGGTTGAAATACTACTTTAAAAAAAAGGGAGACAAGAAAAAACATTAATGTCTCAACATACTTGCGAGCAACAATTGTTTCTCTAAAAAAAAAGTACAAAAAAGTTCTCAACCCTCATCCCAGGGGGAGACAAAATCTTAGAAATTCTCGACCTTCAAAGGACAGACAAATTCGTAGAACTTTTTGACCCTCAAAGTGGAATAAAATTATAGACTTTCTAACCCTCCAATGGGGACAAAATTAATCACTACCCATGGCTAGAGCAAGTTATGTGGCAATGCTCAACCAATTTGACAGACTCCGGGTAACTGATTAAGGGGCACATATCTGACTCACTTCCATGCAAAATGATGAACCGTGGTCCACGTGCTGCGCAGGCATAGCACGCCAATCAATAGTAAAAACAGCAAATAAGTAATGGCACTTGTCAAGTTTAAATGTATTTTGTTGGCAATGCAGTGGTGACAATATTCTCCACACAAGGAGCTGCTGAAAAATCTGCATAACAACAGCTCTTGTTCCATTGTTAGGAGATTTGTTTAAAATGAATTCTTAGGTCACAGAATTCTCCTCGAAATTACAGTCTGGACCAAAACCAAATGTAGTTAATACAGGATCTTACTGTATGCACACAGGACATGATGTTTGCAATAAACCGCTGAAATATGAAAAAATTTAGTTTATTCACAATATTTAATGACATCGCCATATGTATACAGCTGGCTAACAGCACTGGTGAGGTCTGCCTGATGTTTTGTTCTTGCTAACTCAACCTCGAATAATAAACAAAACAAGGACAATAAGCTTAATAGATGACTATTTTGAAATGTTCAAAATGATGGCAATTAGTCAATTACAGTTGCAATTAGCTGCATCTGTTCCTATCCTGAGCCAACTAAAATCAGCATCTGCTGGATCACAAACAACACTTTAAAAAATTATTTCAGAGACTTTATCTTGACCCTAACGACCACAGGGGCAACATTACCTTACTCAGGTTTAACACAAGGGACAGCATGAGGCACCCACCCACGTGGCAATTCAAGTGAAATAGACATCGCAAAAACTACTGCAAAACCGAAATACATGTACTAATTAAGAATAGCATCCAAACGAAGGTTTAAGAACTACTAAGAACAATGAAGAGGCAGATCCCGGTAAAGAAACAGACTTGATTACAAATACTGTAAGCACAAAGCCCACTTTTAAAGGACAGGTATCATTTTTATATTGACTTTCCAAGAGGTAAAGATTATATTTTTTATTTCCGCGCCAACTGGAGGAGTAACTATGAGAATTATGTAGCCCTGAGTCATCTATCTTGATTACCGGTGAGACTCGGTAATTCTAAAACAAGTTCTTCCCCAGGATCTACACTGCCTGTCATGTCCCTTTAAATATGTATGTCTACACACACATACATATATATACTGTATACACACACACACACACACACACACACATATACACACACACATATATATATATATATATATATATATATATATATATATATATATATATATATATATATATATATATATACTGTATACGATATATGTTGTGAGGGCAGGTTCTATTAAATTTCATACAGTTCTTCGTTGGACTGGTCGGTACACTCTGCAGGGCCCGCGTTCGGATCTCCGACCGGCCAATGAAGAATTAGAGGAATTTATTCCTGCTGATAGAAATTCATTTCTCGGTATAATGTGGTTCGGATTCCACAATAAGCTGTAGGTCCCGTTGCTAGGTAACCAATTGGTTCTTAGCCACGTAAAATAAGTCTAATCCTTCGGGTCAGCCCTAGGAGAGCCGTTAATCAGCTCAGTGGTCTGGTTAAACTAAGGTATACTTGATTTTTATTAAATTTCATTGGATTTCCATTCACCTGAGTAATGAATTATGTATCTGGTATTCAGTTGACTGTAGTGGAACATTGCCAAAATGAAAAGGGGAAAAGGACACAAGCGCATGCACACACATTTATAAATATGTTTGTATATACATATGTATGTGTTGGGGGTGAATATGTGAATGTATACCTTCCATCACGGGAATAACAACATGACATAGAACATTAACAGAAGGTATAGCCACAAGAAAAGTAAAAAATGGAGCAAAAGCTTTCACCTTTATTCTACGGCATTTTCAAATGCCTCAGAGTAAAGGCTAATGGATCTTGCATCCTTTGTTTTACTTTCCTCGTGGCCAAATAACCCGTTTATTTATTTATGTGGGAATTTGTATATACAGTACAGGTGCAGCATACTGTACTCAGTTCATTACTCTCCGTCAGCTATCCGCCAGGTTACGTACTGCTGCTAAAATTATTGAGGATGACTCAGCACATCTGAGTTTTGATTCTTCCTGATAGGGGCATGATTCTTCTTCATACATGATTTTCTATTCTTCTACCTCGCTATTCGTTGGTCTACTTATATATCAATAACTGTTATTACTATTTTTCAATCGTCTTCTTATAAATTTAATTCAGAATCTTATTTCCCTTAGTGTACAATTCTGCACAATGTCCATTGAGTTATTTTCTCATTCCTTACTTCCAAAGACAATATTCTTCCTTTGAGGGAAAACTTTCTGTTCCATACACTTGCTGTTATGAATACACGCTGTAACTCATTAATAATCTGTCAATCCACCAATTCCGAGATTAAAAAAAAAAAAAAACAAGCAAAACATGCGTCGAAGATCGAGTTTTCTGCAAATCGTATAATCAAGGCCACCGAAAATCGATCTACCATTCGGTGGTCTCAGTATAATGCTGTATGAGCTGCGGGCCATGAAACTTAAATCACGGCCCGGTGGTGGCATGGTCTATATCGTTGCCAGACGCACGATTATTGCTAACTTTAACCTTAAATAAAATAAAAACTACCGAGGCTAGAGGGCTGCAATTTGGTATGTTTGATGATTGGAGGGTGAATGGTCAACATACCAATATGCAGCCCTCTAGCCTTAGTAGTTTTTAAGATTTGAGGGCGGACAGAAAAAAGTGAGGACGGACAGAAAAAGCCGGCACAATAGTTTTCTTTTCAGAAAACTAAAACCCGTGCCCTGACCACAGACAACATGATTCGTCGCGAACCCAAAGCTGCAAGCCATCTGAGGACATATTTTCCTTCACCTCGTTTTGCGGTAAATTATAGTTATAGAGCGAAAAATACTACCTCATGATTTAGCTCACAACTGGTAATCAGTCGGTGCGTTCGCGTGCTCCATCACCGTAGCGGAAAACAGCCATTTGGTAACAAGTGAAGTTTTATTTTCTCACTGGTTTGGTTGCATGAGCTTTTCTACGACACAGTTGTAGATTATCCATTTATTATTTAACATGCCTCTCAGCAAAATGGGTATTTTTAACTGTTAATGTCTATTTCTTTCGTCTTTACCACTAAGCTGCAAACGTGGTTGCGCTTGGCACTACCGTACGCAGGTGTTATCATAGGTTGCGAGGTTGATGCTTACCATTACGGAGTCAAATGGCATATCTCAGATAGTTGTAGGTTTTTGAGGTGAGCCCGAATGTTACACCAGAGACTGTAACAGAGTTCCGAATTATACGAATTATAGAATAATGCGTAGAAATGTTCTGTTCACTGAATAAAATCCTCTAATTTGTTGGTTTATCGATGCGATTAAATTATGGCTATTTCGGGGCGCTTAACATGACCTCTCTGAAGTTATCGTTTGCTAGTTTTGACCAGCTGCCTTACACCAGGTGGTGACCATGTAACCAGTTTTGTTGAACCTAGGGATGCGCCGTTGCCTGTTACAATGACTCTCATAGCCTTGGTTTGAAGTTCCCTCGATTAATTGACTGTGTGACCGATTTCCAGCATCAAAATATGGAGTGATTGGCATTTGTCATTATGGACTGATTGAATTAATGTTCTCTGGCATCGTGACAACTCAAGTCATTGACGCCGTTGTCATTATGGACTTTCGTCCTTTGGCTGCCCGCCAAGCAAGTTACTGGTTTCAGGGCTTACGTGGCTTTATGATTTCATCAAGGCGATCGCCGAAGGAAGGTAGTGCCGTCAGCGCACCTCCTGCGGTGCACTGTAGGCATTACTTGAGGTTCTTTGCAGCGTCCCTTCGGCCCCTATAGCTGCACCCCTTTTCATTCATTTTACTATACCTCAATTCATTTTCTCTCTCTTTCATCTCACTTTGCACCCTCTCCTAACAATTGATTCATAGTGCAACTGCGAGGTTTTCCTCCTGTTACGCCTTTCAAACCTCTTTACTGTCAATTTCCATTTCAGCGCTGAATGATCTAATAGGTCCCAGTGTTTGGCTTTTGGTCTAAATTCTACATTCTATTCTTCTAATCCACAGGACGATGAACAGAATCTCACAGATGATCCACATCATCTCCGGTGTGATGTATGGACGAGTTCTCGAGTCATCTTTAAAATGAAAGAAGAGGGTGCAGGTTGGAAATATTACCCTACAGGTGTTATGGAGCCTTTGCTGATTGTTTCCAAGTTCATTCTTTCGTTAAAATCAGCTCCCGAGGAACCTCTGTGTTAATTGTGACATTATTATTATTATTATTATTATTTCAGCAGACCATCGAGTCAGATTTATAGTCTCATTTTCTTTTTAATTAAGAATGTGGGTTTCTCTTGTGGGATTGATGATTCTGTGCGGGGGTGATTGGGTCTTTCATCAGATCTCAAAATTGATAATATATAATTGATGTTGATAATGAATTTACATCATTCATTATGAGTCAAAAATTTTCCTTTTGTCTTTCACTCACCGAGTCAATGTAAAATGCAAGCGTTCAAATGTTAATGTTCTAAAACAAACCAAATTTATAGTTCGATTCAAACAATAGGAAAATAGAGTACACGGTTATAATTATTTCAGGTAATTTAAACTCGGCCAGATTCTTAAATTAAAAAAAAATGCCGGATGAATGAACAACAGTTACATTTCGATACAAAATTCTCTCTCTCCCTCCCTCCTCCCCCTCTCTCCGCAAGATCTTTTCCACGTTGAAACTTTTATACATAATTCTGCCTTCCTACACACTTTACTGGTATTATTTATTCTATTATTCTTGTTCGTAATATTCTCAAGGCTTTCATCTGAAATAACTTCGGTCTTTCAGAAAGTTCTTGGACTTTCTTGGAAAGTTCAAGTATGATAAAATCAATATGGAGGGACGTAGGCTCCAGACGCCATCCCACTATTCGTTGCACCTTTGAGGTGTGTGTGTATATATATATATATATATATATATATATATATATATATATATATATATATATATATATATATATATATATATATAATTATCAGGATCTTTGAGTGTTGGTCTGTGCAGTTTGAAACTTTCTACATCAGTATAAATCAAAAGTATAAAAGATAACGAAATTTATTCTACAAACGTTCAATGTTTACATAACATCAAAACAGGTTCTTCATTAGTCACATTAAAAGCTAAAGAAAAATAATCAACAATAATTGTCGGACAAAGGAAACAAAGGAAAAGTGATGCAAAAACCACTCGCATCTCAATTCAATATGGCTGTCGACGTTGCGCAAATCTCTCTTAGCTAAGAAAGATAAGGGGGCTATCTGAGGCCAACCAGAACAGAGGTCAGTGAAAAGTTGACGAAGGAGATTGGGACAGAAATAAACTTAAACTGGCAGATGTATCTTCTTTTTCTTCTTCTTCTCCTTCAGCCATTTATCGTCCAAGGTTATCTCCCTGGCCGCGTCCTCCAAAATTAGAGATTCGTTTCTTTATTCTTTGTCTTCTTGCCCCAGTTTCTCTCCCTTTGACGCTCCAACTTTTGCGCTTTCTCGTGGCGGTCTTTCTTGGCGTTTCTTTCTTCCTCTCCTTCTTCTTCTTCTTCTTCTACACAGTTGTGAGCTTTGTAGTTCTTGTCACTGTTGTTTGTTCTTTCGTTCTTGGCGTCTTAACAGGATAATTGATTTAATACATGGTTGTCTTTTTTGTTGAGTTTAGTTAGATACATCTTTTTGTATTTCCTTTCATTTATTTAATCTGCTTAATCCACCTAGCGCTTTTTCCCGGAGTGCTTCTTGTGTTACGACAAAGTTGTTGGTACAACGGCTGCGTTCTTTCATCACCTGTCGTAATACATCTTTACAGTTGCCGCTGTTTCTACTTGTCAGCCAAGGCACCAGTCTTAGTATTACCTCAAGTTAATGATTTTTTTTTTTTTTGCTGACTTTTGTAGCATGCCATTCCATCCCTCTAACAGGAACCGCGTTTGTGGTGGCACGAAATGGTATCATTCTCTACCTCTTGTATTGTTGCTGCATGCCACGGCTTTACTCTTGGAAGTGCGGTTGCTATTATAGGTTGTTTGTCATGACGACACGTTTCAGGATATTATTGTTGTTGGACATCATCGTACAACGCTTGTTCACTTTTACGTCGTTGTCCTTGTTGTGATGGCAGTGTCAGCATAAAGGTTACGCTTGTTAGTTTCAGTTCGTGTGATATTCATATGACACAGTTCACTTGCATCAAGTCCTGCATAACGATTTGGCTTACTTCATTTTGTGGTATTTCTCTTATCAGTCTGTATTGTAATTTATCTGAGTCTGTTGTCCTTCCCTTGATTAATTTTTGCTGCACAACATTCTGTCTTTTACTTTGTTTCCAGATTCCCTTCTATTACTCCTTTCTGTTGGCCTGTCTTACTGTTCGTCAGTCTTTTGTCTCTCAGTTTGGCTGACTGTTTGCAGGTTCCTTTTAATCAATAACTCTCATTCTCTTTGTCTGCTTGACTCTCCCTCTCTCTCTTTCTCTCTCCAGCTAAGTGTTTTCCCATTTCCTTTCATCCTAAATTAAAAATGTCTGATCCGTAGATTGGTGAACCGCTTCTAATGTTGTTTTAATGGTTTCTCATGACAATTTTCGCTACGCTTTTAACCTCAATTTTTATCTATATATTTTCTCGCTTGAATGTATTATATGACGACAAGCTACCACTTTCTGAAGTCCAAGGTGTGCGCTCGTGTATACATACACATACATATATATATTATATATATACGTATATATATATATATATATATATATATATATATATATATATATATATATATATATATATATATATATATACACACACACACATATATATATATATATATATATATATATATATATATATATATATATATATATATATATATATATATATATATATATATATATATATATATATGGTTTTTCTCTGCATTTGGTGGAAACCCACTCAGGAGTATATTATTAAGATATTCTTTCATTCTTTGCGTAAGAAAGTTATGGAAAATCCCCAACCGTTGCAAATTTGATATATCTTGCGCTGCATGTTTTGATTACTTCTAATTTATATTCACCTGAGCAAAAGCTGGTAGAATCTACAAAATCTACAAGATTACTAGACTTAACATAAACATAGTTATCAAAGTACAATAAGAAAAGTAACAAGGACATTATAAGGATGGACAAGGCATTATTTTACTTCCATCACGAAAGTAAATTCCAGTAGTGACTCTTCGGCAAAGACAAGCATGTAAAGATATTATGAATTTTTAGTTTGAACAGGAAGACACAAAAGACGCCTTATCCTTCTTCCTCATGTCAAAGCATAAAAGGAAGCAAAAATCCTTAATCAAACATCAGGCCTTCGACGTGAGATCACCTCACATTTTCCTCCACTCAGCAAGAGAAATATTTCCCCAAGTCATATTAAGTTTGGGGAATTGTTGACTTAACCTCCTTTGAAAACAGCTCCTTCTTTCTGCCCGTTCCGTCTGTTATGTCTGTCCGAGTGACCCATCAGATTCCTGGCAGAAGTATTAAGGACTTCACGATTTCACCTGCGTCTGTGCTCGTTTGCCGGATGGCTCAAGAATGGATGAGCGGATCTTGATGGAATTAGGTCGATATATTCAAGACGATGAGTGACCTCCTCCTGATAATTATGTTAGGGGAAATCTGTCCTGAGGCTATTTAATCTTTCATCATTTAATTAGAGTTGAGAGAGAAATTATCTGACGTCAATACGACTTGAGAGAGAGAGAGAGAGAGAGAGAGAGAGAGAGAATTCTTGGCCGTTCATTCTGAAGTTGATTAGAGTAAGTCTTGTTTGCGAAAGCGAACGAAGACCCGGGTATCCGGAAGCCCTGAAAGAGTTCAGCTTTAAACGGACTTTGGTCAATCATTATCATCATTTTCATTGCTTTTCTTTTAATTTTGTTCTTTCGGATTTGCCTACCTCGTCTATTCTTTCCCAAGTGATTACCGATTCATTCGCATTCGTTACTGTGTACAATTTTACAGCACGATTCATTCAACATATTACAAATTCAGAGTGCAAACCATACACACGTATATACACACACGCATATATATATATATACACATATGTAATACATGTACATTACATATGTGTATATATATTACATATATATACATATATATTAGATAATATATATATTAGATACACACATGTATATATATTACATATATACACACATGTAATGTATATATATATATATATATATATATATATATATATATATATATATATATATATATATAGAGAGAGAGAGAGAGAGAGAGAGAGAGAGAGAGAGAGAGAGAGAGAGAATATATATCACGACGACTACTGACACCTCACACAGCAGTAGCGAAACCTTTCAACAGCCGTGATAATGACCTCAAAGGTACTTCTGACCGACACCTGGAAATGGTGCAGCGGCGGCGGCGGTGGAGGGTTAAATGGAGCTGACGCCGTAAGGAACAAGAATGAGGTCGGAACATATTATTGATCAAGTTAAGTCTCCGGGAGAAGGTCACCTGTCCATAGATAGGCAGTAAGAGGGAGCAGCTCGCTCTAGTCTGTCTGGCTGACTGTAAGACTGTCTGTCTTTTGTCTCTGTCTTTCTGGGTCTATCTGTTTTTTCCACTTTATCTTCTCATGAATCTTAACTGCATAGGTGTATATATATATATATATATATATATATATATATATATATATATATATATATATATATATATAATTATATATGATATATATACAAATGCACAATATACATACATTTATATATGGGCGTGTGCGCCTCTCTTTAAACGAGAGAGATTTATTGACTGAAGCCTTCGACAAATCAATTTGGACACTCAGGTGACGTCATTCTACCTTCGAGATGATAACATGCGACATTTTCAAGTAATATAATCGCTTAATGTTGTCAAAATCATCTATGAATTATTATCATGGTCTTGCGAACTAGGATATATAATAAAACTTGATGTAACCGGTATATTCTACAAATAATCTCAAGTATCTTTTTTTTTTTTTTTTTTTTACAAAAACTTGAAAAAACGAGATGTCTTTGTATTTTTATCAAAGAATTTACTTGAAGATTTCAACTTGTATACGTTATCAGTGTAGACCCAACAGATCTAGAGAGAGAGAGAGAGAGAGAGAGAGAGAGAGAGAGAGAGAGAGAGAGAGAGAGATCCATTCAATTTTGGATCCTTGCCGTCAGCCATCTTTGATTTTCTCGCACACCCGCCCTCCACCGGTAGAGCAACCGAGATGTGACAGACACCCGAAAACACCGGTGACTTTGATCCAAGGAAAATTTGACGGAGCACAGTTTGCTCTTTGGAGATCTTCTGCGTTCTGTTTGTCCATCAGCTCTGGCTGACAAGCGGAGATATGTGCTCTCCAAGTGTTGGCCATTTCCATGAGGTAATTAATGTTGCCGTGCTGGATGATGCTCATGCATATGTATAGAGAGGAAAAGGGAGTGGGAGAATATCAGTTTATTATATTGATCTTAAGTACAAAGAGAGAGAGAGAGAGAGGCAGAGGAGAAAATAATGCAATATACTGATAATGTAGATCAATAGCCAACATAACCATTACCGAAATATACTGTGGGTTTTTATCTCTGAATTGCTAATTGGATGTTGTTTAGATAGTATTATTCCTCATTAATGATTGCTAAGAAATTGAACAAACCAACGTCATCGAGGTGACTGATTTGTTTACACAAATCGCCGAGATAGAGCAATTGCGAATGAGCCCGTAATTGAGGCATAAGAGGGTGTCTATCATCCAAGAAATCAATAGTCTAAGGCAGACGCCTCCTATTTCTGCTCCTGATGCTGCTGCTGTTTGTCCTCACGCTGCTGTTATTGTTACAGCAACTCATGTTCTTGCTACTGTATGTTGTTATCGTTGCTGCAACTAGCGTTAGGCTCATGCTGTCACTCGCGGACAGCATTCTCTCCTGTGTGCCGCTTTGTATTCCCATCTGGATTTAGCAGAGGTTTGTCACAGCTATCATTTTTTCACCCGAGTCTCTCTCTGTCTCTCTGTTTATCTGCCTGTCTCTCTCTCTGTGAGCAATGCTTCATAATTACAAATAATACGTTCACTGGAATTAGTAAAAGGTTGGATGCGACCATTCAGTCTCTCTCTTTCTCGCTCTATTTGCGATGTTTCATGTTAGCACAGGAATTTATTAAAGCTACAATGTAACTTTTTTTTTTTTTTTGTTCGCGGAAGTCAGAGATGAATGAAAACGAGAAAGATCAACTTTCACTATTTCGCTTCCCCTACCCCGGACGGTAGAGACCTCCCTTTCCCACCCCCGAGTTAGTCAGCCAGTAGGAGTGTTCTCAAGTTGCCAACCATTAATGCATTTTCTGATCTTTGAAGCTATAGTTACCTGATAATAACACGCTTTCTCAAACGTTTGGAGCGAATGGACTGTTAATTATATTCGAAAGTTTTTTAATTGCATAGATTCAAACCGGAGCCATGTTCGTAGAGTTGTCAGTTAGTGTTTTCTGCATCGTGGACGTGGACCTGGGAACCGCCTCGCCGCTTGCCACCTCTTTCATCCTGAGCCTGGCAATGAAGTCCACCATTGTTTACGTTCTATGGCAACGTTTTCTATCAAATATTTACTCACTAACTCTGCACGGCGGGATTATTTAGGGCCAGCAGAACAAAGGGACATGGCATACAGCGCGAACCAATTGGGACGCGAAAGATTGCAGGTTATAGCCATAATAAAAGTAAATGGAATGTTCGAGGGGCGTGGAGTATGTGGCACGCATGCACGCACAGACAAACACAAACGCCAACGCACGTGAACTAATGCATGCAAATGCGTAGCTCCCCTTTAATCAGATTTTAAAGGATCTTTTGCTGTGCAGCTTCATCGCCTGTGCTTTCATTCCCAAGTTTGCAATCGAAATGTAACTTAGACTGTCCTCAACCCTCCATTACAGTAATGTCATGTGGTGACGTGGCCAGTTGTGAGACGTATTCTTACAACGTCGTCGCCATGACACAGTCTCTAATGCTGAAATACATTTTCCTTTAATTATATTGGCTAGAAGCCATGCTGTTATTGTTGCTTACAAATGTATCTTCAGTGCATGTAGGTTAATGTACGACGGTGTCACTCTCCACCTCTCTCTCTCTCTCTCTCTCTCTCTCTCTCTCTCTCTCTCTCTCTCTCTCTCTCTCGTTGTCATGTTCCCAGAGGCATTGATGATATATAAAGCTATTTTGATATTTGATATATCAAAATAGTTCTCTCTTATTCTTCATTTCACGGAATGAATGAAAAATTACTTTAATTTCTTTTTTTTTTTTTTGTTGTACAACGAGGCACATCGTGTGCCCTCTAGACCTTACTTCAGAATTCATGGACACGTTGGCTTGTGAAGAGAGGCTCTTCGCTTTTAATGAAAGCATGTTTTTTTCCTGTTGCTTTGCTTGGAGAGGCCTGACTAAATCTAAAGAGTTACGACTTTACGGCTTCCTCACCAATGAAGGTCACATGAAATAAAAAGATCTGAATACTTTTCATTTCAATCTCGCTATTCAACTCCTATGGAGTTCATTCGAATTTTTTTTTTTTCTGGATGTTTAATCCCCTCCCTTTTTATAAGAGACGGCTATCGCTTTTATTATTATTATTATTATTATTATTATTATTATTATTATTATTATTATTATTACACTGACCATAAATACTGACTAAACAAGACAAAAATCCTGGAACAGTAGTTTACAATGCCCATCTAGTAAAAATAATAGGAATGAAAGAATATATAACTTAAATTATTGTAAATGTTTCCATGTATATAACTAACAACAAATAACAATATGTAAATCGAATACTTACATTCAGTATCAACGAAACGAATAAATGACCAAGTGAAAACAAAATGAATTCATGCAGAATGTGCTTGCGTACCCTCGATAACAAAGAGCCGTTAACGCAGTCGCTCGAAGAAATGAATAAAACCTTGAAAGCCTGCGAATAATTGCAGCAATGTCATTACTATACCTCCTTTTATATTCTCTTTCTTCCATGTTGCTTTCCACCCTCTCCTAACAATTGATTCATAGTGCAACTGCGAGGTTTTCCTCCTGTTACGCCTTTCAAACTTTTTACTTTCAATTTCCGTTTCAGCACTGAATGACCTCATAGGTCCCAGTGCTTGTCCTTTGGCCTAAATTCTATATTCAATTCAGTTCAATTCAATTCATTGTAATGAAGTCATTAGAAATTTCTCAGGTTAATCCGTACAAAGAAATGACGAGAATCTTCCTTCAGTCACGAGTCTTTCAATACGACATCTTTTTTCACCGAGTAGAAACATTCCTGGTCTCGTTCTCTAAGGAGTGGATTAGCCTACATTTATCAAGGCGTAAAGGGAGTGAATCAAGACCACTCAAGAAAGCAAGCTGCTGAGGAGTAAACAACTAAATGTAGGTTACTGAGCCACTTGGAAAGAGGAGAAGAAGAGCAGTCGTTGTCTCGGAACTCCAAGGCTAAAGGATTTATAGACTTATCTATATAGGCCATAGTACGTGCTCACTCAAAGTTATTACAGTGAATTAGTTTCTAAATATATATAAGCCTATGGCGCTGGTATTGCGAAGGAAAAGAAAAGAGGGAAGGTAATTACTGAAGATAAGAGGAATGACTAGTATATATTCCTAAGAATTTGGCAATGATCAGCTCTTAACAATAAAGGGAATATGTAGTTTTGTAGGTGCAAATAGCATGGCCCTAGGATTAACACTATATAAATGTCATCAGATTTAGTAAACGCTGTAAACTATTAGATGGTCACTATTACGAAGGAGAGTGACGGATGCATACATATAGTTTTACATCTCATGATATTTGCTTTGTTTTCAGTTAATATTTTTCGACAAATTCGGTCATAAAAAAAGGTACAATTTCCTTAGCTAACCTTTACCCTAACAAAACTTCTTCCTAGCGCACACACACACACATCCCATTGCAATCGTTCTTGCTGGGTGACGTCATTCGCGAAGGTTACTTTTTCGCCACTTTCTTCTCGTTCGACCCTTATTCTCACAGAAAACAAACGCCAAGGATCTTCCGGATGCCGATTCTATAACCCTGGCATGCAAAATGCAATTAGAAGTCTCGAGGGCGTCCAGCAGACGTGCGTCTAAATCTGATGGGGACTGTTAATGAAGCAGAGTGATGGATGATCTTTCCGTGTCTGGATTTCGTCAAACACCGTCAAATATGTCTCTGAATGACTAAGGCAAAAATAACAAGTTGGTCATTTTTTTTCGTTTGCCAAGAAATAAAAGCACAGTATCAATGAACGGTTAGTTCATTAATAATTCTCCTATTCTTTTCTTTCAGTCAATAATCTGTGCGAGAGATTAGAGAAAACGACATTCGTAAGAGCAGGAAAATGAACCAACAAATGAAGTTGGAAAGTGAAGACTCCATAAAGGTCATCGCCAAGTACGTAAAGACGCAAATTGTGTGGCGCCACCTCTTGGCCGCAACCCAAGACGCTTTTGTTGATACTGAAGAGACGCCACAACCTGATAATTATTATCTTGGCCCATCCTTAAGCCTTTAAATGGACCTCGATGTCATTCTTTTTTCCTCTTCATATTTCCTAGATGGCGTTTTAAATCTACTGAGCAATGTAATATTTACCATAATTATTCTAACGAGACAATGGCTAGTTAATAAATAGTAAGGCTCTGGAGTAGGCTATGCAAGAAACTCCTAAAATAAATGTCTAAGGACGGTATTATCATTGGCAGGAAAATGATTTAACACATTTCCTTAAAAACTGGGCCATAGATTAACTTAGTTTTCTCTGGAATGCAGAACAAACAATAATGGTTTCGCAGTTTTCATGTTTTGTTCCAACCATTGTGGCGGGGTATGCGGGAGTGATTTGACATGCCACCTACCCTCTCTGGTCTTTCCTCTCTGACTGTCTCACCACGTATTCTGTGGCTCTGATTTTTAAGACTTTAGTATCTATCAGTGCATCCTCATTTTCTTTATCTCTTCAAGAAATGGTTTATCTCCCCGGAAAGGAACACATGTCCCGAAACATGTCAACCAAATTAATCTCCTGCATTTTGACCTCCCTTTTGCAGGTCAGACATACTTTGAAACTCATCCTAATTCCTAATTCTGATTCTCCGAATTCCCTTCTGCAGCAGACCATCATCACAAAATAAACAAATGGCGTATTGGAATGTGGCAAGCTAGTTCTGAATTTAGTTGCGTAATGCGCAGTATAAAATTTCAATTAACGCGTTTAATATTCCTGTTTGATATTCAGGACGCGTGAAGAGAGAGAGAGAGAGAGAGAGAGAGAGAGAGAGAGAGAGAGAGAGAGAGAGATTTGTGCTTTCCTTGTTTATACGATTCATTCTCGATTTCTGGGTAAATACATTTTTTACATGTACAAAGTGATAAAAAAAATGGAGAATGGCTGGTCCTCTCAGGGAAGCCTTAAACAACGTTGGTAGTCTCAGACTTTTTATTTGATTCCCTGGATGCCCATGAACGACCAATGCATCACTTTGCAAAGTCGTGTTCACCAAGCCTAATAGGATTTTCCGCACAAATATGATAATCAGTTACAATCCCAACAGCGTGGCGTAAGAAACAGTACTCAAATCATATTCCTCTCGCAGAGCGCAAAGGAAGTGCTTGCTTGACTTAATGAGGAGGCTTCGGCACCCCAAAAGTACCCTTTAGGAATGTCTGCGGGTGTAGTAGCAACGTGTTGTTTATGCGTCTCTCGCTTTTGGTGGCTCCTCTAATCACTGCACACTGAGCGTAAACATGACAGAGGGTAAGAAGACATTATATATATATATATATATATATATATATATATATATATATATATATATATATATATATATATATATATATATATATATATATATATATATATATATATATATAATATATATATATATATATATATAGTATCAGTAATAGGACAGCTACTTGAAAATCTTAACTTGATGATGAATAATATTGCCAAGGCCAGGTAGAACACCTTCTTACGCAGGCTTTAAAGGTAGCCTATATAACTTCATCATCAGGCTGAAATTATTGACAAAATGTGAAACTACCTGAAAATACAATACGAAATGCCTTACTAAAACTTAAAATGTTAAAAAAAAAAGAAACATAAGAACTGAAAATGCAAATGGCTCCTAAGATAAAAAAAAAAAACTAATAAAACATAAGAATTGAAAATACATACTGAGAACACACAATAAAAATACAAACATAGGAAGAGAAAATACAAAATTAAACTAGTAAATACAAAGTAAAATTGCTGTTGAACTCTTTAGCACGTTCTATGAAACAAATCATACAGTTACTAATCGTATACTGAACAAGTTGTTATTCAGCTCCAGTCTCATCTTCTTTATGACAAAGACTGCTACTAGGTCTAGCCTGCATAATAAAATGTTCTACTTGGTCTTTTTAACCTCATTCTTCATCAAGTTATATATATATTTATATATATATATATGTATATATATACGTATATATAATATATATTTATACATAAATATATATATATATATATATATATATATATATATACTGTATATATACATATATATATGTATGTATATATATATATATATATATATATATATATATATATATATATATATATATATATATATATATATTAACGTGGCTACTTCTAGTTGTAAGAGGGAAACGATAATCTCTTTTACTGTATTTAAGCTCACAGACATGAAAAATCCAGTTTCCTATGAAATAAAACTGCTTCTTACTCTTCTTTCGAAACTTTATATATATTTTCATGTCCATAAGCTTAAATAAGAGAGATTATCTCTCCCCTGTTACAACTAGAAGTAGCCACATTATAATAAAATAATACCAGAATGATCAAATTCTGTTCTATTTTTGAGATTGAAATAAGTAGCATAATAGTGAACGGTCTCGTTAAAAGCAAACTTACAGAGCAAATGCTGTTTCTCTGCGGTGCTTCTTGTTTCTGTTATTTATTATTATTATTATTATTATTATTATTATTATTATTATTATTATTATTATTATTATTCAGAAGATGAGCCCTATTCACATGGAACAAGCCCACAGGGGCCATTGACTTGAAATTCAATCTTCCAAAGAATATGGTGCTCATTAGGAAGAAGTACCAGAAGGTAAAGGGAAGTACAGAAAGAGGAGACCAGTTATTAGAAAAACAGTAAATTTCTTGGTGGAAAGCAAATGAACAAAACAACAAATAAACAACAACATGGCAGACTTTTTCTTATCTCTGCTACTGATTAACCCACAAAATAAGTTAATAAGATTAGATTTAAATTAGAAATTTCATTCAGGCTATGAAGATACTGCCAATTGGCCTTCTGTTTGTTATCTTACATAATCAGAGTGGCAACGAAAAAAAAAATCGAAGCAGTTAGTATTTTTGTGCCTCTAACCACTTGGAATGGAGAATATCATCATTCGTTTCTTTTCGGGATTTCGAGGCTTTCCTTAAAAAAAAAAATACTTATACACCACAATACTAGGAAATAAGAAATTATTGTAGCCTTTAGGATACACGAATTTGGTGAATATAACCAGTGGATTCTATATACCAGTGGATTCTCTTCTTCTTCTTTTAAAGTGCTTGTTTTCCCATTTGTATGGGGTAAGCACGATGCCTTCTTTTGAAGGACTTTGATTTGGTTTTGGGGTAGACTGTAGTCTCGATCGGCTGCCCTGCCTGTCATCGCTTAGACCGATTCTGTACATCAAGAAAAGGCACAATGACTTCAGCCGCGATCAGCCTTAGTTGGTATACGCTATTCTTTTTTGTGTGTTACAGAGACGATTAGATTCACCGTAGTCGCTGCGACGCCAGTTTACGTAAACATATCAATCGGGAAGGATCTAGGATGAAATCGAGGAAAGTAACCAACGATAATATCATGGAACATCACCCCCACTTAGGATATGATATCATCTTTGAAGGTAATTTGATAAAAAATGATCTGGGAAAGATATGGCCGCGAGACTCATCTCAGGATGGATGGCTAGACGGATGCACCAACGACTGCGGTAACGACTATCGGGATGTGTCTTCAAAAATGCTAGTTGGGAGTTGATGTTTATCATTACTTTTCTGTACTCTTCTTTCGGTACATTTTTAGCATATTTTTTCACATGAGGAAATTTTCCATGGATATGCAAATCAATGTCCTCTTGGATTGTTCCATACAAATATACAGGAACCGTCATTGTGAATAATAATAATCAGCCGTCGACAAGTTGTACAATCCTTGGTTTTTGCTGACTAAGTCCGTAGTTTACTCCTGGTCTACCGCCTGCTAGTTTGCCTGTCTGCAATGTATGACAGCGTTTGCAGAGGTACAGAAAAAGTGCGTCGGGCTAACATCCTCATCCCTAAAGACTTACAAAGAAACCAAAAGGAAGTATTAATCCGTGACAACCACCAAGAAAAAGAGGAAAATGCATTTGGTGAAAACAGAAATAATAAGAATCTTCGACTGAAGAGAGAGGAGAGTAAACATCCTGTCTTTGCGTCTCAGCTATTTTTAATGCAGAGACCTATGGGACGGACCTCCTGATGGCCTAATCTGTCCTAAGCCCAATGGAATGAAGAAAGAGATGGGGACGGGAAAAAGAGAGGGGTGGGGCCCCGCCCAAGAAGAATCTCTTCTGTCCTGGATTTTGCTACCACGTGTTTGGCATATCCTATCTCTCATATTTTAAGGAAGATAGCTCTTTGAAAGTCTGAAAATGTTCCATTTTGATATGAGATAATAAGAGTAACGTAGAGTGGAGGCAGACTTATACAAGGGGTTAATAGTTTACATATTCTTCTATAATTAGTAATACTCAAAGTGCCTAAAATGCTTGAATATCATTTCGTGATGGCAGATGAGATCCATTTTTTTTTTACTAACATTAACATATAAAAGCCACAGTCTGAAATACCGTCTAAAGAAGATTGTTAAAATGGTACGGTATTATTAAGATAGTCAGGATGAGATGCAGGCTAAGGACAGATAATTATCATTCTACTATAGTCACAGCGGTGGCCGAGTGGTCGCCAAAAGATGGAAAGGCCTGTAGAGATTAATCATAAGCCCCAGACGTTACACTTTCACTTTCGCTCAGATAACAGAAGCTTCCTTGCAACACAACCGTGATAACAAGCATCCGTGTGGTTGAGGTCTGTTGTTTATTGATAACACAGGCTGTCGCTGATATGAACAACCTGAAGAGATATTCTTTGAGGGATGATGAAGGTGCAAAGTCTCAAGTACACCTGAAACATAATCTCTATTTTTACATTCTTCCAGTTTCATGTGCGTTAAGTATGTTGTATCCCTTACTCTCCTGCAATCCCAATTTCAGTTCTGGCAGTCATGGAAATCAGTTGATTCTGTATCTAGGTGAACAATTAATTTCTCTTTCTGTACATTTAAAGGATCATTTCCAGAAATCCCTTCTCGTATTTTCTTTGACATTTTTGTTGGTTTAAGCTAAAGGAGTCTGATGTCCTCTGTCCTTTAAACTTCACTTGTCTTCTCACTGGTAAGGTTATGCCTTACCATTTTTTTTACACGCATGGTACCATGTCCTTCACATCAAATGTATGAACCTCCATGTGTCTTAACTTTTACTTATCACCTCTGCCCTTGGGACCTGCTCTCTACGTCATTTGGAATTAAACTGCACCACCTGACTTTGGGAATTTTTCACTGACTTAGGGAATTTTTCAGAGGGTTTTGTTTGCAATTTGCTTGCTCTGAGGCAAAGCAGCAATGCAGAAAATCATTATGTTTTCCTTCTCCTGATCCTCATTGTCTTCTCAAGGTTGCGGCATAGACATTCAATCATTCTTCGTTTCTTCATCTGAACCATAGCACTGATCATCTTGATCTTCATTTATCAAGTCTGGTTTTATTCTTTTGCTTAGAAAGGGCAGAGGAATTTATCTGATAAATGCTCATACGATGAAAGCTAACTTGTCAAAAGGGTGTAGCTTAATTGATTTAAAGTGCATCTTCTTTTAATCTTTATTAGGTCCACATTACTACGTAGCCCATGTTCTCTGGTCTGCAAATACTTTCATGTCATTGACATTAACATTACCAATCCTAAGCATTCACCATAAATTTTACGTTATTCGGTTTACCTATTAAAAAAAGACTGCTGTCTTGGAGAATACATCCAGATTTTCCTTATTTGTGGATTTGCGAGGCGGATCACAGTATGGTAAGATTAGCAGTGATGCTCTCAGAACCACTGTAGAAGTTTCAGTTCTCTGTGAAGTCATAAATTTACACATTTGCAGGTACAGTAATGCATTACAAAGGCTGTCTCTCCCGTGTCGCCCCTCTTTTTCTTGTTATGAAAATAGATGTAATAAATAATCCTGCATTTTGTATCTGCCTTCAGAGAAATGAATACTCTACATCAAGCAGAATGCAATTGTCTCCACAAAACAATTAACATTTGCTCAGTGTTTTAAAAGATGCTATCTGACTAACTTCCTGTTCCATTAGCATAGCCACACGGCAGAACCCCATCCACTTTTAAGTAATATTCATTTCAGGGCCTCTCCGTCAGTAATGTTTCTCAGTATGTCAAGTTACCATCAAGTGATGTAGTTTTTCTGAGAACGGTTCAGTTAAGTATAGCTACGTGTTGAGAGCAACATAGTATCCAGTGTACATTTTATTTGTTAACAGAGCTCTCTTTCTTGAATTCTGGGAAATATGTCAACAGGACTATAAAAGGAAAGCGTTACCTTCCATTACTCCTGGTACTTAAGAAAACAATGCAAATTCTATTCTTACAAGTGAATTCAGTCTGAAGTGCAATAGTACACGCTAATTGTGATTAACTTCAGCGTGGGATAATATGAATGAATTCGTAATGCATTTGCATTTCTGCACCCTGAACATATTTAGATAGCAACAAATACAACATGATGGAGTATTATAGCAAGTCAGAGAGGTCCTCACTACAGACGTAGAACCTAAGGTGTGGTATTATCTTGTGGAGAGTTCGCACTGAAGTTTCAGATCTTTTCAGTCACTTGTACTATCACTATCAGTGTTTGAATGCTATCCTTCAGTCTGGATGTCACAAGAATCACAGGAACTTTAATCTTCAAGAACAAGACAACCCAAGAATGGTGGTTTTATTCTCTGTAAGAAGACATTCTGTTTTATATGATCAGAGAACTTCACCTGTAACCTTTTATGCCTTCGTGTCAACGCTCAGTGCGTGTTACATGCTTTGCAAAGTGCCAGCCTCCATATTTGTTTGAAGTGCCACTGTATCAGCGCCAGAGACTTTACTTCTCTATGCCTGTAGGTTGATTAGTTGGTTGGTTTGGATAAAGGCGGCTTTGTACAAGCACCGTGGTAATGTATTGAAAGGGATTAAAAAGCATGATGCGGACTTTTGGTGTATTTGCAACCACTAGAAACACACCAGGTGGTCGGCTGGTTTAGATTAAGCTGCTTCAGTGGTACACGGGGCCCTGCTCTAAGACGCATAATAAGGTAGTAAAGTGTGGAAGATGAGAAGCCTTATGTGGACCCCTGGAGTCTGCCTAACCATCAGGGACAATCATTTCACTGCAGTGCTGTAGCTGCGGGCCGTTTCAACGACGCGTTCTTGCTACTTGGGAGCTCTGCTCTTAGATTGATTTTCCTTCCACTTTTTGATTGCTGTTTATTTCTGAGTGTACTGATTGTTTATATATTTATTTGTCTGTATTTGTATCTTTCTGTAATACTACATCACATTTATTTTTTATCAAAAGTTTTTTTCGCTTTTGGTCATTGCATTCTGCAGAGGCTTGCTAAGCTTAATGACATTTTTTAATGCTCTATATTGTGAATGAGTATCAATTCTTAATGGTAATAATAACAATTAGTTTTAAAGTTTATACGAACTTGAATACGTCACACTATTTACCTTTATATCATCAAACATTTATAATTTCATTTCACACGTAGGGAACGGATATTTTACAACACTGGTCACGCTTTTGTGCAATGGAAGAAGCCCGGTCCTTCCGTTCTAATCCCTTCTAACATATAAGATAATATGCCTGGCGTCAGCCTACTTTCGCAATCTTCGCGAAACAGGTCAAAAGACTGTTGACACTGGGAGCGAAAAAGTTTGAGAATGTGGGACGCTCTACAGGTCCGACTTGATTAATAAACATGTCACTGGCCCCCACTGAACCCGGCGAACCTGTAGATGTACTCTGAGAACTCGTCCTGTCCTAAGACCGGGTTCAGTCACTATACGAACTAAACAAGAGAAAGTTTTTCATTTCTGAAGAATCAATTCATTTTCATGACTCTAAACTCGATTCTTCATTTTCTGCACTTTTAGGACTTAAAAACCAAACCAGGATAAAATAGTCATTCTTTCAAGTTTCCCTTGAAGTATTTACTCGAGATGATGGCGGCCAAACCAGTTTCAACCAGTTCGCCTAAGAGATGTTTTAGTTAAGGGGAGTTGCCAAGTTCCTCCAGGGTTACCACCATCATGCCCTTCTTCCAAACCCCTCCCTCACCCTTCCTACCTCCCTCCAACAACGAACGGGTGTAGTAAGTACCGAGAGGGATCTATAGTGGAACAAGGACCTTGAGTGGTAGTATGGTCGAACGCAACGCTATGCCACAGCGTTGGTTATGTAAGGGCAGAACATTTCCTGGTTCCTATACTCCGTTGCATTGTGTGGTGCTATGTACTATAGCCTTCCACGCTCAACAGACGAAAACGGTCGCTGACGTTTCCTTTGTATTACAGCATTTTTTTTTTTTCTAGGAAAATGGCAAAACGTGAAAACCGACAGCATCATGTTTATACGTCGGAACGGTAAGCTAGAATGGCCTCGCTTATGGAAGTAACTGAGCCAGGCTGGCAGAACTCGTTTTGCAAGTTGTCGAAAATAACAAATAATATCTTTTTTTCAGAATGTGAGAAATTCCGGCCTTTTTCTAACGAGAAATAAAAACACATTATGTTAATGTCATTCTGGGTACATGAAAAATATTTAGAAATTACCACACTGGTTTGCAGTGTTTCAAATCCTATGCAAGCCAAATGCATAATCTAGACGTTACCTTGACGAAGTATTCATTGAAAAGATGATATAATTCCTTTTAGGATGACAGAATTTTGGGAGCATCAACATTTTTATTTGTCTCTAGGTTACACCAAAGTAAGTCATCTCTGTTTTTATTCATGTTAAGGAATACAGTAGAGAAACAGTTTCTGCGTTTCGAAGATTTTAGTCCGCGGTGCTTGCGGAATTAGACGCAAAATGGATGACTGCGTTTTAACGCTATGAAGTAAATCTCGTTATCTGCTAATATTTATCCATTAACATGGTGCCAACATATATATGGAACAAGTTCAGGAGGCAATATATACCTGTGGCCTCAGAATGAGAATCATAAATACGAAACAGATGTTGAAAAGCGACGAAAGGAATCTATTTGACGGGATATCATCCGATCCAAACACGCAGGCATATGCTTATGTTTGTCCTTGGCTGTTTATAGACCAATAATTATCATCTGGAGTGGATGGCAAGTCGAAATCTATTAAAAATGCCATTTAGTCGCAAGATGCACGAATGGGAAGGTGAGCATTGATGCTCACGAAATAGCAGCTGTTGCGTGTGGTGCTTCTTGAAGAGAAGCGTGACCCCAATTCCTAATGCTTATCACGGCATTAAGAGGAGATTTTGCACTTGGCTGTACGTAGTTTACCTTGTATTTCTAACTGATGGATCATGGATGAAATCCCTGGCGCAGAAAACATAAAAGTATCTAGTGTTATACACACCTACAAAGATGGCTCCTCAGTATCATACTGATCTCCCCACACGCTCTACTACTCATCATTATCTCTAACATACACACACACATATAAATGTGTGTGTGAATACATACATACATACTTACATACATACTATATATATACACACAGCATAGTGCAATCAAACCTTGGCTGGCTGGTGGGCAACAGACTGGGATTAATCCAAGGACCTTGGGAATGCGAGCCCAGGGCCCAACCACTTACACCATTTTCCCTACTAGGTTGTGGCTTCAGAGGTCGGGGTTAGCCTTAAAGTTCTCAGCCAGGCTTTTGAGATGAGGTTGCGACCCGCATGCCTTCTTCACGCTA
The DNA here is from genome assembly GCF_040412425.1 of Macrobrachium rosenbergii. Lineage (NCBI taxonomy): Eukaryota > Metazoa > Arthropoda > Malacostraca > Decapoda > Palaemonidae > Macrobrachium > Macrobrachium rosenbergii. The sequence continues at coordinate 26,848,747 of NC_089755.1, forward strand.
CCTGGCCTTTAGTTGGTGAGGCTAACGTCTTCATAACCAACCACAAGAGCGTTATCACACACCTTTTTCATCTTTAGAGGAGTGCTTACCAAAATGTACTACCCTTCTGGTTTTCAGTTAGTCTTTTTGGGATGAGGATGTTAGCCCCACGCCCTATCCCACTGATGCTTAAGTGTAATTTTTTTTATATGCTTATGTTTGACGGCATGTGTACTTGATTATTTATGAAAATCCTGGAGGCTGGTGGAATACAGGCAGCAGTACCAGAACGGAATGATATACATCTAGTGATGAGAGCAATGCAGCTCTTCCTGGGTCTTCCCTTGACTTCTGAATAATGATATCGCACAACTCGGACCAAATCAGTTGGTTGTGTGTGTGACTTGTCACCAACGTGGAGCATACCACCAATGCTTTTTCCAAGACCAATCTGACAAGAATGAGTATTCCTATTGATCTTTCTTTGAGATTCACGGTTACTCTGGCCTGAATAGTCTTAGAGCAAATTATAGGATGTTTTTGATACCATGTCCAGGTCTTCTTCTATGTAGAATAAACGGACACCTTCGCACAGGCACATACATATATGCATTTGTAATAGCCACGATAAACTCAGAACTTCTCGATTTCTTTACAATTTTTTTGGATAAACCCATCACAAGAAGCTTGAACCCAGCTAAAGAAGTCTAAAAATGAAACCTCCTGCCCATGAAGATATAGCTGTCTCCACTCAGTACAAACAACACAGATTCTGAATCTCCAATGGCGAGGTGGGTTGGCGTGCCATAGTCATTGGCTGGGCACAATTATGCCAGCATGGACCCCTGCCTAAAGGCTGCCGGTAACTAAGGAGAGGTTTAAAAGGAAGATTCTTGGTGTGGACCTATGGACTGTGACCAAATTAGAGATGGCGGGTCTTGGCTGCCGAGAAAGTGGTTGATACTTATATATACAGTAAACATTTTATTTTATCTTCACTACTATTCAGAGCCATATATAAGGCGTCATATTAAATCGTGTACTGCTGATACTTTTAGTCTTCCCCTTAGTTTCCTTCAGTTTCAATTTCACGCCAGACCACCTCGCCATTGGAGACTCAGAATCTGTGTTGCTTGTACTGAGTGGAGACATCTACATCTTCATGGGCAGGAGGTTTCATTTATAGACTTCTTTAGCTGGGTTCAAGGCTTCTCGTGATGGGTTTATCCAAAAAATTGTAAGGAAATCGAGAAGTTCTGAGGTTATTGTGGCTATTACAAATGCATATACTATGTGTCTGTGTGCGAAAGTGTCCGTTTATTCTACATAGAAGAATCCATGGACACGATATCAAAAACATCCTATAATTTGTTTTAACCCGATGAGGTTTATCTTCTGTGATGTTTATTTGATCCTTGAGTTCTCTTCGTTCTGATATATAATAATAATAATAATAATAATAATAATAATAATAATAATAATAATAATAATAATAATAATGTATTCTCACGTGTGTGTTTGCGGGTAAGAGAGAAGAGGGACATGGAATTTAGTACATAAGGAGAAAGGCGCTTGTCCCTCCAGAGGTCGAGGCCAGCCACTGATGCAAAAAATGGTTACCAAGCCGAATTTTCCCGCCAAGACAATACGAGTGGCTGACGCGCCTCTGTCTCCCCTTTCTCTCTCTCTCTCTCTCTCTCTCTCTCTCTCTCTCTCTCTCTCTCTCTCTCTCTCTCTCTCTCTCTGCGATAACAGAAAATCTGGTTTCCAGGTTCTGTATTAACTCTTCTTCTCTAGGGAGTACGAAAGCAAAGAAACTGAGGTATGCAAAATGATGTTTACACAACTGCAGACTAGGACCAAGATCTTTACGAGGTTTTCCTGTGTGCTGTTTCTTTTTCTTTTTTTTTTATTTTTGCTGATGGGTAGGATGGGTGAAAGAAGAATGAGAGCAGTTAGGGAGTAGTTTAGAAAGTTAAGAATGAATAAGAGTAAAGTCAAGTATTAGTAAGAGTAATTGTGGTTTAGCCACAATTTTATTTAGATAAAGGTATAATTTTTCTTACTATGGTCTTAATATTAATATATTACAATAATGATTTTTCACTATATTAACGTAGTGAATTGTACAGATTAAATATTTTAACTTTGATTTCTTAATAGTAAAATTCTATTTAGATAGATGCAATTTTTTCTTTATCTAACGATAATATTAACTGCTATAATAATGATTTTGCAAGATATTCACATAGTAAATTCTACAAATTACGTTTTTCACAAGACATTTCTTAATAGTATAATGGCTGAGGCTCATCGCAATGAATATAATTATGAAGAGACTCTTCTCCAGCATCTGTGGTCTGTGTTGTCTGGGCAGTTTCTCTCTTCTGCTTCCGTTGCCTCCGTTAATCCTCCATTGCATGGAACTAGTTTACTCCATATTTTGGTTGCCAGTCTATATATTCTCTGATTAACTGGTTCTACTTTTTTTTTTTTGTGCATTTGTTCTATATTCAGATCATCATCTTCTAGATTGAGCTATGTTTGTGGACGGTAAGTTACGTAACTGACTTATGTTGTTGGTAAATGCTACAGAAAGCATGTGAAAAGCTCCTTCAGACTAAGGAAAGACTACTATATATATATATATATATATATATATATATATATATATATATATATATATATATATATATATATATATATATATATATATATATATATATATATATATGTGTGTGTGTGTGTGTGTGTGTGTGTGTGTGTGTGTGTGAGTTGTCCTTATGCCAGTACGAGCTCTTGCTCCTTGAGCAGCCTGTTGACTATGCTTTTCTTTACGAATGTTTAAGCGTATACCTTAACCATAACTTTTTGGTGCACTCACTGGGTAGCATCCTTGTGATGTATATCTTACGCTTTTGTGTAAATTGGTTGTAAATAACTCAATATAGACTGTATTATGCACAAGTAAATATTGTGACAAAACTATCAACATTGTACTTCTTAGCAGTACAAAATACTCGCTTATTCGCTTATTGTTATATCATTATGCTTCAAAAACTACACGAAGGTTCTTTTTGTCGCATGTATTTCTAAGAACATGATTGTTCTTTGTATGCCAATGCCATGATAAAGTTATTAACTGCAACTGTAGCAATTGTCACACACATGCATTACATTCTAAAACGCAGGAAAAATAAATGATGTCAAATTGGTACGGTTGACCTCAATATGCCATGAAAATTCCTTTAATTTTCCAAAAAAAAGTTTCTCCTCTGCTCTATATTAGCGTATGTCTGTTCACGTCGCCAGTGTAAGCAAGACGCCATATGAGCCGTATGCTTGCATCAAGAAACAGAACAGTCTTCAGTAAGGCCAGTTTGTCATGACTCAAGTAGCATCAGCGTCTATTCTGAGCCCGAAAGTCATTACAGCCATGTGAGCTGCTGTGGATGACAGACCTAGCAGTAGGGCATCATCAGCCAAGTCGCAAGGGTTGAACACTATGAAGTCTGCATCAGAGCATTAAAATGTTACAGGAAAAATAAAACCAGAACACTACAGGCCCAAGGGCACCGGTAAGGAAAACATCCCAGTACGGAAAAAAGAAACACATGAGCATAAACCAAAAAAGAGAAATAATGAAGAAAAACAAGATAAAACCAATCAACTAGGAAATGAGACTCATGTGAACCTATTAAACAACACTCGATGCAAATAAGATTAAATCTGACAACATCTTGAATGGTTCTTTGAGAATCAGAAACACCTGTAAGCCTGCGCTGTCGAAATTTTTCTGTCTCCAACAACACTAAACAGCATAACTGCACTATACCGTACAATATCAATAACCTTATCGATTAGGTAAAGAAAGAGGTCGAGGGACGGCTATCACTTCCAAGCAATCATAAATCTTGCTCAATTTGCCTAGCATTAGCCTCTACTCCTCTCTAGATAAAAGAGGTCCCCACGGGTTCCTAGTTAAAGTCCAAAAACTCAGGTTTCGTGCTTTTTGCGCAGGTCTATGAAATCAAAAGCCTAGGAACCACGCGAGGAATTATGTAAGACATCTTATGAACAATTCTGATGCCCTGGGAACTCTAGAGGCTACCGCTCAAGCTTGCACAGAGACGCTACGATCATCTTCTAGGACCTAGGTAATGAAAAGCGCGCGAACCTCACAACAACAATAATATATTATATATACAGTATGTATACATGTATATATAGACATGTATGTGTATATATGTGAATGTATACATATATAAAATATACAGTATATATATGTATATTTATGAGGTTTCATATTGTTTGCAGTTTATCTATTAATACACACATGCACACACACACACACATATATATATATATATATATATATATATATATATATATATATATATATATATATATATATATATATATATATATATATATATATATATATATATATTTATATATATGTATATACGCATATATCTCACATGAAAATATAAAATGAAATTTCTTTACGAAATGTCATTCACGAAAAAATTTGTTAAGAGTAATAATGGTGGTGAAGCTGTTTTCCTTCAGGTTATAACATCTGGGGAGGAAAATAAAAGAAAGATGAAAACTGCAGCTCAAATCTGGGTCTCCTAATATCTTCCATCTCTCTCTCCCCCCAAGGAGTTCATTATCTCCAACGATTCAACCGTTTTAGCATCATGAATAGTTAAGTTTTTGTTGCGTTGAACTGTTAATCTAACATCTAATAAGGAAAGCCCAGAACGAAAATGCAAAAATCGAACTCTACGGAAATTTGAATAGAATGTCTGAATATCAGTTAAGTCAGTCTGGTAAAATAGACATACTTACGGATCTCACGTAGAAAACCAGACTTTTAATCTTTATTTCATTCTCATACTTCTCTATCTAATAATGCCAGTGCACATTGACATCCACTGTGACGTGTTATAACGACTGCTAGAGAGAGAGAGAGAGAGAGAGAGAGAGAGAGAGAGAGAGAGAGAGAGAATGAACTTGTGTGTGTGTGTAAGAGGGAGAGGGAGTGAGATCTGGACCACCAAAATAATAACCGTTAATTCTAAAGTTTGGGAGAACGACAGATTTGACAAATCAATTCCATCGCGTGCTGCTATATACCGCCGTGTCATTCTGTCTTCCAAGGATGTACCAGGACATTTAGATGTAATACTGGCGCTTGTTAAGACGCATTGACGCACGCAGGACACAGACTAAACCTGACGCTGCATTTAGCAAATTAGATGATCTCGACAAAGACTGGAAGGTCTCATCTTGGGAAGTGAACTCAACAAGAGGTATTGTCTGTTAAGATTGAATCTAAACGTAAATATTGTCAAAGTTCTCGTTTTTCATCAAGAGTTTAAATATTGTCCGTTTAGACTGTTATCGCCTTGCACTTGTCATCAGTGCAGACTGGCGTGACACTTAATTTACTTTAGTCATATGCCTAAAAGAGAGAGAGAGAGAGAGAGAGAGAGAGAGAGAGAGAGAGAGAGAGAGAGGTCAAGGCCACTGGTAGGTTTGATCCAATAGTTAGACTGTCATGTTAGTTTGAAAAAAAATCGGAGGGCTGACTCTTTAACTGAGGTTGACACCACAAAGTTGGCTGGGATACTAGAAAAGACGCAAGGGAGCTTCGCGCCTATTATTATTATTGTTATATTAATCGTAGTAGTTTTATCTAAATGTCCATTGTTAATCTTATTCTTATCATGACTATTTTGACTGTGGTATCTACTGTACAAGACTATTCTAATCTAAAATAATGTCCCGTGTAAAATGAAGAAGAGTTATAACAGTTTTGTAACTGGGTAATATTTATTAAACAAAAAATAAGACTATAGTGCCATGCATTTATTAAAGTTCAGTGATACTCAAAAGTTGGTTCGGCTTTCCTTAGCAGTCTATTATACTAAAACAACACAATTACATTAAAATACATTGCTACTTAGATATAATTGTCATCTTTCTCGTGTAAAGCTGGCTGTTACTGGTATACGATTAATCGGACTTTTCATCCGGTAACAAAATTATCTCCTCAAGTAAATTTCGAGGTTCCTCCAGACCAGTGATTCTCAAACTGGGTGCCGTGGCACCTTTGGGTGCCACAGACAGTGCCTAGGGGTGCCGCAAGATTGCCTTGAATTTTGCTTTGGCTAGATCATGTCAATGAACATTTGCAAAAAAAAAAGTTTGCAGAAGTCTTCATATAATTATTATTGGTGTGTCTACTCTAATGTTTATCTAATTCTTCTGATAAGCTCTTTGTTTGTACAGTATATTTCTGCATGTTCGGTGTTCTGACTTTGGTTTGAGTATGGATAATAATTTTATTTATTAAAATAAGAAGTTAATCCATGCGATATGGTGGGATGGAGAAGAAGGGGTGCCACGGTGATGATTACATTAGTTAGGGTGCCATCACTAAAAAAAGATTGAGAACCACTGCTCCAGACCATAATGTGTATAATCCTGAGGTGTCAAGGAAACAGCGGAAGTGCTGTGGTCTATTACAGCCTGACCTGGCAGGAAACCTTACGAACTCCTCATCAATCGGTCTTTCTCCTCGAGGATCCGAGCGCACCAGCAGCAAGAGAGAGGACAGCATTGTAAAACTTTCGTCGAAGTCCGATATGGGAACCAGTTTCACACTTCCAAGTGTGTGATTGTGCGCTGTGAGCGGATGTCAAGATGTGAGTGTGCGTGTGTATACAGGGGGGGGGGTTTCCTTGTATGCCTGTGATTGTGAACGAGCGTGTGTTATTGTGAGTACGTTTGTAAAACTGGGTGTTTAAGACGCATGCCTATAACTGGGTTATCCAGTTATGTACCATTTACAATCACGAAGACAGGACGCCCGTAATAGTCGGTCGATGTGCGTTACGTAATTCTGTTACATAAGCCTGCCATGGCTAAAGGCCTGGGTGCCCTTGTTGAGAGGCGTCCAGATGTAAACATGTTATCGTCACTGCTACGTTACTCACAACTTTGATCAGCAATTCTTTTGAATCAATGCATTGTTTATGGTTGAAATTATCTGTAAATAAGCGTTGTTTGTAAATAATGATTTCTATAAATGACAGCGAATCGCTTCATACGCCTACAGAGAAAGTTTTGCTCAACGGTAGCACGTACACTCAACTTCTGCCTACGCGCTGTGATGTACTGTACACTGAAGCAGCTCTTTCCTTTTGTCTCTGTGTGTTTTGAACTTTTGCGCCATCTTAGTCCACCTATTTTAGACTAACAGACTTCTTACCTTCCATCCTCTCATTAGCATACAGTATACTAGCACGTCATTTCCATACGGAGGAAGGTAGCGTAAGAGTTGTTGTTCTAATAAAGATTTCTTTTGTCAAGGCCACAAGTTTGCGACAGTATTTCATAAAAAAAAACAAACATTAGACAGTTCTCCTGTAGCAAAACGCAGTTTATAACGCGATCATCCATTGACAGCAACATGCAGCTTTGGTCACTGGGCGGGGAGAGCCTGGGTTATTTTAGCGTCGTTCATATGCATGGGCAGATATTGTCGGGTGAGACATTTACTAATGGTTTCCAAACTCAATTTCCGATAGTAGGTTTCCTCTACTAAGACACTTGAGAATACAAGGAGATTGGCACAGTCAATCTTAACAGTACGGATGCCAGTTGCAATAAACACGCACACTATTGTGCGAAATCCAGAAATATTCATAAACGAAGATGGGAATAAGCTTCTTGTACTAGCAAAATGAACGTGCGCGGTTCCACCGTCCACTCCTTGGCATGGGCGCCGCTTGTTCGTACGTCTTATTTGCTTGATACTTAGGTATACTTAACTTTTGCACTGTGGTCGCAAAAAGCGTGGTATGTGTTTGTGTGCGCGCGGGAGAAACAGAAATCGATATCCTCTACCGTTAGAATTGCGTAAATGTTAAGGTCAAGTGTCAGTTAGGTAGAAACCTATCATTTAAATCCTATCCCCTCCCCCAACTTCCACCCTCAACAAAAGATTGCCACATCAGTAGCTCAGCTTCATAAGTTCTTCCCGGGTAGTTCGGCGTTCGTAGTGGGAAAGAGTTCTCGGTTTGGTAGGTCAGTGCTCGTACAAGTTACTACGCAACTAATAGACTTTGGCTGTGTTGCTTCGGGAGGGACTGGGAGGGATTGGCGTGGTGGAGGGGGAAGGAGAGAGTGAGGACGAGCTGTTCATTCTCCCCTAGATGGCTCCTCTTAACGTTCATCTCTCTCTCTCTCTCTCTCTCTCTCTCTCTCTCTCTCTCTCTCTCTCTCTCTTCCTTTCCAATGTTGTAGTTTCTATCGCTTGCTTTCTCTCCGTGTATATATATATATATATATATATATATATATATATATATATATATATATATATATATGTATGTATCTCTTCTACCTTTGTCGACATATTGTAGTGCCATTCATTTTGATTTCTCTCTTTCTCGAGAAAGAGGAGAGATTGCATCTCTCTCTCTCTCTCTCTCTCTCTCTCTCTCTCTCTCTCTCTCTCTCTCTCTCCATGTGGTATCCCATGTGTATTTGCCCTCTCTTTTTAGCAGAGTGAAAATATTACAGGTTCCGTCACTCTTCCTCTAAACACAGCTGTCTGCGATAATAGGCATTTTCAGTTATTAGTCGAAGTGTCAATCATCAACGCCCGAAAAGGAGTGGAACTGACGTCATTAGAACTTGACTGGTATTTCTTCAACGCACTTCATGTAGAGAGCATAAAACTTGATGCGTAGTACTCCTTCTTCACAAAGGACCCGATAAAATAGACGCGATAACGCGCATAGGTCAAAGCCAGTTGCTAGGCAAATGACGTCATCGCTGCCTCACTGCCTGACCCTGTAAAATTTGTAAAATGTCGAATGGCGAATTTTGTATGCCGTAATCATTCTCGCTAGCCTAGTGAGCGTATACCCAGCCCCATTTACACACAAGCTCTCTCTCTCTCTCTCTCTCTCTCTCTCTCTCTCTCTCTCTCTCTCTCTCTCTCTCTCTCTCGTCAAGAAATCACTCCACATAGATCTGGTATCACCGAAGAAATAAATTGGTAGAGCTATCGGGTTACTTGCAGCAGACAACGTTAAAGGCTAAAGTCACTGCTGCCGATGAAAAAGGTTACCCTCACTAGATCCTTTCAAAGAAGGAAAGACTGACTTGACGGCCAGGGGCTAGAGGAAGAGCTTTTGCAAATATTCCAAAACATATTATAAAAACCGCCGGGGGATAGTGCCGTCAGTGCACCTCATGGGGTGCAGTATAGGCTTTACTAAAGGTTCTTCGCAGCGTCCCTTCGGCCCCTAGCTGCAACCCCTTTCATTCCTTTTACTGTACCTCCATTCTCATCTTTCTTTTATTTTACTATCCACCCTCTCTTGACGATTACTTCATAGTGCGACTGCAAGGTTTTCCTCCTGTTACACCTTTCAAACCTACCTACTCTCAATTTCCTTTCCAGCGCTGAATGACCTCAAGAGTCCAGTGCTTGGCCTTTGGCCTAAACTCTGTATTCCATTCCAAATTCCAAAACCATTCAGCCAACATAACTGAGTCAATTTGTTCTGGTGGCAATAGGCAAGATAATTTCGACGGCATATAACTAAGGCTATTTGATTTTATTTTCCCTTCAAACATTAGCTGAACCGAATTTAGCCCGCTGTGGTGTCCGTTCTGAATGACAAATAAATCCTCGTGGAATCTGTAGCTCCACAAAGAGAATCGAAGGCCGAATGTTAAGGTAGTGTCAGTTTCAGTCAGTTTTTTTCTTGAAGCTGCTGGTAAATGTCCGAAGCCGATATCACTGAACCTTATATCTTGCTTCCGATTGGCCGATGTTTTTAGTATCATGAACTTCTTCTAATCCCAGTTAGCTTTATTGGGATACACACACACACACACACACACACATATATATATATATATATATATATATATATATATATATATATATATATTCATATATATGTATATATACATATACATATATAGGTACCGTTAGCTCCGAAAAAAAAACCAGACTGCACTTGCATAGATCATCAGAAAATACAAAAAGATCATCAACTACTTGCAACCCACAGTAACCTTCAAACACAATTTGTTAATAAGTGAAGATTTGTGCATAATTCACTAAGGAGTTTTTCACTAAATGGGACACATGATAATGTTCACACATTGTTTATCAGTGTATATAGATTCTGACCAATCTACGAACAAAGTTTATCGGTGACTGGTAATCTGTGATAAGTTTCCATTACACAAAGATTATAAATTACTGATAATTACTGACTACCCCTAAAGACAAGTTTATCGATATCAGGCGATCCATATGTGGTGACCTTAGCAAGATCACCAGTTATTTTTTTCTTCTATTTAAAATGTCCACTGTACAAAATACATTATTCTTTAATTACAATATAACAGTAATTAATATTCATCTTAGCTAATATTCGGATTAACCTACCGTAAGTGGTAAAGGGAATGGCATCGTACACAACTGACCAGTTATAGAAGAATCTTGACAACGTAACACGGAGCTTACCAGTTATAATCAGTGCTATCCAGACAACAATACTGAAATTTGCTGTCCGGGCGAAAACCTCTTTTAAGATATAAAAACGAAAAAGCGATAACATCCAAAAACTCACCATCAGAATGATGCAGGCAGACATACGTAAGCACCTCATCTAATCCGAACGGGACACCAATTTCATTTGACCTGGAAGAAATCAGGAACGTGTTAAACAGTGACAATGACAATCTTGAAAAGCGCCAGTTTTCAGACAACGAGGGAATCCTGGGGTGGTTGTATTAAGCAAGAAATTTATGAATTTATGACCTGCACGAACAGGAACTTTGGTGTCTGTAGGGCAAAGAAATCAACATGCAGTAAGGTGCTTGGTACCGAGATTTGCCACACTTCACTGAATTTAGGTTGTCTAAACAGGTTTCTCTCTCTCTCTCTCTCTCTCTCTCTCTCTCTCTCTCTCTCTCTCTCACCCCTTCAGCAGATTCTAGATTTTCTCTGTGTCTCTCTCTGCCTGTTTACTATATAATAATTTTTATTTTGTCCATATTTATAATACTTTTATTCCAACCATATACAGATCTCTCCGTCTTCTCTTTAATTTTTTCTTTTCCCAATTGTCCAAATACTTGCAGTTTTTTTAACATGGCCATTCTGTCAGACTTACACTGAAGATGAAGAGGAAAAACAGTACTACAAAAACTATTTCTCCAGCGAAAAATCTCCACTTCAGAAAAAATAATTCGTTCAAAGTCACCCACCCCAACCATCCCCGAATAAAAAAATAACTCTCAATGTAAAATGGAATTTCTCTGACAGCTCAAAGTTATCCTTTTCAACTCTCTGGCAACACAATCTGACTCTTCAAAACATAATGGAGAAACAAAACCATTCTTTCCAGACATTCATTGGCATGAAACATGAAAAAAGTATAAGCTGCTTAAGACCAAATGGTCTATAGAAGACGTCGGTAGAATACCTCCAACAGAATTCCCTGTTAGAATGGGTAATCTCCACGCGTTTTGACAACAAAGGAAGAGAAAGACTGACTTGAATGATAATTCAATTGCCTCTTTGGATGAGAATATTTAGTGATGGACTGAGAGTACGAGAGAGACAATATTGGAAAGATATATATATATATATATATATATATATATATATATATATATATATATATATATATATATATATATATATATATATATACTGTATATACACATATATATACTTATGAATATATATATACACACACATATATATACAGTATATATATATATATATATATATATATATATATATATATATATATATATATATATATATATATATATATATATATATATATATATAACTGAATGAAAATATCGAACGTGAAGAATATATAAATAAAGATAAAATCCACGAAGGAAAAAATAACGACGGACAGTCGAAAGGCCTCGCAACACTCAAGTGTTTCCCTTTTCTTCGTGGATTTTATCTTTATATATATATATATATATATATATATATATATATATATATATATATATATATATATATATATATATATATTATATATATATATATATATATATATATATATATGTGTAAAATTTTGATGTTGTCTAGAACATGGATATTTTATGTTGTGAAGTTGATTGATTGATTGAGTCATAGATTTTAGGCATACATGTGAGAAATACACGAAAGCGCTTGGTCAACTCTCTTTCATTCCTTCCTCCAGCTCTACGACAAAATAAATGTGTGTGTGCAGTATCGATGTGCTCACAATGGTACAGCATCTACAGTACATTTACGCTTTCAGATTTCCTGTATTGGGAGTTGAACGTGCGGCGCCATCATTTTTACTGATCATGCTTTTCAGCTTCCTCAACCCCAGATAAATAGGGAGGATTGGAGTCTTGAATGGCATCCGTCTGTAAAACATTTACCAAAACAAACTACGAAACAAACCTTTCAGTGAACGTTAGGAACCTCTGGAAAAGGCTCATTAAAAGTAGCGACCCACCTAGGATTATGCCTAGAATATATATATATATATATATATATATATATATATATATATATATATATATATATATATATATATATATATATATATATATATATATATATATATATATACTGTATATATATATATCTACTTAGCATGATATATGTATCACTTTACATCTCTACGAATATAACATAACTGTCTCCCCACTTCTCTCTACGAATGCAAATCCACGTCCGACAAGCAACCTCTGTGGTTGCACTTGCGAGGTCATCGTGACCTAGATTGCTCTAGTGATAAAAAGGAGTCTCGGGCAGGTACAACAAGTATTCCTGCTAGCGCTAATATAAGATTCCTGTAATATAGAGTTTTTAACGGATTCCATGGTCGTATCTGATTGGTTTCACGTCATGATGCAGTTGTATCCTTACTACAGTTGACGGACAATGCAACTGACGTCTGTTGTCGTATTCCTCACCGAATTGACGGGCAATGCATCGGCCGTCTGTCGTCGTATTCTTAACCGAATTGACGGGCAATGCAACTGACGTCTGTTGTCGTATTCCTAAACAAATTGATGGCCAATGCAACTGACGTCTGTTGTCGTATTCCTAAACAAATTGATGGCCAATGCAACTGACGTCTGTTGTCGTATTCTTAACCGAATTGACGGGCAATGCAACTGACGTCCGTTGTCGCATTCCTAACCGAATTGACGGACAATGCAACTGACGTCCGTTGTCGTATTCCTCACCGAATTGACGGACAATGCAACTGACGTCCGTTGCCGTATTCCTAACCGAACTGATGGCCAATGCAACTGACGTCCGTTATCGTAATGTCGTATTCCTAACCGAATTGACGGGCAATGCATCGGCCGTCTGTCGTCGTATTCTTAACCGAATTGACGGGCAATGCAACTGACGTCTGTTGTCGTCGAATTGACGGGCAATGCATCGGCCGTCTGTCGTCGCATTCTTAACCGAATTGACGGACAATGCAACTGACGTCCGTTGCCGTATTCCTAACCGAACTGATGACGGTTATCGTATATATGAATCGCTAACCGAATTGACGGGCAATGCATCGGCCGTCTGTCGTCGTATTCTTAACCGAATTGACGGGCAATGCATCGGCCGTCTGTCGTCGTATTCTAACCGAATTGACGGGCAATGCATCGGCCGTCTGTCGTCGTATTCCTAACCGAATTGACGGGCAATGCATCGGCCGTCTGTCGTCGTATTTTAACCGAATTGACGGGCAATGCAACTGACGTCTGTTGTCGTATTCCTAAACAAATTGATGGCCAATGCAACTGACGTCTGTTGTCGTATTCTTAACCGAATTTGCAACTGACGTCCGTTGTCGCATTCCTAACCGAATTGACGGACAATGCAACTGACGTCCGTTGTCGTATTCTCACCGAATTCAATGTTGACGTCCGTTGCCGTATTCCTAACCGAACTGATGGCCAATGCAACTGACGTCCGTTATCGTATATATGACGTCTAATGTCGTATTCCTAACCGAATTGACGGGCAATGCATCGGCCGTCTGTCGTCGTATTCTTAACCGAATTGACGGGCAATGCAACTGACGTCTGTTGTCGTATTCCTAACCGAATTGACGGGCAATGCATCGGCCGTCTGTCGTCGCATTCTTAACCGAATTGACGGACAATGCAACTGACGTCCGTTGCCGTATTCCTAACCGAACTGATGGCCAATGCAACTGACGTCCGTTGCCGTATTCCTAACCGAACTGATGGCCAATGCAACTGACGTCCGTTATCGTATATATGACGTCTAATGTCGTATTCCTAACCGAATTGACGGGCAATGCATCGGCCGTCTGTCGTCGTATTCTTAACCGAATTGACGGGCAATGCATCGGCCGTCTGTCGTCGTATTCCTAACCGAATTGACGGGCAATGCATCGGCCGTCTGTCGTCGTATTCTTAACCGAATTGACGGGCAATGCAACTGACGTCTGTTGTCGTATTCCTAAACAAATTGATGGCCAATGCAACTGACGTCTGTTGTCGTATTCTTAACCGAATTGACGGGCAATGCAACTGACGTCCGTTGTCGCATTCCTAACCGAATTGACGGACAATGCAACTGACGTCCGTTGTCGTATTCCTCACCGAATTGACGGACAATGCAACTGACGTCCGTTGCCGTATTCCTAACCGAACTGATGGCCAATGCAACTGACGTCCGTTATCGTATATATGACGTCTAATGTCGTATTCCTAACCGAATTGACGGGCAATGCATCGGCCGTCTGTCGTCGTATTTTAACCGAATTGACGGGCAATGCAACTGACGTCTGTTGTCGTATTCTAACCGAATTGACGGGCAATGCATCGGCCGTCTGTCGTCGCATTCTTAACCGAATTGACGGACAATGCAACTGACGTCCGTTGCCGTATTCCTAACCGAACTGATGGCCAATGCAACTGACGTCCGTTATCGTATATATGACGTCTAATGTCGTATTCTAACCGAATTGACGGGCAATGCATCGGCCGTCTGTCGTCGTATTTTAACCGAATTGACGGGCAATGCAACTGACGTCTGTTGTCGTATTTAACCGAATTGACGGGCAATGCATCGGCCGTCTGTCGTCGCATTCTTAACCGAATTGACGGACAATGCAACTGACGTCCGTTGCCGTATTCCTAACCGAACTGATGGCCAATGCAACTGACGTCCGTTATCGTATATATGACGTCTAATGTCGTATTCCTAACCGAATTGACGGGCAATGCATCGGCCGTCTGTCGTCGTATTCTTAACCGAATTGACGGGCAATGCATCGGCCGTCTGTCGTCGTATTCCTAACCGAATTGACGGGCAATGCATCGGCCGTCTGTCGTCGTATTCTTAACCGAATTGACGGGCAATGCAACTGACGTCTGTTGTCGTATTCCTAAACAAATTGATGGCCAATGCAACTGACGTCTGAATTTTAACTGAATTGACGGGCAATGCAACTGACGTCCGTTGTCGCATTCCTAACCGAATTGACGGACAATGCAACTGACGTCCGTTGTCGTATTCCTCACCGAATTGACGGACAATGCAACTGACGTCCGTTGCCGTATTCCTAACCGAATTAACGGATAATGCAACTGACGTCCGTTGCCGTATTCCTAACCGAACTGATGGCCAATGCAACTGACGTCCGTTATCGTATATATGACGTCTAATGTCGTATTCCTAACCGAATTGACGGGCAATGCAACTGACGTCGCGATGCAGTAACCATAACGCAATTGACAGTGCAATATAGTTAATGCTGATCACTTGTTACCAGAATCAGTTGATGAATGTGATGTGAATGGCCAAAGTGTCTGACGCAGATCACATGAAAATATTAAAATGGAAAGAAATTAGGTTGGGTCGCGAGAAAATAGAATGCATTGGAAGGTGTCGATGTGAAAACACAGTCGACTTGCATCGTTTCTTTTTCCGTAGTTTTAGGGAAAATTAAAAAGCAAGTATTGTGACTCTTTCGTAAATACCGAAATACTCTCATGGACACTTCAACTTCGAATATTTTTTTTTATAAATGCATGTATTTGCTAAATACCATTTGATAATAATAATAATAATAATAATAATAATAATAATAATAATAATAATAATAATAATAAAGCCTGGAATATCATTAGGGAGTAAAGAAATCCCATTAGACGCGAAGGAGCTCAGACCATTTTTGCTACTGCAGCTTCGCTTGCCTCGAAGTCTAGTCCTTTTATGAATCGAGCCGTGCCAAAAGTGCCGGGGATTTTCTCGTTCTCGACCAGATTTTCCTGCTAGCTGGCATAGCCTGGGGCTTCTGGGACATCACCTCTAAAGGAACAGTTCCTGATGCTTATATTAGCCAGGACAAAGGTCAGTAGGACTGGCAAAACCAATGTCCTTTTCTGGTCTTTGGTGTACTTAAAAACTAGAGAAATGAAATGGGAGAAAAAGGTTGAGAGCATTTAACCACACAGAAAGCAGAGGACCTTCAGTCTCCTGAAAGATTTAAAAATTTTATGAACCAGAAAAAAAGTTTCTCCTCTAATAATAATGAAATTAATAATATAATGATAATAATAACGAGTTTTTGTGCCGTTTATATATATATATATATATATATATATATATATATATATATATATATATATATATTTTGTGTGTGTATGTGTGTTTGTGTAGCCATTAATAAAAATACTGAACAGGTTTGGAGACACCACTTGTATTAGCCATTCTCACGTTTGTATCCCCCAATCTAAACCTCACTTCCCTCATAAAGGCTTCTGCCTTAACAAAAAGCCTTATGCGTCATACATCCTTCCCAGTGACCCTCCTTTTGGTTTATACGAATTCTATCATGTAAGTCATCTCTAGGTTCATGCTCTCCTTATACAGTTTTTTTCCCCATTGTAACTCTTGTATATTTCCCACTCACCTTCTTCCTTGTCCAAATCTGCACTAGTCTTCCACTATCAGTCCTCCTGTCATCTATCGTATTCGTAACAAAGTTAGTTACGAACAAATACAAAGGAATAAGAATGAGATGTCAAGAGGAGCATATTGGATTGTTATTTGTAATATGACACTCTGTGCTTTGGAAACTTTAGTACTGAAGTACTACTGGAAATTCTGCCACGAAGAATTGAAGAAGTTAAGTCTACCTTAGTTTAACCAGACCACTGAGCTGACTAACAGCTCTCCTAGGGCTGGCCCGAAGGATCAGATTTATTTTACGTGGCTAAGAACCGGTTGGTTACTTAGCAACGGGACCCACAGCTACTGTGGAATCCGAACCACATTATAGCAAGAAATGAATTTCTATCACCAGAAATAAATTCCTCTTATTCTTCATTGGCCGGTCGGAGATTCGAACTTGCGGCCAGCAGAGTGCTAGCTGAGAACGGAACCCACTCTTCCAACGAGGAACGAAGAATTGAAGAATATCGGATAAGATCAAGTGAAGATGATAACTGAAGGAAAGAAAGAGAATAGAGGAACTATATGAAGAACTAGCAGAAGAGATGAGAGAAGTGAAAGTCAATTGAAAGCATAAAGTTGTGCGTCAAGAACAAGCGAGAGGAGAAGGGTCAATTACAGAAGACCTTCATGGGGGCAAACCGCTGGCATGGTTTTGATCATGTGGGCACTCACTCATACCAAATACGCATGAGGCAAAATGAATAACTAAATTTAGTTACTAGTGTACCCATGACGTCAAAAATAACAGGAAAATATAAACTGTTTTGGAACTTCATTGTACTTACGGTAATTGTTAAAATTCAATTATTCCTGAATTTTATACTTATCTAGATGTAAGAATTAGGAAGAGGTAAATCTGACCGTCTGGCTAGGCCCCATCATATAAATGAAGAAAATTAGCCAAAATAAATGTAAATTTTACTTTCTGGAACAACCACCAATAAATTAAATCGATTCATCTTTAACATGACATGAAAGTGAGTATGAAAACTAATTTCACATGGACTGGCCAAAGAAATGTATTGCTAAGCAAATTCTCAAGAGAGTATCATAAATGCGGCAGTGAATGTCGTATTTTTTGTTGGGATAGACACCTTCATAGAGGATAGGGTTTATATATATATATATATATATATATATATATATATATATATATATATATATATATATATATATATATATATATATATACATACATATATGTATGTAAGAATATATATATAATCAGATATTCCTATGTTCTTATATTACAACTATGTGGTCATGCAGAAACACAAATTTATTGCCTGGAAATATAAAGGACCGTGTAAGAATGAAGTGCATGCAATACAAAGATGATATAAAATTAATTTTTGATAATGCTAATAAGATTACGAAAACCTTTGGGAATTTTTTGGAAGAATTTAATTCATTATAGTACTGTACTTTGTATATAGTAGAACCAAGTCATGCTAATTTCATTGTAAAGAACCGTTGTAAATATTGTATGTAGATTATAAAATAAAAAAATATATATATGTATATATATAACATTATATATATACATTACACACACACACACACACACATATATATATATATATATATATATATATATATATATATATATATATATATATATATATATGTTTATACTTCACAAAAGTAGATATAATAGCACACGAGTACATGACTGTAACATTATCATACAATGAGTGTGGAAATCCTTATGAAGGGCTTAAAGCAAGGACACTGGAACCGGGTATGCTGTGAGTATCAGATCTTGTACTTGAGTGACCCAATTTTTTCTCTGCATAAGAACAATAATGGAATTATGAACATGAAGCTACCATAATTGCATGTACCCTTGCACATACCAATATATATATATATATATATATATATATATATATATATATATATATATATATATACTTATAAACCTATCAACTCACACTCAAAGTAAATTATAAAATGATGAGTACACAGACCCTGACCAGGATCCAAACCTATGCCTTTTTGGATTGGTAGTACGTACAGTTAACACAGCTATATATATATATATATATATATATATATATATATATATATATATATATATATATATATATATATATATATATATATGTATATATATATATATATGTGTATATATATACTGGAGTAAACAGGATAAACAATTTTTGATGACTGTTAATATAATTATTTCATCAGCCAAATAGAACTTATCTAGCAGTAGTAGAATTCCCATTCACCATAATTTTTCGGGCTGGTGGTCCTGCCGGTTTAAAAACGCCATGATATTTCCGCACCAGACTGACCACAGCCGTTGGAAATTGGTAGAAAAGCGAGCGTGGTACTCCTCACATGTCAGCCATGTTGCCCGCAATCGTTGGTCCTTGAGTACGACAGCTTACCAAGGCCACTTGAATTCTACCACCACTACGCACTGTTTCAGTCCTCTCTCTCTCTCTCTCTCTCTCTCTCTCTCTCTCTCTCTCTCTCTCTCTCAGGATTCACAAATGGCTATGTAGTAAACAAGAAGGAAATAGTGAGTAATGACGGATCCACGAGCGAACTTCAACTTGTGCTTTGCGAAATGTTTGCCTTCACATTTCTAGTACAGGAAGCATTAACGAAAGAAACGCGGATCAAACAAACAAAGGCTAGATTTAGTAGAATCGGAAGAAATGCCAATTCATGAATTTACCTCTTTATCCTGACAAGAAAGTATTGTTATTAGTGCTACACGTCCCGTGGCCCTTGATGAGACTCAGCTAAGGAGACAGACGACGACGTACAATAGAAGACTATGAAGAGCGTGTTTAAAAGAGAGAGAGAGAGAGAGAGAGAGAGAGAGGAGGATAGAGTACAGAGCGGATTGTAATGAGTAAACGAGAAGCGTGTTTGTGTTGAGAGGGAGATGTGATCATGTGGCTTAACAGCATACATGTGCGTGTATGTACTCGCCAGCGTGTATGTGAGTGTGTACAACGTGTATAACTGAACGTGGGGGCGATGGAGGGGGACTGGTAGAGTAAAAGAGACCTTGGGTTTTGAAAGCCATCTAAGGAACTAAAATATGATATCGATTAGGCTGTTTTTGAAGCTTCGGCTTATTTCCTGACTGAGTAGAGATGAAAACTTGCGTCATATCAGAGACGTTAGTTTTGTTGAACGCCATGAAGCGACTGCAGAAGTGGCACAAAAGAACTGTAGTGGATGTGTGCATGATACTTGGCTTGTGATAAGGGGGTCTGGGGTGGTTGGAGAATGGGTTTTGGTTAGGTATGTGTGTGGTGTGTTGTAGAGGGTGATGGGGTCTACCTCTCGGTGGTCCTGCTTCATGACGGGTTGGGGGTGGGGGAGGGTAGAGAGGCCCGATGGATAGACGAAAGTGGCACAAGTGTTCGGGGTCCAGCTGCTTTAGATCGTGTTGTATCGACGTATCAAAGAGAAAGAGGCCACGATAGCAATCGCAGTTATGAAGGAAAATATTTCCACACGACTTTACTTTACTAAACCCAAATGTAACCTTTAGTTTTATCATTATTAGTAGACTGAGGGGGAAAAAAAGAGAGGGTTTTGGGTTTTAAGTAACGAACAAAAACCTCTGAGCAGCACGAGTTTGTGATGATATATTTTTCCTGTTATTGCTACAACACATACTACAGACACACTCGCACACTGGCTTACTTATCAACATTAACAACACCACCATTTTCAAGTACAACAAACAGTTTTTGATGACTACTTAATGACAGGTTGTAATTCAACTGAATTCCAAAGAAAAATAGTTAACTATCTCTGAGTAACAAAGAAGCGAAATTCATTCAAGGAATTTAGGTTAGAGCACCAGTCTCAAGGCCTTCAGAGACCGAGTTAGACGCCGAGTTTGACTAAACATTCTCTTCAATAATATATATATATATATATATATATATATATATATATATATATATATATATATATATATATATATAATCCTTTTCGCTTATGGGGATTACTCCATTTGGGGCTCCTCCGGCTTGCAAGAAAATGGAATGAATTTGCTCGCCCCACACCCTACTCAACAGAGATTCAAGGCGTTTATGCACTTATACCTTACGGAATTCCTAGGTGGATACCCATCCAAGTACTGACTAGACTCAACTTCACTGATAGGACGATCAGCGGTATTGCTTATTATCTAGACATGCCAATAAGGTGGTTCAACTGCCAATAGACAAAGGATCTTATAACTGCGCTCTTTGAAAAGCCTCCATGCATCTGAAAGATGTGATTTCTCACTACTTTGTTTTCTACAGAATATACTGCTCGTGGAATGTAGTTTTGCCATCATTTTTCTCCCGATATATCTTCATTCAGTGGAAAGATAACCACCCATCCGTCAGGATTATTCTTTTAATCGCCGCATCCAAGATGAATGAATCAGAGAGTCTCCTGGAAACGTGCTGAGTCATTCCGACCACTGGTGTTTGTCAACGGTTGGTTTTCTTTCGGTCGAAAAAATTGCTCTCGATTTGTTTTCCAAATTACAATGAAAAGCTAACTACAGTACCGGTTTAATATATCAGGTAGGTAATATAACTTCAACTTAACAAGAACTTGATAGGAACTTTGCATCAGCATTGAAACTTAAATTTGCCTTTGAATCAAAACAACTGTAAAAGGAAATAATAATAGAGATTTTTAAAGCAATATGAAAACCTAGCCTTACAATCACATGATTGATAAAACCGTCTTTGAAGGATGACAAGTTAAAGAACAAGAGAAAAAAGACGGACGAATATCATTCAAACACTAAACACCTTGCGACGAGGTGTTGTCGTTTTGCCATAGAACGTAAACATTCCCCGGGAGCCGTGACCAAGCTGTTGTAGAAAAGGACTCGTCTGACTTCAGATTACTCCGGATTATGTGTTAGGTCGATTCCCGCCATTTTTGCTTCTTGCTTTAATCAAACTGGCTGGGTAAGGTATAGAATATCCTCCTTACGACACTTATGAATGTGGAAGGGGCGGTTTGGTCGGAGTGCTACTTATTCTTTCGCTCTCTCTCTCTCTCTCTCCCTGCTACTTTTACAGTAGGCAGATCTGCTCATATTCGGGCAGGATGGGTTGCGGCGTAGCCTGGTTGGCTTTCAACATTCTTCGAGTATTATGTCACTTGAGAATGTTTGAACAAAACAAAATACTAAAGAAAAAATGCGTCGAAACCTGTCCCCTCACAAAATAACCTCGGCAGAAGTATTTCAAGGAGTTTTCCTTGAAAAAATTATAACATTTATTTTGAGTTTTATGTACGCATTTTAACGCTAGACTGCTCTTCACAACTGATCAGTTGCTTTTAACGACCCAAAATACGGCATTGGGTGCATGCAACCTTCATTGGTCTATTCCTTTGGACATAGCATGACCAACACATGACAGTACCTTTACTAAAAGTACGGTATCGCCATTAATGGCTGCTCCCCCAAGGGCTATACTGTAGAGCGCGCTGCGCCATTTGCGATTCATCGACATCCGCCTTCGGTTGAAGTGTCACGTAGTCGCGCTAATCGGTACCACTACCAGAGGCGTTTCATTCCTTGGCCAAAATAAGGAATGTCTTCGTGTCAGTAATGTTCACCCAAGTGTTCGTTTCCTTACACCCGTAGAGAGGGTAGTGCTGTCAGTGCACCTCATGAAGCGCGCTGTAGGCATTACTCAAGGTACTTGCAGAGTCCCTTTAGCCTCTAGCCGCAACTCTTCTCATTCCTACTGTACGTCCATTTATATTCTCTTTCTTCCATCTTACTTTCCACCCTCTCCTAACTTCTCCTTTTTCTTCTTTTATAACGTGCTTTTTTCCCATTTTTGTATGGGGTAAGCACGATGCCTTCTTTGAAGGACTTTGATTTGGCTTTGGGGTAGACCGTAGTCTCGATCGGCTTCCACCCTCTCCTAACAATTGTTTCGTAAGTGCAGCTGCGCGGTTTTCCTCCTGTTACACCTTTAAAACCTTTTCACTCTTAATTTCCCTTTCAGCGCTGAATGACCTTACAGGTCCCAGCACTAGGCATTCAGCCTAAATTTTATATTTCTCTTCATTCGTTTCATTACGAAATACTGCAATACCCTGATATTTCCATCTTGTATTTGCTCCTTTTGTACCGAGACCTGTATGTCTTCATTAATTTGCATTCATCATTTTGTTGATATATCTTCTTTGTTTGTTCATATTTTTATTCTTTCTACTTTTCTGTGGGTGTTACGACTCACTGCACGTGAATGTTGGTTCATTAATAATAATAATAATAATAATAATAATAATAATAATAAGAAGAAGAAGAAGAAGAAGAAGAAGAAACTCAACGTGCATCCAAAATAATAATAATATCAAGACGAGAAAATCCAGAGCAACAATGTACTAGATACATGGAAGTACAATGCAGTAGCAAAATGACTTAAATATTCTCTTCTTTTTGTCGACAGAGATACTCTGATGATAATAACAGTACTATAGTACTAATACCGAGCCAGAAAATGTCTAACGGAAACGATAAAAGCTAATGATAACGCTGTATCTTCCGTTGCCCCAAACAAGCCTTAATCTTTTTTTTTTTTATCTTTTATTAGAGAAAATATACAATATTTTACATTTTTAACAGTATTACAATCAGAATTTAATCAAAGTTAACTTAACTTTACCAAAAAACAAATGTAATTTTATCGTACCATTCGGGCTGACAAATATACGAGCCTTAATCTGGGTGGTTACCATCAAGATTTGAGGTTCAGACTTAAATCTTTTTATTTTTACAGGTCGCGTTATCTTATCGCCTTTCGGGGAGGGGGGGGGTTGGTTTCCACATTTTCCTTATCGCAGGAATCAACCAAATTGGATGGATGATAAAAGGATTTTATAGGTCGTTTGGACACGACGTTTATGATGCCTCAAAGTAATATTAAAACCGTCTTACTAAAGAGTACTGGGAAAACCATTCATAGTTTGCCAGTCAAATAAACGAAAACAAAGCCAGTGAGCAGACTGAAGCTTCTTAGTGAATGATAATGTCGACACTTTTCCAAAGGTCCTTTTCCAGGAAGGGGCTGGCTCCAAGGAAAAATAAGTTACCAGTCACTGCTATAATCACCATACAGCTTCGAGAGACGAATGAGGATCCTGGCGAAAAACATGTTCTCTTTACACGTACAAAGAGCATTCATTTATAAAAATAACAGAATCGGTGTGCATATATTCTGTCAGAAAATGCAGAGGCGTGGGCTCAGTTCTAAATAACTGTAATTGGGAAAGACCCACAGCAGAACTTTTGTAATCCTTTTTACAGGCTCTGGAATCCCTCGGTACGAAGTCTTACTTATAAAAGCAATTTAAAAACATTTATTTCCACATACAGGTGTAGGTCCCATGATTGTGTGCGTGTGTATCATGTGTATGTATGTATGTGTATATGTACATATATAGACACACACACACACACACACACACATATATATATATATATATATATATATATATATATATATATATATATATATATATATATATATATATATATATATATATATATATATATATATATAATATTATAACCTCAGAGGCCACTGGGACGGGCAACCAAGTGCTCTAAGAAGACCAGTCTCCGCTTCTCCCTCATCCCAGAGCTGAGGTGACACGAAAGAGTGAGCGGGGAGGTTGCTTCTAACGCCAATTTTGACTTTAGCAAACCAGGTCTAAAAGGAACGTCAAACCTTGAAAAACGGAAACTTTTAACTTCGTATATAAAATGAAAAATGAGAAAATCTTCACGAAACTTTTCCCATTTTCATTTGATCTCATATTCCATTAAAGTGTTCCGACAGCTTTAAAAATTGCGTGTGTGAACATTGCTATTGAGAGAGAGAGAGAGAGAGAGAGTTCTCACACACCCACGCACTATTCTTTGACACAGATGTGAAACAAGTAGCAACATTATTGATCGTTTCATTAGAAATAAAGCGAAAGAACCTTTGTAAATATCATGGGTGTATGTGTGCTAAAAACTCAGAAATTGGTTTTTCTTTTTTTCATGAAAAGAAGTCCGGTTCCTTCTAAAACGGGAGGCCATGAATGCTTGAACCGAGCACCGGTTCTTCTGTAAACACGATTCAGAAGCCACAAGTGTGTGTCGAGTATGGCGACCTTATCGTTATAAAAGGAACGGGAGAGTGTTTACAGTTTTCTTTCATCTTCAATGGAATAGTATGTGTGTGTGTGTGTATGTATGTATGTATGTATGTACATATATATATATATATATATATATATATATATATATATATATATATATATATATATATATATATATATATATATACACTATATCAGTAAGAGCGTAAATTTTCATTCTGTAAATCTGAACGTGTAAGAATACACATGAAAACACATATACAAATTATATATATATATATATATATATATATATATATATATATATATATATATATATATATATATATATATATATATATATACTTGATCTAAAAGGGGCTAGATCACCCAGTGTGTCGGGCAAATGAAGATTCAAAACAAATAGGAGAAAACAGTCTTGGCAGATAATTACTAGAACGAACTTTTAACCCAGTTCTTCTCTCGCTCTCTGGCACACATGCACGCACAAACGGTAGCAGGTGCCAAACGACTAGGGTCGCCATACTAAATGCAGACGTAAGCTTCGCCAAACATCAACATTAACATATCAGAAATCTCCGCAGTTGAACTTTAGCTGATTAACACTGTTTCGTTACTAAGTTTCATGAGAGAGAGAGAGAGAGAGAGAGTTTGTAGTACGTAGTTGTGTGTGTGTGAGTGTATTTGTAGGAATAAGAGGAGTCCACCTGCTGGGTTGTTTCACATCCTCCGGAGGCCCTCAGGTGTGTGCATTCGATCACTTATTGTGTTTGTTATTGAGGTAAATGATGTTAAGGCTGGATTGGCGATGCCAGACTGAGTTAGAACACAGAGAAATAAAGTCCTATTTTTGCGTGTTGGAATGTAGAGAAATACATAAATGTTGCACGTATCCCATCTTGTAGGAAACAACAAATTTAAGCGTCGTCGTATGAGTGTATGTGTATAATCGCGAGAGAGAGAGAGAGAGAGAGAGAGAGAGAGAGCTCAAACCTGTTCTTATCCGTCGCCGGAGCGACCAGGAAGTCTGTCATGGAACCCACGAAGAGGAATCGCACGCAATATGGCCTCGTTACACTTCTAGGACTTGAGTCGAGTTTTAACAGTAATCTCTCTCACGCTTAATGCCATTGTGTCCATCTGAGTGGAAACCAAAATAGGCAAGTTAACCCTTTTATGCTGGCTAAACCGGCTGGGTTTTTCTCGCGATTCCCCGTTAATGGAAACATCTCGACTTTCTCTGGTTTCGGAGTATTGTATCCCTGGTGAGTGAACGTGCGACTGAATAAATACTCAATTCCCATTCTTCCCACTTCAAGAAAGTAATTGTTTTCTGTGGTAAAATCAGTGACACATCTTGGCCAATAGCCACTCTAATTGAAATGCCTCGAGAAACATGATGTAAATCCTGGTCATGTTCTACTGTATATTATATCCATTCTCCCCTCTCTGTACAGGATCAAACACTACACCGCGCCGTGAGGATTTTGGCCTTTAGGCCTACCGGGAATCGAGTACTTCCAGAAGCGTAGCAAAAAAAAAAAAAAAAAAGTCATTATGCAAGTATTTTCTACATAGACTTAAGCTAGGGTTTTCTTCGCTTATGTAAAACTAGATATATGGGAACTTCTCATTGTCAGACAGGTTTTTTGGCTTTGGAAACTCGTTCCTGGGATACGCCTGTCTACTACAACAGGCGCCAAAGAAACACCAACAAAACATGAACATCGGGGGTATGGTGAATCGTGTGTGCTGTATTGTTTGTTCCATTGGCGCCTTCTCTCGCTAATCTTACACACAAACTCTTTAATCTCACAGACACACACACACGCACTCGTCCATCTTCTGGCACTGTTTCACCTGAGGGGAGAAGGCTTATTGTAGAAAATTTATATTTCATCATACACCTTTTTTTCTTTTAGGGATGAGGTTGTAGCCACATGTACTTTCCCTTGAACCCAGCTGACGCTTGTACCCATTCACACCAGGGTTTACTGTTGGGCGGCAGGCCAGGAATCGAACCTCGGACCCTGCTAATGTGAGCCTAGTGTTTTAACACAGCCATGACTTCGAGCCGGTTAAATCCATACACATATATATACTTATAATAAGTCTTACATTAAATCAATTCCCCTAATATGGTGGCGAGGTTGACAGATAAAACAATACATGGCTAATTTTACAGAACTGTGGTGAACTATATATGTATGCATGTTTATATATATATATATATATATATATATACAGTATATTATATATATTTATCATATCATATTAATTTCCTTGGCTGCCTCTCAGCGTGTGTGTGTCCAGAGGATTCTAGGAATTCCGAAGGCTCCAGGATAGTGGAGAAACGCCCATCTTAAGATTTAAGGAGACGTTATTTCAATGGGCATTTCTCCAGGAGGTGGAAGAAATGATTCCGAATAGATTCTGGGTTTCTTCCCTGAAATGAAGCGGATCCGACAGGAATCCATTTAGGAGCTGAAGGCTGCTTCACAGGATCCTGGAATCTTTAAGAATTTAAGAAGATGTAATTCTATGGGCGTTTCTCCAGGAATTCTTCAGGAGCTTAAGACTGCTTCAAAGGATCCTGGAGTTGTGATGACGTCTTCAAGAATAATCTCTTAATAACTGTCCCGAAATTTTCAACATTACCTGACCCAACGAATAAAGGATTTTTGGCTGAGCTTTGTTATTTTCATTTCGAAATGGACTCAGCGGGTAATTCAAGAACAACACCAAGCACTGCTGGTGATGGTCCGGAACCGCCAATGGCAGCTTGGGAAAGAGGCAGGCAAAGACAAGCGGAGAGACGGGTGACAGAAACTGACGAACTGCCGGAGCAAAGATTGGCTACTGGCAGAGCAAGGAACGCACAAAGGCAGGTCACACACACACACACACACACACTATTTAGCAGGGATAAATCTGAGAAAGCTAAATCAGTGTCGCCACTTTTGTCTCAGGTGCTCCCCACTAAATGACACGTTTTACCCAGAAATTTTTTAAGCAACTTCCACAAATTTTACCAGCAAAAAAATTTTCCAATTTTTTATAATAATTACTAGTTTCTAAGTAGGTTAATTCAACAACATATTTAACCTGTATATTTATTAATATATTTTTGCATGAAATTTTGACAAAAAGTTAATATTTGAATTTATTTTCAATTAATAGCATACAAAGATATATATCCAGCAACATGGACAAAAATACTTAGTAAAAAAAATTAAACAAACTCTTTGGACTCATTCGTGTTATCACAAACTTGACTTGTTAATTATAATTAGCCTTTCTATAGACCCATTCACAAAATACAGTGCAAAATAAAACTGAAAGAATATTTGGTTTCACAATTTTTGTAAATCCAGCACCAGTAGCCAGAAATGCTTAGCACAACAGAAACTAAAAAAAAAAAAAGAATAAAATATTTTGCTTCATTCATATTAAGTCAAACCTATTAAAAAAATCCATTGCAAAAAAATTAAAATAGTATATTTGTTTCACTATGAAAGCTAATCAGCATGATTGATTAAACGTTTCAATAAATTTCTAGAGAAATTATCTCTTGATCCTCCTCCTCTTCACCACTACCTTTACCTCTAAAGTTCCTTAGCATGTCACTGGATGGTGTGAAACAAGAACAGTTCAATAACTGCTTTGCCAGACCATACCGGATCTGTAGAAGAGCTTCTACTGATCTCACATGTAACCTGTTCCTTAATTTCGTATGAACCACATTCATTTGTGAAAAAATTCTTTCAATACTGGCATTAGAAAAAGAAAGTGACAATAATGATGATGCCAGTGATGATATATTTGGAAATTTCTTTTTCGCCAGAGGAATTTGTGTGCTCATTCACCTCAGCCCAGAAACTGACAGTATCTCCAAGGCATTCTTGAGGCTACTGTATGAAGCTGATGCTACTCCATTCATTTTCCAGTTCATCCACATCAACAAAGGTTGATCTGTATGTACTAGCAACAGGTACAACAGATCTTTTGCATTGGGGGGTCTTATTTGATGGATGTAAGGTCTTTAGCATTAGAAGAGTTGCGACATTGTCTGAAAGACGTTGCTTCACCTGATTAATTAAGTTCTAGCATGAAACTTATACACAGTTCTTTGACATAAATTATTTGTTCCTTATTCAGTGAACAAGACTGAGCATAACAATTAAACTCATAGCCAAAGTTGATAACTGTATGTGGTAGGATGTAATTCGTAATGTTGAGGTTTGGTAGATTCTCTTGAGCACATTTTGACTAGCAATTTGAATCCACTACTACCTGCATGAGACTGCAGTACATGTCCAACAGATCATCAGTGATTTTTGTAATATCAGCATTCTGACTTTGAAATATGGAATATTCAAAGCACTTCCCGACACATTGACAGATATTGATGAACGGAAATAAGTATATTTCGTTTGTCTCCAAAATTGACCCAGAAATATGACGTAAAATGGCGCACTCACAAAGAAATTGCCTACCCACAGATTTGTGGGTAAAAACCCACAAAGTGGCAACACTGAAAATAATAAGCGTTCAGCTCCATAGAGGGAGGTAAACGCGTCAAATATAACAGAACCGAACCAACTCGTAATCTACGATTCATTCTACGATCACTAGCCTTGTTTCTTTTATTGATTTTCCGGTATATATAAAATTATGTTAAATTCAGCTAAAACTGAATAATCATCGTTAATTTTTGAAATAATATTTAAGAGGTTTTAATTACCTATTTATTTTGGCATTGAAAAAGCGAGGAGAAAGTCAGTCGCAAAAAGCAAAGATGGCCTCGTTCTATTGGATATGAGTTCCAGGACATGTCCTCTGTGCCAGGCAAGCCCTGATTTCTAGCCACAGCCCACATGCACAAGGCTTTGATCAATCTTTTCCTCAAACACCAATTATTATGCCCCTGTCGATGTTGACAGAGAATAATGATGGATTAGTAAATGCGAGCGATAGCGAGCATCTGGTATATATATATATATATATATATATATATATATATATATATATATATATATATATATATATATATATATATATATATATCATATATATATATATATATATATATATATATATATATATACTTTCGGTTTTTGAGAAACTGACGTTGGGAAGCATGAAAGTCATTTATCTCGGCGAGATATCAAGAGACGACTACGAGAATAGTGTTGGGCAACACGTGTTCTCTAACGTGGCCAGCCATCGAGCGTCGGGGATTCTCAAGGCTGATACTTTACCCGCACGGACCAACTGCAACCAAGCAGGCTTGCCAACACCCCCATTGGTACTCGAGAGTCGAGATAAAAGCTGAATGTTTCGGTTCTTCTCCTGGGTACATCAACGGTGCTGTTGGTTTTCTCGATGCCCCCCAACCAACGATCCGCTGTTGGACGAACGGCACTGCGTTTGCCTCAGCGTTTCAGCATCATTGGGCTTAGACACACCTTTGCTTTAATTATTACACTCAAGGAAACAAACACACAATACCTTATATATTTACCATATATAACTTTTCTCTCCGGAGGAACTGGCGTAATAAAGGTAAAAGCGTCTTGGTTTCACAAGTCTCTAGGGGTGAGGATTCTGGTCTCAGGCCTCTTTTCATGACCCCTATAGATGCTGGTGCCCCATTTAACAGGTATGTGGGCAGGTGGGTTGCAGGACAAGACCTAGCAAACAGGAGCTGAGCACTGCACGATACAGCCATGCACCCACTTGGCTGACTGCCAAAAGGTGGATGATAGATTTAACGTATCCATGTGCACCATATATATATATATATATATATATATATATATATATATATATATATATATATATATATATATATGAATGTCTTTTCCTGTAATACTACAGTGTAATATGAAAATAAGAAGGCCAAAAACCACTAGGAATTTGGTCAATCTCCTCCTTCTTAAGAAAAAACCTCCTTAACATCGGAGGCCTAAGGCCACACCTTCATGTTTTTATATATATACCATTGTAACTTTCCACCTGTCCATATTCTACCAGTGAACAGGGGTATGAAACAAGTTCCAAATATATGGTTTCTGTTTAAATAGTGTTTTATGGGCCTTCTTAATTTCATATATATATATATATATATATATATAAACTATATATATATATATATATATATATAAATATATACTATATATATATATATATAGAATCAGATTGTATCAACCAGTCTCTTTCAATATGACTTGTGGGAAAACTTGAAATCTATATATAATATATATATATAAATATATATATATATATATATATATATATATATGTATTTGAGGTCCCTGTATGTATGTTCCACATACACTCCTGAAATGCCAGAGCAATTTCAAGTCAAACTTGTTATACATATGACTTACCATCTGGGAAAGAGCACTGTGGGGGTAAGAAATCACCAGCACCAAAGGGGGCGGGTGTGGGAATGGGTGAAATGTAAAAATTACAGAAAATGACAGATATTAGTGTCTAATCCATAGGTTTTGAGGTCCCTGAGAAGAATAGTGACACTCCCAATGCCCTTTAAGTCCTGTTCCAACCCTGATAAGAAGGGGGGTGAGAAGGGTGGGAAGGGGATGACATGTAAAAATAACCAAAAACGAAAGATATTAGTGTCTAATCCATAGTTTTTGAGGTTGCTGAGATTAATAGTGACACTCCCGATGCCCTTCAAGTCTAAGTTCAGTCCTAATAGGAAGGGGGATGAGAAGTGGGTGGAAAGGTGGTGACATGTAAAAATAACCGAATGGCAGATATTAATGTCCACTCCATAGTTTTCAAGATCCCTGAGAAGAATAGTGACACTCCCAGTGCCCTTCAAGTCCAAGTTCAGCCCCAATAGGGAGGGCGGGTGAGAAAGTGATATAACTGAAAACAACAGATATTAGTGCCTAATCCATAGTTTTCGAGGTAGCTGAGAAGAACAGTGACACTCCTGACTCTCTTTAAGTCCAAGTTCAGTCCCGATAGGAAAGGGGGAGGGAAGGGGTAAAAATATCCGAAAATTATTGTCTAATCCATAGTTTTTGAGTTCGCTGAGATGAATAGTGAAAATCCCGATGCCCTTTCAGTCGAAGTTCAGCCCCAATAGGAAGGGGGGAAGGGGTGAGAAATAAAATGTCAAAAGTGACAGTCTAATCCATAGTTTCCAAGATTGCTGGGATGAATAGAGACACTCCCGATGCCCTTCAAGTCCAAGTTCAGCACCTATAGGAATGGCGTGTGAGAAGTGGTGAAATATAAAATGTCAAAAATGCTGGGCAATGTAACTGAAGCAACTACCTTAACAGGAATGAGAGAGAGAGAGAGAGAAAGTTTATTGGTTGTCATTCAGAGGTTTCCCGGGCAGTGCCAGGTTGGCCAGCTAGTAATTAATTTACTGAATTAATGGTTAATGAAAAAAGGAATGGTCAAGAATTTACCTTGCTTATGATTAATTATCATCTTTCTACCGTCGGTGGCCATAGTTAATTTGGACTGTACAAGTCTCTTTGAGGATGTCGTGCAATTGGAACTTCAACAGTTCAAGCGAAGATGCAATGCATTACTACCCTAATACAATTCCCCTTGCATTTTAATAGTTTACATTTTTATCTATGTATCAATTTGTTAATTTATTTTGTCTTTTTTGATAAGTGAGATCTCTTCTTTCTGTATTTCCCCTTACCTCTGCTTCTAATGAACACCATATTCTTTGGAGGCTTGAATTTTAAGTCAGTGGCCCCTGTGGGCTTGTTCCATAAGAACAAGGTTCTTCTTCTGAATAATACTGATCATATATTTTTTTTTATCTTCTATTAGAAAAATACATTAATGCAGTTTTACAGTTGTTTCACAGTATTTACATAATTTTACAATGATAAGTTTTCTACTTACACGAATATAATATTAATAAGAGGATGAGTTTGTTAAATCGCTCAATCTGCCTATATAACATCACGGCTTTAATGCCGTGAATAAATAAAGGATGAAACATAAATAAATGAAGGAATATATTTTAGTGCTACTTCACGTCTTCTTTTTTTTCTTTTACTTCCAACATAGAGGCTTGTGACCATCCTATGCCCTCTGACCTGACCGCTGCCCAGTTGCCGTCTGAGAGAGAATTTCCGACGCTATGATAAGTGGTCGGCCTTGAGGCCAATCTTGCTCCTGAACTACTACTACTAGTAGTAGCAGTAGTGCTGCTGTGGCCATGCTACTAGTAGCAGCCAACTTGCAATATAATTTTTCTTCTTCCGTCCTCATGATCACATAAGAAAAATTATTTATTATATTAATTTCCTTGGCTGCCTTTCTGCGTGTGTGTGTCCGGAGGATTCTAGGAATTCCGAAGGCTCCAGGATAGTGGAGAAACACCCATCTTAAGATTTAAGAAGACGTTACTCCTGAAGGTGGAAAAAATGATTCTGAATAGATTCTGGATTTCATCCCTGAAGGGAAGCAGATCCGACAGAAATCCGTTTAGGGGCTGAAGACAGCCTCACAGGATCCTGGAACCTTTAAGATCTTAAAAAGACGTAATTTATTGGGTGTTTCTCCAGGAATGCTTCAGGAGCTGAAGACTGCTTCAAAGGATCTTGGAGTTGTGAAGACATCTTCAAAAATAATATTTTAATAACTGTCCCGAAATTTTCAACATTATGTGACCCAACGAACAAAGGTTTTTGGCTGAGCTTTGTTATTTTCGTTTCGAAATGGACTCAGTGGGTAATTCTAGGACAATAGCAAGCAATCCTGGTGATGGTCTGGAACCGCCAATGGCAGCTTGGGAAAGAGACCGGCAAAGACAAGCGGAGAGACGGGTGACAGAAACTGATGAACAGAGGGAGCAAAGATTGGCTACTGGGAGAGCAAGGGACGCACAAAGACTGGCCACACACACACACACACACTAGTATATATTTAGTAGGGATAAGTCTGAGAAAACTAATAGATATTTAGCTCTGTAGAGAGTGATAAATGAGTCAAATATAATAGAACCGACCCATCTTGTAATTGTAGTGTTTATTTTATTGATTTTTAGGCATATATAAAATTATTATGTTAAATTCAGCTAAAATTGAATAATTCTCGTTAATTTTTGAAATATAATATTTAAGAGGTTTTAATTACCTCTTTATTCTGGCATTGAAACACAAGTGGTTGAACAAATGGAATTTAAAGAGCAAGAAAGTCAGTCACAAAAAAAAAAAAAAAAAAAAATAGACGGTTTCGTTCTATCGGACACGAGTCCCAGGACATGTCCTCTGTGCCAGGTAAGCTCTGATTTCTAGCCACAGACCACAGGCAAAAGATTTTGATCACTCTTTTCCTCAAACACCAATTATGCCTCTGTCGATGTTGAAAGAGAATAATGATGGACTAGCAAATGCGAGCGATATTGAGCATCGGCTATTATGTAGTCAACTACTGTACATATAGTCTTGCAGTTTGTGGAACTGAGGTCCTTCTGTTCCAAAACCTCTTTCAGCCATCTACCGCTGTAGTGGTAAGCTTTAGTCTTAGCATATTCTTCATTGTCTGATTGCCCTCCATTCTTTCCATACTGTGAGTCACCAGTCAACTGAAAACTGACTGATATGCAGTTGAGGGTGGTGGTAAGCAGTATTACTTTGAAACTGTTGCCATAGGAAGGGACGGCTGAATGAGGTACTAAAGAAGCAAGTGCCTCTTGGAGTGTTGTGAACCTCTTGTGAGACGAGGTGTCCCTTGTGAGACAAATGAGTATCTTCTTTTGAAGTCAAGATCATCCACGCCTTATTCATGTAAGACGCTGGAAAATAAACCATAACACTCTTACCACTCTGCATGGTGTGGTAGTCACAAAATCTGTGGGCAGATGTTTACAGCCTATACCTTGCGAACATGTCGTAGGTGTTTTTTTTTTTTTTTTTATAAAAGCATGCATGTATACATACAGTTTTTGTGTACATTTCCATACATGTACTTATAAATATATACTCATTTCAAGCGGGCAGAAATAAGTTAAAAGTAAATACATTTCCTGCCTGTTTGGATGTCAGTTTGCTTGTCTTCTCACATATGGGAAAATATGTCTGCCAGCTTACTATCAGTTTCAAGTCCAATAGGTTTGTTGGTTTTAGATTTAGCTGGCCTTATGTCACCACAGACCCTTACCTGGGGTGGTCCATAAATACGGTATGGTAAGGTGTTAAGGCCTAATGTGAATGCCGTAGATATACCTAACAACAAAGAAGGAGTCCATTAGCTCAGTGAAAGAATAATACATATAGCAAATATATCCGAAAGCCAGTTAATAACGATGACATAAAATTGCACCAAGAAATGCAATATTTAGAATCTTCTGGTTCATAAGAGCACATATATGTTACTTAAAACCTTTTCTGTGACTTTGGCCATTAAAAATTGTTTTGGATCAGTTGAATTTTTATGGAGTGGCAATTATAATTTCTCAATAAGAAAAAATATACCACGAATATTGAGCTGTCTGTGTCTCGTCACACTGTACTGGCTATGTCTGATCTGTAGGAGATTCATCAGAAATAATGAGAAAGATGGTATCCCTAGCAACAGCTCATCTTGAGAAGTCTCACATAGTGTGTCAAGTTTTATTAAATAACTAGCTGACCAAACCAGCGCTGCCCAGAAAATTTCTGAATGACAACCGATAAACTCTCTTTCTCTCACTCTCCCCTATTCCTGTTAAGAAAGTTGCTTCAGTCACATTGCCCAGCATTATCAACATTTTATACTTGACCACTTCTCACCCCCATTCCTATCGAGGATGAACTTGGACTTGAAGGGCATTGGGAGTGTCTCTATTCATCCCAGCGATCTCAACAACTATGAATTAGACTCAATATCTGTAATTTTTGACATTTTATTTTTCACCCCTTCCTATCGGGGCTGAACTTGGACTTAAAGGGCATTGGGAGTTTCACTATTCATCTCAGCAACCTCGAAAACTATGGATTAGACACTAATATCTGTTGTTTTCAGTTATTTTTACATGTCACCCCCTTCCCATCACGACTGAACTTAGACTGAAAGGGAATTGGGAGTGTCACTATTCTTCTCAGTGACCTTGAAAACTATGGATTAGACACTAATGTCTGTCGTTTTCTGTAATTTTTACATTTCCCCCCCTTCCCACATCCGCCCCCTTTTGGTGTCAGTGATGTCTTACCCAAAGTGTTCTTTCCCAGATGGTAAGTCATATGTATATGA
>NC_089755.1:26890176-26907676 GCF_040412425.1 Macrobrachium rosenbergii
ATTTTATTTGTCGGCATTTAAAGAAAAATAGAACCTGGTTGTAAGTGCTGGTTTAAAGATCCCCATGAACCTAGGAATAAGGGATTGAGATTTTATAACAAAAGTACTTTGTAAGCGTAGGTTTGTTAGTTTAAATGGAGACAAGTTTTCTTGTTTAAAAGGTACTGAAAATATAGACGTAATTGGTAAAGGGAGCATGCTATACCTGTGTAACTGATCCGGTGACGGATAAGGATCGAGAAAGTTCGTCCCAGTGCTCAGGTTGTTGGGAACGCTCCCCGTTGCTTATTGGTTCCACGTCGGTTATTGGGAGAAGTAAGGCGAAATCTGAATAAAGTGGTTCCCAGTAGTTCTTGGGAATTTTAACCGGCTAATACTGGTTTGCCCGCTGTCCGTTGGCTGTCACTCAGGTCCCTTGAAGTTTTAATGTCGCCTTTTCCATATAGGTCATTAGTTTTAGTTTTTTCTTTCTATGTTTGTATATACTGCAGTATTATTTTGATCTGTGATTGACGAATGCTAAGAGCAGAGATCTAGAAGGATTGTAGGATAAGTGAAAGTAAAGTTCCTTGGGTAAGCGCTACTGAACGGCGCGATGAGCGGCGCAGATAGTGTTAAGCCCTCATATGGTACTACCATAGAAATATTTAAATCTAATTCAGTCTATTTGAGAAAGAAGAGGAAACTTGTGATAAAGTGGTGAACGAGAAATTTTTAATCTAGAGTTTTAGTGGCGTGAGTCAATTACGTCTGTTAGCAATTCCTATAAGATTTCGGTTTAATGTATACCGCAGATGTTTCACGCATGTGTTTGAAAAACCTAGTTATAAACGAACCCAAGACGCCATTACCGATCGAAAATGTTAAGTACTTTACCGTGGTGTTATAAAAATTTTAGTTCCCGCGGCGCTGAACGGTGACGCGGATAATAATTGACGTGGAAATCGAAGCAAATTTCCTCAGAGGTGGCCTTGTATCTATATAACCATTTTCACAATTTATGATGTAGAAACACCCCATGGTGGATTTTTTTTTCAAATTATGTACACTTCCAGTTACTTTCGAATACTGCAAGAACACTTGTTAGACACCAAGAGATCCAAAATGTAATGACTTTAGGTTCAGTGTTCCATTCCAAATAAGTTTACTACATACTTCTAAGGAAATGTGCACGTAGGCGTTATTTTCCTGTAAAGTAAGAATTGTTTTACGGCCATACACACACACACACACACACACACACACACACACATATATATATATATATATATATATATATATATATATATATATATATATATATATATATATATATTAATTTGATCCGATCTAATATTTTTTGTGGCCAGTCTTGTTGAACTTAGTAAACTTGCGAAGATGTGATTCACAAAAAGTCGTACACAACTCGGCTGACGGTATTGGAAGTGCTATGCGGCATATTCGGTGGCATGCCAGTGTTTGTTAGGTTTGTTTTGGCAGATTGAAAAATTACAGAAAGAACGGTCTAGAGGTATAATTGCGTCGTTATAGAAATGTGGAAATAGATGTAAATCTTGCATTCGTGCATGACTGCTTGTTTTTTTTTTTTAGAACTGGCTGAGAAAGCAATAAGGCGGACAGATTAATAAATAAGAGGTTATGGGGATCAAGTTTTTGAAGCACAAAAAAGCTGTAGGAGGCATAAACGAATTTGTGACAAAGTCCTGGGGAACGTGAAAATGGCATTGTGACAGTTTTATTTTAAACCTTTGGTTTAGATGAGTGTTGCTGAGAATAATTCACTTACGACATCCTTACGAGTGTACAGTAGAAACCTTGAATGCATCTGTGTGAAGTTGAGGAATCCCTGGTATAGGGGCCTACAGCAGAATGGTTGCTATTCAGTTAATACAGTACTTATTGGTAATAATGGAAGAGGATCTGCAAAGAACTGCAGGCAGTTTGGGAATGTTTCCAAGAGGAGAAAGTTTGTGAGAAATGAAAACCAGGAAGATGAGGGTATATGTGTTATGAAATCTGGAAAACTTGCAGCAGATGGTTTGTTTGTTAATGGGAGTTAAAATGATGGTAGGATGAAAGCAAATGTACAGTAGGTCAGAATAGGTGGAGCAAAAAGGCAGAGGGACATCATGTAGATGGGGAATAGACTTACATATGGAAGCAAAGGTGGTATGGTGGGAGTCTTTGAAAGAGATGTGGAGCCTACTCCACAATGGAAATGGAGTGTGGGTGGTGCTTGTTAATAAAAAAAAAAAAGATTGAAGGTTTTGTGAAGAATGAACTGCTTGTTTCACATATGGTGAATATGGCATAAGAAGAATTTACGGGGTGATGAGTGTTGACATACACAAAAGTTGCTGAAGGATAGCTTAGGTGAAAGGATGGCCTCCTTACATTGGGATGGTTCTGTTATGTGGGAGGAAAGGATGGCAGTGAAAGATGATATTGAAGAGGTATGGGAAATTGAGGGTCTTGATATCCAGGAAACATGAGAGTGAATGCAGGATAAGGGTGAATGATGAATATGCGGGGGGTTTGATGTGCTGATGATGATGCTTCTGTGTAAGTGTGAAGTTGTTAATGTTGTAGCACTTTTAATCTGCAGGCGATGTAACAGCGTTAATGTGAATAATGGCAGAATGGAAATGCTTGATTCATATAGATTTTTGGGGAGTACATACAATTCGTGCTTGTAGTATAAGATGGGTTTAAAGAATATTTGAAACGAGGATTATAGAAAAGAATGAAGTAATGTGAACAGCCAGTAGAAAGATAGGATATGAGGACATGAAGCGATTCTAGAACAAACTCCGTTATGGAAGAATAGTTTGTGTTGAATGAAAAAAAAATTAGGACCTAGTGAGATGAATGGATTGACTAGTATACTTGTTTGATTTAAGAGAAGTTAAAGGTTAAGTACTGTGGCATATAATTAAAAATAAATGGTGGGTTGAGATGGTTTAGTCATTTGGTAAGAATGGGGGATGATAGGCTGTTTGAAGAGATGGTATGACTCTGAAGTGTTGAAGAAGGAAGAGAAATAGAGCTAGTAAATGCTGGATAGACAGTGAAACAGTTCTTGCAAAGTTTTGTTATTCCTGAAGCATGGATGTGCTATGTCAGAGGCAAATGGAACAGTATTTACTTGGTTGATGTGTTGATAAAATCTTCTATGTAGGCATATGAAGTAAACAATCCTGTGTATGTTTTCTGCAGTAGGGGCTCATCCACAGTTGAGCAAGTAGATTATGATTGTGTTCATGGCATGTTGTTCTGTGGTGTTGCTTGATGTACACATGGCATGTTCTGTGGTGTTGCTTGATGTTAACATGGATGGAACCTGCTTTTAGGCAAAACTTCCTCATTGTTGAACTCTTAACTAGAAAGAGCATCAATAGTGCATCGAACCCCTACACACAAGGTGCCGTTTTGTCCTGTCACATGCACTTACATTATTCTTGGTACAAAAGACACTTCTTCCAATACCACCACCCATGCCATCTGTTCAGTAACTGGCATTCCTCTCCACATCATAACACTAAATTACATTCTACACCAACCACTGTATTCCATTCTTTCCATGTGACCAAATCATCTAGGAAACACACTGATCTATAATGTAATAAATGAGTTTTATCAATTCTTTTATGTTCTGGTATTGCAAATTTCTCACTTACAGATAATTTTTATATCACATAAGCCATTCCTCTCAGCAGCATCACTCCCCCCCCCCCACATCCACACACACAGAAGAGCTGATGTGACAGTCTTTGCCTTTCTCATAATGTTTGTGTAGACTCGAGTCTCTGTTGACCAATCTTTGCAGGCTTCATCTACCTTGCTTCACCCATAATGCATGTCCTATCATCCATTGTTTATCCTTAAGTACATGGATGAATCACCTGCTTGCATTATTACACTATCCATGTTAACATATGTTCCAACTTTCATTGGTTTCCATTCACATTCAGAACATTACTTTTCCTTACATTTACTCTCAACTTTTGCTCCCATGTCTTTGTGCTCCTGGCCCCTTGAATCTCTTTATTAATTAAGATCTTGAACAGCCTTGGAGACAAAACCTGTCTCACATCCATTCTTTTCTTAACATGCTTTGCTGTTTTCAATAGCTTTCCTCCTGTACCATACATCACTGCCAGTTGCATTACCATTTTATCAATTATAACACTACTTTGTGATAGGTCCATGTAGGTGCCATACCACTTTCATAAACAATCCTGCACCAACACACCTCCCCTATCAGTCCTTGGTGTGCCATTCAAAATCCTGTCATATGCCTTCCCTTTTATTCTAGTAAAAAATGATCACCCTTGTATGTCAGTGTCTTTTGCCTCTCTTAAATTTAATACACTGGAATAGTCATCCTCCCACCCATTTCATATGGGGTTTTTCCCTCATCTAGGTATGCCTTTCAAACATTGGTCAGCCAATCACATCACCTACTGGTACCTTTCCATTCAATAACCTTTTATTGGCCTCATGTCCTCAGAAGGTTTTACAATTAATCTCATAGCCTACAGCTGCAAACAGT
Source organism: Macrobrachium rosenbergii (assembly GCF_040412425.1). NCBI lineage: Eukaryota > Metazoa > Arthropoda > Malacostraca > Decapoda > Palaemonidae > Macrobrachium > Macrobrachium rosenbergii. The sequence goes on from NC_089755.1 coordinate 26,894,729, forward strand.
CTAGTAGTCAGCAAGAAGGCCTCCTCAAGATACTTTGATTAGTCAAATGTCTTAAAAAACTTTATGTAGTTGTACAAACTTACCAAGGATAATGCCATCTTAAAAATTAAAGTACCAATTGTCAGGAACAACCCAGCACCCTGGTTAAGCATATGATGTTCCCCTGTAGTTACCATTACTATCACTTACTGCGTACTCTATTGACAATACAGAGTATTGTATAAGGTAGCTGTTGCAGTTACTTAGATACTGCATATTTTATAATAAATATATGAATATAACTATGCATTGAACATGGGATAATTTGATGTGCTTCTTTTTATAGTTCAATCTGTATTGATGAATCAATGTTTATTACTTTACCATTATATTTTTAGGTCTAACCAGCCCTGAATTTATTATATTCAGTTTGATGATTGTTAATTGTGGTACACTGGAATGTCACTGGATGTGTCAAATCTCATTCTTTAATATATTTGGCATCCCTGAAGTAGACTATTCCTCCTGATCATTCATTTGTTTGGTTGTGGTTTAAGTCAGTGTACTCTTGGAAAGAAGTGCTTCAGTAGATGGAAGGATTTGAATGGTTTTTCACTTTTATATCCAGTATATGGTATTTCTCAAACAGGAAAATTGTCAAATCTTGGAGTTAAAGATGAAGTGACCCACACTGTGTGTGTGTGTGTTGTGTTTGATTAGTTTATTCCTTATACAAGAAAATGTGAGAAGTCACTCACAATCGTATTTTGTAGTGGTAAAATGTGTGTGTAAGTGTATTCAGTGAAGGAAAAGGCCATCCCATTGAGACGTGAATATAACCCAGAACCCAGGCACAGTATATCTTTGAATTCAGTTGTATGTGGGTCATGAGTTTACTTGTATTATGAGTCCTGATTACAAGTGTTGGTTTGCAAATTATGGCAACTGTTTTAAATTTGAAGGTTTTGTTGCATTTGAAGTATTTTTCTAGTAGTTTTATGCCAGGACTTTTATGTACAGTGAAGGTGGTTGGTAGATTGGAAAATGAGGCATAGTACGTAAAATTTTGTTCTGCCGCACGAAATTTAAGTTGTATTATATAGTATACAGGTTTGAAAACTAATGATGGAGATGGATTGATGTGCCATACCCAGTAGATTGTAAATCTAACGAAAGGCTTAGAGCAAGATGGTAGAGAGCACCTTGAAATAAACATGCTTTTCGTCCATTTTCATATCTAGACTACTCGTAGTCCAGAAATCTTAATTTCTTTTAGAGATACATTTTTTAATTGCAATTGCATATAAAATTTCCCACTTTTTGCCTTCACTGAACTTTAGTTCTCTATGTACATGTGCACTAACCATGTCCTGTAAGCCTTAGTTCATTGTAGTTACTACAAATATCTGTTGGTATAGGAGTGTTAAGTGGAGGATGTAAGAGTGCTTAAAATTAGTTTGGTGAAACCTCTCGCATTTTGAGGAGCACCTAATCTGGCTTATTGGCAGTTCTCCAGTATTTGGTGTGTACGTGACACAGTTGGCGTTGGTAAGGCCCAATCCATTTGAGAGAGCTTTGTTTATTGGTGAATTGCCTCTCAGTGGTAACAATGCCAGCAGTAGATTTAAGATTATCCTTGATGTGGTAAATGTTGAAAATTAACTGTTAAAGCTGACCTCTCCTGGTGGGGGAGGAGTCAAGTGGCATGAAATACTTCAAAATATCCATTTTAATCAAGTGTGGTTACCTGTTTCACTTAGGTCTCAAACTTTTACAGAACCTGAAGAACCTGCAGCTGAGCCTGAGCCAGTAGCAGTTGAAGAAAAGGAAAATGAGCCAGCGGCTGCAAACAAAGGTCAGTAGTACCTTATTGGAACTGCATTTTCTCACGGTACAGTGTATGCATTATTAATCACTATGTTTTCTTTCAACTTTAACTGGACAAGGAGTGCAACTTGCATAACTTTTGGTTTGCAAATAGTGCAGTGCAGCATAATTTGTGTAACAATAAAGTGCAATACTGTAGTTATCTGTAACTAAATGTTACACTCAGCCATGGTGCAAAATGAGTACAGTAATTTATTTTTTAAGTGATGGATTGCTGACTTGTAGTTTTTTTTTATTCTTAAATGGAGTTTAAAATGCTTTGGTTGTATGTTCCAATCATGTGGCTGTTCATTTGCTAAGTAGTTTCATATCAGAACCCATAAGTGTTGTGTTGGCTAAATCTGATTTTTGCCCTCCAGCAGAAGTGGAAGTGGCAGAGGAGAATGGTGAAGCCAATGGTGACGCTAATGGAGATGCCGCAGCAGAAGAGGAAGAAGCAGAAAAAGAGGAAGCAGCAGAGGTAGAGGAAGCTGCTGCTGAGGAAGAGTCAGCAAAGGAAGAGGAGGCTGCAGAAGAACCAGCTAAGGAAGAGGAAGCTGCCCCTGCAGATCCTGAACCTGAGCCAGCAAAGGAAGAGGAACCAGCAGCAGAAGAACCTGCTGCTGAAAATGGAGGTAAAGGATTAGGCTTTTGGTGTGACAAGTCTAAGTACTGTATATATTTGTGATCAAGGTTCCAATATTATTACCAACTGGGTGATACATCACAATAGAAATTCTTGGCATTGTATAATGATTATATAGATTATACAATACCAAGAATGAGCCCTATCAAAACTCAAAGTATGATACTTAGTATCTCAAGGATTGTTGTTTCTCTCCCCCCCTCCCCCTAAATTTTTCATTGGCAGTTCTTTTCACCTCTGTACATGAAACATTTTGAAAATTATGAAAATTTTATAATAATCATTTTGTACTGCAAGATCACTAAGGAAGTTGTCAAATTTTTTTCAATGTCACTAATTTGTATACACTTTTGAGAAGTATTCAAGATTCATTGGGAGATGTCTGTCCTGAGGAAACCTTTAATCTGAAGTAAATTAAGTACTGTTCTTGGTTTTATTAGGTGAAAGGTTGTTCCATTAAATTTCTTGTTCCAGATGTTAGTGTTAATCTCTGGTACCAATTGTTTGTCTTTTTCAGCACTACAATTCTTAACCTTTCCCTTATAAGTTCTTCCCAGACTATACCATCCAGCACATTATACTGGTGGTTGGTGTGAAGTTAATGCTAATAATATGTCCTTTTCTGTATATTAGTTACAGTATTTAACAGTTTTTCAATCATTGAGTTTTCATGTATTGTTAAATCATTGGAACTGGTTCAGGCTGGGTGCATTTATCCTTTGCAATTTAGTAAGCTCACATGTCTTAAAGTTTTTTATCTTATTTTTCTAAATTTTATCTAGATCATTTCTTTGTGTAGTGTATTCTTTACCTACTTTTTCTGTGTTGGGCAGTCCTTCCTATTATAGCCCTTGGGTTTGTAGCAGTCTGTTACCATTACTGCAGTTGAGCTAGTTGTGATGGTAATAGTAAATAGAATGAAAACATCTCATTCACTGTTTAGTGATTTTATGCACCCTAATGGTTTTCAGCTGCAGCAGAGGAAGAAGTGAAAGAAGAACCAAAGCCAGCAGCCAGAGGGCGTCCGCGTAAAGGCAGAGGGAGGAAGGTACATTGCAGTTTATTATAGACTTTTTCTCACTGATACTACCTGTGATCAAGAAAGTTACATTTATTTAGAATTTTTAAAAGTTGTCAGATAATGGTGACATGATCGCAAATGTTGACTTTCTTGATCCTCAAGAATTAATATACAGTAGTTATAGAGGCCAGGTAAAGGGTTTCTGGCTGTGTAGATTTATGGTCCTCCTCTGCTATTGGTATGCTGATTTTGAACATTCTTTAATAATTTTTTATTAAAATGTATAGTAAATTCCAAAGTTTGTAAAGGGTCATTGTTGGGACAAATTGAATCTGACAGTTTGCATGGCCAGCAGCTATTTACCCAATAGCAGAAGGGAACATTCTTATCTTGCCAGCATTTATAGTGTAGTTATACTTCAGTACAAATTTTGATGTGATCCTTCGTAAAAGTTTTCTTAACATAGGAAGCAAATACAAACCATGACAGTAACACAGCACTTTTTTACTTTGGTTTTTTGTAAGTTAGGGGTTACTCAGTTTAGAAGTATGCAGGCGAGGAGGTGGCTAGTTACCACCATTTTAGGTAGGGCAAGCTTGATTTTATGTTGTAACATAATTGGATTTGAAAGCATATTCAGAAGTAAATGGTAGAATTTAAGTTTTAACCAGGAACAGTTTGTGAATGTAGGGCTGTCCTGTTGAATATATGTCAGGCTTGATGTTGGTTCTGTATTAAATTTATTTTCATATGTTTAGATAGATCATGAAGTACAGTAAATTGTCAAAAATAAATTGTTTATCAAATACATAACTTCTTGATGTAAACCATGTAAAAATAGTTAAAAAGGGTAACTAGGTCACTAAGCTAATAGTTGTAACTAGGTCACCAAGCTAAGGTTAAAAAAAAAAAATATGCTTTCATAAATAGGTAAAATTACTTTTCACTGTGGACAATAATGAAATCCTGTGAATAATGTAATGTTAGAAGTGTCTGCCCTAAATTGTATAAGTACAAGATAAACAATTTATTGAAATAATTCATAACGTCCAAGGAATCTCTACTGTTGTGTGATATTTTGTGATGCATTTTATTGTTACAAGAACAAAGACTAGTCTTCAGGGTAATAGTTTTAATGCTTGTTTTGTTTTTTATTTTTTATTTCTTTCTTTCAGTAAACTGTGAGAATGTCATTCAGGATTGGTGTTGGAGAGGAATATCCCAATTGGGTTAAAGTGTAAGTATGACTAAATTTCAGAATGTTGGTTAAGTAATATCAAGTAGGTTGTAGAAAAACAAGAGTTCAGCTTGACTATTTGATAAAGAGTTAATAACCCACATTAATGACACAATTGTCCCTTTGTCAGGTCTTGAAGGCCACTTCGTATTTATTTTTGATAGATTTCATTACAGTCGGGAATAGTGTACTGTATATATAAAGAATATTAGCTAAAGAAAGGATGGAGTTTGCTCCATCTTGAATTTTTTCCAAGATTGTCTGTTCAAATATCAGCAAGTCTCGCACGAACTGTAAGCTTAATTTAGTGTAAACTACCTTTTAGCAATAAGTAAAAATTACAAATTGCTATATTGTTTCAAGTACTTTAATAGTGCCTTGATGATAGTGTTTTCTTGTACATTCAAGGGAGTATCAAGGTACTTGATGTTTAACAGATAGTCTCAGTAAGTATCTCTATTCATCATTTTGATATTTACTGCAGATGATTTTTTTTTTTTTAACAACTTTCACAAGTTAACGTAATTCATACACTAATTTTTTCCCCTTTTTCCCCAGCAGTCCTGAATTTGCTCCCCAGGCAAAGGGGGGTGATGTGTGAGTGACATAATAAGATCCAGCCTCACCTGAACCAAAAGTGGAATAGAGTGTACCTTTTGTGAAGTGAATTGGTGTTCAAACCCATTGCTGAGTCTTACCAAATTATAGGTTTTAAGTTTGTGTGAATGTCTCCTTAGGTTTAAGTAGGATGAGTAGAGCCTCCCTGAAGTGTATATTTTTTCTGTATATGTGTTTATACATTAAGTTTTTGATTTTTCTTTTTATACATTTTATGCATTGATGCTTTGAAAAATTGGTTCATCTCTGTTGAGTGTTCTGCCTTGTGTCTTCAGCAGTGGGTTTCCATCAAAAGTCAAAGTCATTGTAGCTATCTGTAGAAGCTTTCAGGTTATTTACTATGAAAAAGATCTCAGAATGCCTTGCTGATGAAAGATCTCAATACACTATGAGAAATACTTCAAAATAATTACGGTACCTTCAATATTATAGCTTAAATGACTTTGAGCTATAAAACCAAGTCCACTTCAGTACCTACCTGTAATTAAAAGTAAAAAAAAAAAATATGTACAAAGTTCGTCGTTTTGGAGATATGGAACGGGTGGTAGTTCTTTGTGGCACGATCATTTGGCGGATAGAAGTGGATAAAAGAATTATTCCGTTAAGTCGACGACAAAGCCTGAGGTACTACTACTTTGTATCTCCTCCTACGAGGAACACTTAATATTTCTAGCTTTGCCACCATTTTTGGAGGATTTTGAATTTCAGTTATTGAATTTTTGTGCTTGATGTATGTTTGGATCTTTTTTAATCAAAATTTATTATTGAGCTTAAGTCTTGAAATTAAATGATAATTCCACAAGATGGTGCTAATTTTTGTTCCATTGAGTTTTTAATGCACTAGAACCAGCTTTCAAAGCATTTTTTTTAGAGTATTTTATTATTCCAACATACTAGACATTGTAATTTTTAGGAAAAATAAAATATTTAAAGTAATTTTATTTTTATTGTTGGATACCTTTTGTTCATTTTTATGAGGAGGCACTTTATTTTCCTATTAAAGAAGCCACTCCAAACATATCGACTATTTGCCTGTTCTTTTTAATCCAAAAATGTGGCATTGTAGAGCACTTGATTAGTGGTTAACCCTTTGCAAAATTCATAGGAAGATTAGTTTATTACTGTAGTCAGAATGTTTATACTATAGCTCATGTGTGACAGAGTGGAAGGTGTATGTCTTGACAATGAGGTTGAAAACACTTGTGTGAGAGGTTTGAAATTTAGACTCCTAACTCGAACAATTCAGTTATCCCAGTTCTTTCATCTTTGGAAGGAACTGAAAGTGATTTCATGGTACTTGAAAATTTGACTAGATGGTTGAGAGGGGTGTGATTGCCATGTGTAATAGTAGTCAAGTGTGTTTTAGAAGAGGATAAGATTTCATATGAAAAACTCTACTGTATTTTTTTCAATTAAGTGCACGGCCTTCCTTATTGAGAGGAAGCCTGTAGCTTTTAAGAATAAGAATCGTGTCTGTTTCAATCTACAATAAAATCTTTGTTCAGTTTTGAGTTTCAATACACTCCTACTATTGCATGGGTCAAGATAATCTTAATTTCTTTAATACCAGCAACTTACTGACATTTTGTTAACTGTAATCATATTTACATCCAGGGTGGAGATCTTATTTTATAGGTTGGCCACACGCTGTTGGGGTTCATCACTGCTCAATACTGATCAGCACCTTTTTCAAGATTATGGTTTCCAGACTTGTGGTAACAGACAAGAGGCCTTTCAATGGTTAGCTAGTATATTAACTACATATTACTGACACTTAGGAGCTTCATGAAAGGTTTCCTGATGAAATAAAGGGCCTATGGTAGTACCATAATAGTTAAATGCTATAACTTGAACAATGATCAGGGCATTCCTGCGGTGGTATGCATTCAATCGTTATACTGAGGATTGTCTGCACTTGACTGCCTTAGCAAATGTTCATATCTTGCATCAACTAAACAAGCTGTGTCAAATGTTTCTTAATTCCTTTTAAAATGAACTTGCTAACCTTTGTTCAACTTGCTAACCTTTGTCTGCTTTGATGCATTTACCCTTAAGTTTGCACTAGTTTCTGACTACTGTTCAAGCGACAATTATGCCTATCTACAATTTCTTTAATGTGGGTACAATCATAGGGCCTGTGGAAAATCTGTATAAAAATTTTGACCTTACAAGGTACAGTGCATACTGTATGTTCTACTTTTTATTACTACAGTTTTGTTTAAACAGTCTTCTGAGCAGAAGTAGATGTTCAATTTTTATGTCTCTGAACTAAGTCTGAAATTAGTAGTTTGCTTCCAGTGCATGGGTCAGATGTATAGTGTAATTCAAACTACAATATCCTATGGTAAATTCAAACTTATTCAGTACGGAAGATGATGATTCCACCCAAACAGGCATGGGTGGGCTACTTCACCATTCCTCTTTCAGTAGTGTCCAGTACAGGAAGTTCCATTCATTTTGATGGTACAAGAGCTTCTTTGCAGAATTTCTTTAGCTCCCAACTTCATTCCTCTCTGCCTTTTACCTTTGATCTCTTTGAACATGTGTCACAAGTTTACCCTGCTTCAGTTTTTCACTTCTAAAAGGGGACAAATATTTCAGGTGGCTCTTCCACCCTTCCAATTCATATATGTACAGTTAATAATTAGTTATTTTCATGTCATTATCAACTTATTCTGAGAAAAAACAAAAAACAAAGAATCACTGCCACAGTCATCTTCTGAATTGTGGATGAACCCATTTGCAGAGATCTTCTGCATTGTAGGTATTCAGGCACCTTCACATAAGTCTCTTCAACACTCCACTGAATGCATACACACGCTTGGCTATTCCCATCTATTTTGCATATACTGTACACACTTGATGGATGCTGGGGTCCCTCTTTTCTCATACCTTTCATGCCTATCCATTCAATATTCGACAGATCTTATGTAACATCTAATTTCCTCTCACATCAATCCATCCATAAACACATTTTAAAATGCCTAAGGTTACATGAGAACCTTGTATGAAGCTCGCCTTTACACCATATCAGTCATTCTCCTCTCTACACATTTAACACATGCTTGCTTCACTTCCATCACAGATAATTTAATTGGTCTAAGCCACTTACCTTCTACTCCACACATCCTCAACACTCCACGGTGCCCCTCTGCCAACTCTGTCATATGCTTTTTGCAGGTTCACATATGCCACAAACAGCCTTTTCTCTCATGTTCAAACCTCCCATAGCTCTCATCACAGGCATTACTCTTGATCCACAACCCTATATTAAAACTGCACTCTTCATCCCCTATCAATCCATTTATCATTTGCCTTACTTTCTCAATTAAAATCTTATTTTAGCACTTCCCCTGGTATATTAAGTAATTTACCCATATCACCTCTACCTTTGGACAAATGAACTAGTCTCCCTTTGGGCCCTCCTCCTGAACCTTTCCCTTAGCTAGAAATACTTAGCCTGGTAGGATAATGAATGACACTATTGCCATCATACAGCAGCATTTTACCTGTAATCTCATGAACAACTGGTATCTCTATTTTTGATAGTGTAGCCACTGTTTGTCCTCAAAGGAGTTACACTCTCATGATTGGCCCCCAGGTCTCCATAAGACAGACCAACCAAGTACAAAGAATTCTCTTAAAGTTGGTCTTGGCCAGAATAGTGCTTGTTGGCACAGTGACAGAATATGAAGGACTCAGGACAGGAGGGTTCTATCTCCTGTCCTACAACGATTACCTAGGCTCTACGTCTTACTCGCACAGATGTGACAAAAAGAGAGTTCACTAGTCCCCGGGATGTACCCCAGAAATGGCGTTCGACTACACATTTTTTCACCCACTTACCTCTATTTTTCAACTTGACCTCCTTTTTTTCATCAGTGCAGCATTAATTTCATATGCTTTTTCAAACAAACTTGCCCTGTCCAATAGCATCCCTGCTGTGGCTTCTATCTTCATATTTAACAAGTCTTTTTATATACATGTACTTGCATGCAATTCAGACACCATCAATCAATTTGCATCCAACTGAGAGCCATTTGTTCATTATTAGCCCTTCCCTCAGCATTTACTTCAAGAGCAGTCCATTCTTGTTATCCACATCCCTTGCAATTTTATGTTTTGCTTTCTTTTTCTCTCACTTTCTTCTTGACTACCCAATCCAACCTACTGTGTACCTGCTCTCAGTGATCTCTGAGCCACGTAACTGCATCAAATAATATACTTCGATAACCTTTATATTTCCTCATTCCACCACCCATCCATTTTCTTGCCTCTATCATAAAAAATTCCCTTGTCTTTGTGAATCCATCACTGAATTTGACACACTCCTCATATATAAACTCCTTTTACCTCTGTGTCTTTGACTCTATCCATAACCTCTTTAATTTCTCATTATATCTCTTCTTCCTTCCTTCTTATCAAACTATTTTCTTAATTAATTTACATCTACATTTTCATCATCTCACCAAAACCACTCTTTCATATTCTCCCAAGCCACCAAAGTACAAATTGAGACTTCCAAAACATTCTCTTTCTCATTCTTGGATCATGTGAACTCAATCATACACTTTTTCTCCTGCCACAGCCAATCTAACTCAGTCATCAAATTAACATACTTTTACTCTTCCATCCATCCCCAGAACTATCACTTCCACAGATAAATCTTTTAAGGTATTTTAGACACAATCTCTATTCTTCCCATTCCTGTATTCACTACCATTTTATCTTTGAACCACAACATGCTAAAATGTCATTTTGTTCTTTAGAGAATGTTCTTATTCTTATTTTTTGCCGACAGTTGGCTTGGTTGTTAAAATTTGTGGTTATTCTGTATGTCTGGGGCAGAAGAACAATATTTGGTTAGTTTATTTATTTTTTTGCATGTATTTTATTAACCTTTAGCCTTGACAGGAGTGTGGTAACATGAAGTCTTCAGGTTTCTTATTGCAATTTTTTTTATTATGTATAACTGTTCATATAAGATTTAAATTTGTCTGCCAATCACGAAGATGAGGTTTATATATCAAGAAAATATGATTCCTGATAGTATATGGAGAAAGTTCTCACTTTTGTTTTCATGAATATTTCAGTGTCTTACAGTTAAGACTACATGTTTATCTTTCTGAGAAATGCAATTTACAGGAAAGTGTCATGCTTTCTGTTTTCTTCAACAGTAATGAGTGTTCTTGGGCTGTTTGGTGTGTCCTAACCATTCTCATGATTACCCATGCTCTGTAGCACCAGCTCTGCCTTCCCTGGTCTTGGGCCAGTTTTAGAGTGGTTTGTCAGGCGTCTTCTCCTCTCGATTATCCTTCATGATTCCTTTCACATAAGAGACACTGGTCTTAGCTTCCCTCTGGGAACAAAGTTCTTGGAGAAGGCTGGTGGTGTTTGTCATAAAATTTTGGCAGGACATATGCAAATTTTTTGCATGGAGTGCTTTTGATCTTGGGGTCTGTTACTGTTAATCATCATTTGAATTCTGACTTGTGCCTGATGCTAATTTTTTCTGACAGTACTCAGTACAGTATCCAGTCCCCTTGAACATTACTGGTTAGTCTCTTAATTGGCTCTGACCTCTAGAATCTTGGGGCTCTGACCTCTATAATCTTGAGGATAGTTGGTTGACCTGCTCTTAGCAAGTCTTTTCACTCAAATGAAGGGTGATTTTGAGAAAATTTGCTTTTTTTTCTTATGACAAGCCTCTCTGTTCCCATACATATACCTCCTAAGGCTTTTTATGCATAAGAATAGATGCTTAAGGTTTGAGAATTTGTTTTCCTCTGACAATCCTATTCCTTTCTCTCACAATAAGGATCTTGATCACTGCAGCTCTAATTATGGTCATAGGGGACAAGGTAACAATGGGAAGCCTCTTGGTTACATAAGGTTTGACAGTAATTTTTATCTCCCTTCCTACTGACCTCCCCTCTTTACTACTCCTAGAAATTGAGATGGCAAGGGCTTCCCTTTTGCTTGGTATTTCCCCTCTTTGCTCAGATTTCTTACAGCAGAATAGAGAGCCCTTGTCAAAAATTTAGTTTTTTCATTTTTTCAAGGCATCAGATATTTCTAGACCCATCTCCCAGCCCTTCAGTCCTTGGTCTGGAAACAGATGAGTTGGGGGTGGGTAGTGTGTATCTTTTTAGTAATTTTTCACATGGCTTGTCTTGTGCCCATCTCAGAAGGGAAGCAAGATCTTTAATTTACTTTGGGTTGAGACACCAGCAACAATGTCCTCCCAGTGTCTACAGAGGCTCTGGCTTGTGTTATGTACCTTCTTACTGCTATTTAGGACTTGTTCTAGCTTTGTTACTAGAAATTCCAGGCAACAGTGGAAGGCTGTTTGAGTCTTTTTGTCAATTGGCTTTAGCATTCTCCTTGATGGGAATTAGAGTACCAAAGAACTGGCCTTTTCCTCATTCCCTCTGGTTAATCCCAGCCTGAGATATTAGTGTCACAATTGAGCTTCTCATTTATGTTGTTCCCTTGGATAAATCAATCTCACATTCCTCTGGGTTCTCTTTTGCTGGATCTTGCACGTTTTGTGGTTTGAACATCCCTGACACAAGTTTCTAGAGAAATCCCCTCCTGTACCCACCATATATTACAACTTTTTTGCAATGATCCTCATTACTATACAGGGGGGCTGACCTTTAGGTTCAGACTCAGCTGGATATTCACAATTCCATTTTGAATACCCCTTCTATGGACTTTTAGGAAACAAACTCATGGAAGCCTTGGGACTGTCTTCTGCTGTCAACTTGCTTGCTTGTTTTCAGAGAAAGATGCACTTCTCTGAATATCACTGATAGCCTTGTTCTTGCATTTGCTGATTCTTTCATTTGAAGAATCCGAGGAATGAGGCTATCTGGGTGGGTATAGTGGTGATATTCTCCAAAAAGTATTCACTATGTCTCCCCTCCCTGCTTTACAACTCCATCAGGAAGACTGGATGATTATATAAAGGACTAAGAACAGCCTCTGCCTTGCTGAAGTAACTTTTCTCCTTTTACCTTTAATGCGGATTGGTTCTGTGGAATAAGTAACTTTTTGGCAGGTCAAATGGCTCTCCTTGCTAGACACCCAAGACTACTTCTGTGGCTGGATTGCCCTCACAATTTCCAAGATATCCTAGTAACTGGTTAGAATCAGAATAAATTTTGTAGCTTTAATTTACAATATCTAATGGCAGTTTGTTCTTTCTAATTGAGCCTTCCATGGAGCAATTTCCTTTGAAACTTCCATGCTCTTAAGCAACCTGGATCAACAGTCAATCTCACTCAGATTCATCTCCAGAGGAGACATTATCTCTCATCTACCAATAACTTATGCATTTCTTGTACAAGGTTTTCTCCCCAGCATTTCCTCAGTTGTGTTTTTGCTCTCGATACTCAGATTAGCAATCTACCAACATTTTGTTCTGCCAGCTCTGAGGGAATGCTTATCCCTTCCCTGGTTCAATGCAAACAGGAGGTAAACCTTTGTTTCAACTAGCTATGGACGAAGCTTTGGATCAACTCCCGACCACCAGAGCTTTTGGTAGGGTCTAAGTGTTCCCCTGAAGCGAATTGCTTT
>NC_089755.1:26910176-26940176 GCF_040412425.1 Macrobrachium rosenbergii
TCACAAAGTAAACAATGCACACCAGCACCTATTGACAAAAATGCATACTAAATGTTTTCTATGGGAAGAGGGAATACAGAAAATGGGAATTCATCGAAGAACGAGTTAAATCAGGAAGACTGACATAAGAATGAATATTTTACGAGTATAAACGAGTATTCTTGTGATTGTAAGAAGAATACATGGTAGTTAATCACAAGAATTCTGGGGATAATCAGGGAAGGGGTTAAAGGAACCGGTTCTTCTTCTTCCTCGTGTTCTGTTCTTTGCAAAAATTCTTACTAAAAGAATTGGCGTGCAAAGCAAAATCTGAACTTGTCACCCTGACTGTTCGTAGAGCAAAATCTGAACTGTTCAAATCTATTAATGTTCGTACCTTGAATGTTCATAAGTAGGGTAGTGACTGTATATAATTTTTTCCAAGGTTGCTTCTGAGGAAAAACATGACAAAAATCTGTCACATTCCTAATTCAATGGCTGAATCAAGCATGAGTTCCCAGTACAGAATACTTCCACAAAATTATCGACCTCATGCATGTACACAGAAGTCTCATCACTGTGCCAGTAATCTCTTATCACTAGCACAAACACTTCCCAGTGTTGAGGCCCCTCCTTTCCAATACCTTTCACTCCACTCATGCAATTCTTCCTAGGTCTTTCCCCCCAACCACTTTCCAGTGATTACTTCTGAATGAAACACACTTGACCAGCCTATCATCCTCCTTTCTTCTCACATGACCAAAGCATTGCAGAGTACTCTCATATAAACTTTCACCTACACCAACCTTTTAATCACTTATTCTGCATACCTCCATATACCTCACGCTTTCAGTCCGTCTTCTGGCACATACGCTATTTAAACAATTCATATCTACAGCTACAATTTTTGTTATAATTTTCACTCACCATATAAGCTTTTACTTCCATAAAGATTTGCTGGTTGAGCAATCCATTCGCACTTCACAGCTTTCTCCAGGCTTCTTATGAATACAATGCTACTTTCCTTGCTCCACCAATTATGTGACTCACATCTTTGATCCTACAATCATTTATCACATTTACACAAATATTTGTATGTATCACTCTTTCACTGGTCTCTGCTATGCCTCCTTGTTTCCCCAATCATCACTGTATTCTCTTCAAAAAGTCATTCCACAGTCCATTCACAATTCATATTTCTATCCATCCTGCATCTACCATCTTTCTCCAGCTTCTTGCATCACTCTGACCATAACAATATTAAACAGCCACGGAGACATAATACACCTTTGGCTAAGACCAATATTTATGCCAGACCACTCACCCTTCCGCTTACATATTTTGATACATGCTTTGCTTCAGTCGCGAAAATTTTTAATTGCTCTCAAGAACTGTGAGAGCTGTGCGAAATAATGAGCAGGAAGACAAGTACTGCTGATTTATTAATGAAAACTAGTTTCTTCTACAGTGGGATGTTGACGTCTGCGTAGTTCGCAGAGACCGCTGGTACAAAGATTTACAGGTGGCCTGAGGTCAAACTAGTTCCTTAAAAAACAGGACAGGTTCATACAGAGAAGATAGTGATAAACAATGTCAGACATACGAAATAAATAACTTGTTACTTGTACACAATACATGATTGCTTAGAAAGACAACATATACACAGTTTACAATTATGATGATAAATATATATTCCCATTGACCTTAGGTTGTGGAAAGGCACCACAGAAAATGGGATGTTCTCCACAGAGAACGCTTTAAGTGGGGACTTTACAATACTCACCCACCCCAACATGGAGGTAACATCTCATTAAACCAGGTATCTCCTGGGGCGACGAAGGGGGCCTCTCTTTCTTGATGTCAACTGGAGAGGGTGGTCACCTTCCATGATGTCCTCTGCAGTGGTTTGTTGGGGTGCCTTTCCGTCAGATTTCTGGGTTTTCTGGGGACGCCCTCGCCTTCTTCCTGCGACCGGGTTGTTTGAGGGGCTGCCGTATCCTGCAGGATATCTTGGGGTCCGCCTTCATTGCCCTCCCCAGGAATGCGGGGTTTGAGACGATCTATTGACACCCAGTATTCCCGCCCATGGATGGATATTTGGAATGCCTTCTTGTTCTTTTCCAGTAAAAGGAAAGGTTCCCTGTAGGGCCTAGTCAAGGGTGGGCATACGGCATCATCCCTGACGAAGACGTGGGTGGAGGAGGACACTCTGGGGGGCATAAAGGGGGACGTCCTGTCGGTGAATGTCTTTTGGCGGGGGGCGAACTTTCCAACTCTGTCTCGGAGCCTCTGCATTCCTATGTCATCCCTGTTCTCTGCGAAGAGTTCCCCTGGGACTACCAGTCTCCCCGTAGACTTTTTCCGCTGAGGAGGGGTAGCCGTTGGCTCTGGAGGCGGTTCTCAACCCGAGAAGGACCCAGGGCAGCTGGTACTTCCAGTTTTCAGAGGAGCAACGAGCCATGAGGGACGCCTTCAGAGACCTGTGGAACCTTTCCACCATTCTGTTGGCTGCAGGGTTGTAGGTGGTGGTGCTGTGGTGAGTGGTCCCCATTAGGCATGCCAGGGCGGTCCACAGCTCGGACAGGAAAGCAGGTCTCCTGTCTGTCGTTATGTCGTCTGGGACACTGAACCAGCTGATCCAGCTGGAGAGGAGGGCTTCCGCGCATGCACTGGAGGTGGCTTCTTCCATGGGCGTAGCTTCGGGCCACCTGGTGGAGCAGTCGACGACTGTCAGTAGGTATCTGGCTCCTCCTGGTGGAGGAAGAGGTCCTACTACGTCGACGTGGATGTGCCCCAAGCGTCTCTTTGGCTGGGGGAATTCGCCCACTCCCGATTCGGTGTGCCGCCCCACTTTACTTGTCTGACACTGCATACATTGTCTTGCCCAGGCCGTCGCGTCTTTCCATATGCCGTGCCAGGCGAACTTCTTCATCAGTAGTCTGGCTGCTGTCCTTCCAGAGGGGTGGGATAGGCCATGGATGATGTTAAAAACCAGCCAACGTCTGGAGGCAGGTACCAGGGGGCGGGGGTGTCTGGTACTGACATCCCTCAGTAATGTTGATCCTCCTGAGCCGAAGGGCACGTCCTTCCACTTCAGCGACATGACGGCTGTACGGTAGGCTGGGGTCTCAGGGTCAGCAGCTTGTTCATGGGTGAGGTCCTCATAATCGATCCCGAGCTGTACGGAATCAATCTCGATCCTCGAGAGGGCGTCAGCTACCGGGTTCTTCCTGCCGGGGAGGTACTTGATGGTGCAGGTGAACTCCGCGATGGCTGCGAGGTGCCGCTGCTGCCTAGAGGACCATGCGTCCCCCAGCTTCATGAAGGCGTGGACCAGCGGCTGGTGGTCGGTCCAAATTGTGAAGGGCATCCCCTCCAGGAGGAACTTGAAGTGCCATACCGCCTGGTATACTGCGAGGAGTTCTCGATTGAAGGTGCTGTAGCGGGACTCGGCAGGGTTTAGCCTCCTACTGAAGAAGGCAATGGGCTGAGGGGTCCCTCTGATGACCTATTCCAGAACTGTTCCGCAGGCGACATTGTTGGCATCTGTTGTCAGCTGGAGGGGAGCGCTGGGTCCTGGTGGGCCAAAGATGTTGTTTTGGCGAGGGAGGCCTTCGTCAGGAGGAAAGCCTTCTGGTCGGAGCCCCACACTAAGGTCTTCGGACGTCCCTTCAGGACCTCCGTCAGGGGGGCCATGGTATGAGCAATCCCTGGGATGAATCTTCTGTAGTAGTTGACCATCCTGAGGAATTCTTGTATGGCCCTGATGGAGGTAGGGGTGGGGAACTTCTCGACGGCTTCGACTTCGACGACATTGGGCGGGCGCCCTCCGGGGGTATGTCATGGCCCAGGAACTCCACATTCTCGACGCCGAAGGTGCATTTGTCAATCTCGTGGCCCAGGAACTCCACATTCTCGACGCCGAAGGTGCATTTGTCAACCCTCACGACGAGGCCACTCTCCTGCAGGCACTGCAGGACCTTCCAGATGTGTCGCAGGTGTTCCTCCCGGGATCTGGAAAAGATTTAGATATTGTTGACATAGCAGATGCAGAAGTCCAGGTCCCCCAGGATGCTGTCCATCAACCTCTGGAAGGTCACGCCTGCATTCCTTAGGCCGAAGGTGGAGAAGGCGAAGACATAGGACCCGAAGGGCATGACGATGGCGGTTTTGGGGATGTCCTCCGGAACTACTGGGACCTGAAAATAAGATTTTAGTAGGTCCATTTTGGAGAATATCCTGGCCCTGTGGAAAGAGGCTGTCAGGTCCTGCATGTTCGGCAGGGGGTAGTGGTCCGGTTCTGTTGCCAGGTTCAGTCGCCTGTAGTCGCCGCAGGGCCTCCAGGTGCCGTCTGCTTTCTGCACCATGTGAAGAGGGGAAGCCCATGGGCTGGGAGCCTTTTTGCATATGCCCATCCTTTCCATCTCTGCGAAGGCCTTTTTGGCCTTCTGAAGGCGCTGCGGGGGAAGCCTTCGGAACTTTGCATGTGTCGGGGGCCTCTTCGTCTTGTTATGGTGGTATATCCCGTGTTTGGCAGGAGTCCCGGGGATCTGGCGGAGCTCGGGTTTGAAGACCTCCAGGAACTCCTTCAGGAGGGAACCATACTGGTGGGGCATGATGGAACAGATGGCAGGCTCCCTGGGGCCTGGTGACAAGGGCAGGGACTGGCAGGACTGGGTGTCCAGCAGGCGTTTGCGGCCGACGTCGACTGCCAGACTGAAGTGGGCGAGGAAATCCGCCCCCAGGAGTGAGTCCTGACGTCCGCGATGATGAACTCCCAGCTGTACCTCCGGCCAAGGATGGAGATCGACAGGAGCTTGGCGTGCAGAAGAGGATGGGGGACCCGTTTGTGGCCGTCAGGCAGGTAGTCGGGTCCGGCGGTCGTCTGTGGTCCTCTCCTGAAGGTGGAAACACAGAATGCATGGCTCCAGTGTCGACCAACATCATCCTGCCAGAGATCGCATCGCGGACGTAGAACCCTACTGGTAAGGGTCCACAGGGTATTTTTGTTGTTGCTGCCACGGCAGCCTGTGGGGTTGGCCGTCGCCGCCTCTGTTTTTTTGAAGGGAAGAAAGGGCAGGGGGCTTCGCACCTCCGCACGGCTCTCCCGAACCTCCAGTGGAAGTAGCATAGCCCAGGCCCTTTCCTCTTCTACTGGTGGGATGACCTTTTCTGCTCAATGGAGTTGACGGGCTCCGTGGTGGGGTTCTCCAGCAGGAGGCAGTTGGCGGAGTGTGCAGGCGTGGTCGCCTGCTTGGCCTCCTTCGTGGAGTCTGTCAGCTGCTGCGCCAACCTGATTAGGTCCTCAACTGGCAGGGTGTATGCATCCATGATCTGCCCACGGACCTCCAGCAGTAGCTGCTGCGGAAAGATCTCCCTCAACAGACAATATCCTTGCGCCTGCCACTGCTGTCAGTCTCAGGGAGGAGGCAGAGGTCCTGGAGGGAGTGCCACACTTCCAAGAGGTTTCCCTCCTGCCGGGGGTTGAGGGCAAAGTCGAGGGCAGCTCTCTCGGAGACCGGCAGGGAGCAGGTCTCGACGAGAGTGGATTTCAGTTCTTGGAAGGTGGTGGGGACCGACATCGTCATCAACCAAGGGGCAATCTTCTTATAAATCACCTCGGGAGGGCGTTAATGGCAATGTCCGCCTTCAACACTGCGTCAGTCAGGCCTGCTATTCTGAAGTGCCCCTCGACCCTGTAGAACCAAGACGCTGTATTCTCCCTGGTGAATGGCAGCAGCCTTATGTTAGGGGCCGTCTTTGTTTGGTCCATCAGGGGGGGCCATCGCGTGGGGCAGTGGTACCGGTGTGGAGGTGCATGCGGGAGGGGGTTGCGAGAGGGAGGTGTCTGCCTCCGAGAGGTTCGCGGTAATTTGCACGTGGTTGGGAATGTCTCTGTCCATGCTCTCTTTGCGCTGTCACTTGGAGTGTGTGGGAACACTCACGCCAATACACACTGGGGGAGCGTGCCGTGTGGGTCCACTAATGACTTTGGCGACCTGCCGATGAGGGTCGGTTAATGCCCGAACGCTTCGTTAGAGCGCTGTAGTTAGTCCGTTAGAGGCATGGATTAGGTTTATTGGACCAAGACTTAGTCGCCGTTTGGGTCAGTTAATGGCTTCCGGGGACCACTTCGGGGGTCACCACTGTGAGAGAGGTGCGAAATAATGAGCAGGAAGACAAGTACTGCTGATTTATTGATTAAAATAGCTGCTTATAAAGTGGGATGTGGACATCTGCGTAGTTCGCAGAGACCGCTGGTACAAAGATTTACAGGTGACCTGAGGTCAAACTAGTTCCTTAAAAAACAGGACAGGTTCATACAGAGAACATAGTGATAAACAATGTCTAACATACAAAATAAATAACTTGTTACTTGTACATAATATGATTGCTTAGAAAGACAACATATACAGAGTTTACAATTATGATGATAAATATATATTCCAATCGACCTTAGGTGTTGGAAAGGCACCGCAGAAAATGGGATGTTCTCCACAGAGAACGCATTGAGTGGGGACTTTACACTCCTCCGCACCATGCATCATCAACACTATACACTGCCTCTTATTCGATATTCTCATAAGCTTTCTCTACTTCCTTGTACGCCACATGTAGCTTTTTCCCTTTACTTTCATATTTCTCATATAAATGTTTCATAAAACACTTGATCCACAAACCCACTTGTCTAAACCCACACCTTTCTTCCCCCATCAATAGTTCTGTCATTTACTTTACTTTCTTATTTCAAAATATTACCAAACACCTTCCTTGTACACCAAGTAATGTTATTCCCCTATAAAACTTGCAGTCTCCTTCATCAGCCTTACCTTTATACTGTACAAGAAAATAGTTATTCCTATCACCCATTCCTTTGGAACTGTTCCCTCATCCAGACATACCTTAAAAACACTGGTCAACCACACTTCCACTATCTCTGTCATACTTGCAATCGTATCATCTCTGGAGACTTTCCATTGTTTAAACTCTTAATTCCTCGCCTCATATCCCAAAAGTCACTCCCACAGGCATTCTTATAGGTACACTGACCCATTCCACTTTTATATAATTCAACTCTGCTTCTCTTCTCAGGCCCACATTAAGAAAATTCTCACCACATTCACCCTATCAATCCAGGGCTGCACTCTTTCAAGTCAGCATTCTTCATTTACATCTTTTATGCCGAGATCCATTCGCTATGTTTCTTTCTGAATTAATTTCCTTGTAAAATAACTTCTCTCTGATCACTCACCTTCCTCTGTTACATACCTCTATTACTTCCTTTTACCTTTATGCATCCGCCTGTATTCTTTTACACAATTTTCCCTTGCTTCTTACAGTTGCACTGCAAATAATCTGCAATCCTTCATTAAAGTTCTCCTTTCCTCGTCCCACCACTCAATGTTTTTATTCCATTTTCCAACCATTCTCAAGTCACACACACTCCCTGCTATCTTTTTTACCCCATCCTTGGCTTCTTGGGTGTTGAGACTATCCTTTCCAGAATCTCTCCCCCTCCACCTTTCCAGCCCTTTCTAGGCCTTCCTCTCCTCCTCCTTCCCAGTACATGCAAATTGCACATTTTTTACCAGCCTATCATACTCCATTCTTTCCAAGGGACTGAACCGTCTCAAAACAAACTGATGCATCCTTTCACCAAGGCCTGTTGTGCCTGGAGTTCCACAGGGTAGTGTTCTTGGTCCACTGTTATTATTAGTGTATACAAGTGATTTGGTTGTTAGCCTGGAAAACAAGATTGTTCAGTATGCCCATGATGCAACACTTGTAAGTGTATTAAAGTCTTCACTTACGAGAAATGAAGCTGCCCTCAGCCTCAATCGGGACGTGGACCGGATCAGTGAATGGCATAGACGGTGGGGTATGAGGCTGAACTCCAGCAAAACGAAAACACCATTGATTAGCATATTTCGTACAGATTTTCCACCCCTTCCTCCCCTTTAGGTGGACGGGACTCTGCTGAATGAGTCTGAAGCGTTAACTATTCTATGTGTAACTTTTGATTCACGTCTTACTTTTGAGAAGTACCTAATGAGTTTCAGCAAATGACGCACGAAAGTTGGGTATTGTTCGTAAGGCTTCATATGTTTATTAGAATGCGGTTCTCCGGTGTGAATGTCTGCTTCTGCCAGAGATTTATCTCTTTTAGATAGTGTGGTTCCTGGTGTTACAAATCTGTTTCCTAATATTAGCAGTTGTGACTTAGACCATCGACGGATGGTCTCCTTTTTGTCAGTTTTTCATAAGTTATATTTTAACAGAGACCTTTCACATTCACAATTGATTCCTGATCCCCGTTTCCTGTCGAGAGCAATCAGATTTGCTGAACAGCAGCACCAATATGCAGTAAATGTGCCTCGCTGTCGAACTTCTCAGATCCAGAGGTCCTTTATTCCTCACATCGTTGTACTGTGGAACAGTCTCCCTGAGGATGTCGTGCAACTGGAACTTCAGAAGTTCAAGCGAAGATGCAATGCATTACTACCCTAACACAATTCTCCTTGTATTTTAATAATTTACTTACATTTTTATTTATTTATTAGTTTGTTAACTTATCTGTTTTTCTCATAACTGATCTCCTCTTTCTGTATTTACTATTACCTTCTGTTACTTCTTTCGAATGAACACCATATTCTTTGTAAGCTTGAATTTCCAGTTAATGCCCTTGTGGGTTTGTTCCATATGAATAGGGTTCGTCTTCTGAATAACAATAAAAACAGTAAAAATATTATATGCTGATGTTCTTGTCACATGAGTGTATCTCTACCTTCTTATGCCACATGTACCATATACATAGTTCATATCTACAGGTTCCACAGTTTTTCTTTCATTTGCATTTCATATCCACGTTGCACTTTCATAACGAGAGTTGGTGCAGCAAATCACCATACATTCCAGTGTTAGTTTCTGTAGACAGTCCAAGCTTCTGACCAATCTTTTGCACGAATCCCGCTGCCTCTTTGCTTGACCCCTTCAGTGGCTCATCTCTTCTCTCCTACTACCTTCTGATATATTTACTCGTAAGTACTTTTACGAATCTAACGATGCAATTCTTCCACCATCCATGCTAATATTCATTACTTCATCTTGTTACTTTGTAATTACCTTCTCCTCTTCATTTTTTCCTTTTGCAAGCATTTTTTAATAATGTAATTTTGTTTAATAGGAAAATGGGTTATGAATGAAGTGCAGAATGACTGAAGTATGCAAATGACAAGAGCTGACTGGTGATAATAAAGTTACACTACAGATGTTATTGAAAGGGCTGGAAAGGGTTTGCAGAAGAAAGTTAAAGAGTAAAAGATAACAAAAAAAAAAAAAAAAAAAATTATGAGGGCCTGTGTGTAATGAATGTATATATATATATATATATATATATATATATATATATATATATATATATATATATATATATATATATATATATATATATATATATATATATATATATATATATATATATATAAAAATGAAAACAGTAGACTTGTATAAGTATTTGGGAGTAGTTCACCCAAAAGGCAATGCAAGGAAATTGCAAGATGTGCAGAAAAGTTAAGGAGGAAGCTTAAAATATCTATGGAATTCAAAGGTGGAGGGTATAAAGGGACTGTTGAGCTAACTCTCCTTTATGGAAATGAAGTGAGGTTGTTGAAACTAAAGGGAAAATGTTTGTTAAGTATAAGTGGCATTACCTGACAGGAGGAAAGTGAGATGATTATGCAGACTTGGTAAAAATGTTAGTAAAGGTGAAAGTTGAGTTACCGTTTTATGAGTGTTTGGACGTGGGAAATGATAGGTTGGTGAATAGAAAGCACAATTCTAAACTTCAATGCTGGATGACATAAGAGCAAAATCATGAATAGGCCTATAACTTCACTGCATTGTGAAAGAGCAGAAGAAAATTAGCAACCAAAATCATGAAATCATTTGGGCCGTTCGTTGAAACTCTTCATAATTAGCACTAATTGATCTGAACAAGTCGACTGGTTTTCATCAAAGTATATTGTCGTGGTCTTTGGGTATTAATACTAATATGATATCTCTCATCTCTTATTTTCCAAAAAAATGTGTACATTTTTTCTTTCTTAAATGATACAGACCGTCGTCTTTCAGTATTTCTATATATTATTCTTTCATAATTTGTACACTTTCCTTTTCTTTATCTCTTATTCAGAACCTACGAAAATTTACAGATAATTATATATATCATTCTTTGAATTGGTAGTCTGAATTCATATTCCTAAATGATTATGCATGTCCTGTGCTTTTCGTATTGTTTTCTGTACAGTATACATACATTCACGTTTGCTCTGTCTTGTGTGATTCTGATCTGACACGAAATTTGATAAGACTAGACATGACACCGTGTATATCAAATGCTCGGACGCATACGGTTTCTAGTCAAGAGTTTTTCCCCCATGAGTTTTTTTAAATGTACCCCCTAAATTACTGGCTACATACACATACACATACACACACACAGTGATCACTGTGCTGCTCACAAAAATAGTCACTAGGCTGCCAATAATTCTTTAAAAGTGAGCAGCTCAATTTCGAGCTACGCTATCCATCACATGGCTAATGGCTAATCTCTCTGCTTTCTTTGCATATTTAAGTCCCACGAGTAGGTTCTGTAAGTGATGTCACACACAAGACTTAGCTTATATGTTTTAGAATTAACTTTAGCAGTCGATGTACGATAACACTTTCCATACTATTCAGAAATGAATAAAGATTTATTTGGGGCTACAGAATAGCAGAACGTTATTATTTTAACACCAAAGGTCTGCGGACACTATCAGAATTCTACTCGTAATCAACACAGACCATTAGAATGGATTTATGAATTCCATACTCTACTACACAATGTGTTACCATTTGATCTTTACAACACCTGCCTTTTCCAAAACCAGCTCGTTCTTCTCTAGGCATTTTATTGGTTTCTTTATCCAGCCCATTAAATATACATTCCCTTTAAGAAAAAACTTGCACATGTAAAGTTGACTATTAGCGTCTCTCATCAACATACACGGTAATTTAGTAATTAGTTACGCGATAGCATTAAATTGCATAATTACTTGGTCTACTCTTGATTAGTGGTGGAATGTAAAACTAGCATAGTTACCCACTACTATTTTACAATGACATTTTCTTGTAAAAATTACCTTTATAATTAGAAAACGTCTGAAACAACCGTTTACAGTAAGCGCTAACTTGTATAAAAATTCAAAACCATTTGAGAACTTTGCCACCTTTCGCTCTTTCATCTCCTACCGGACATAAATCATTACAAATGAATTTAAAGTGATGCACAATATATATATTTTAGATCTGTAAGGCGTTTTACGTTTTAGCTTGAACAATGCAGGACAATGATGACTATCCTCCGATGAAAAAAATTATTAAAATTTAAGAAAAGAAACGCCTAACACTTGTCATAAATGTTTTAAAGTGATGCACAATATATATATTTTAGATCTGTAAGGCGTTTTACGTTTTAGCTTGAACAATGCAGGACAATGATGACTATCCTCCGATGAAAAAAAATTATTAAAATTTAAGAAAAAGAAACGCCTAACACTTGTCATAAATGTTATTGTCTGTACTTTTTTTATTGCTTGCTAAACCAGTTTTGCAGAATATGACATGAGGAAACATAGCCTGAAGACTGGGAACTGGATGTCATGGCAAAGGTACTTATGAAAAGTGACCAGAGAGAATGTGGTAACTACAGAGGCACGACACTTAGTCGATCCTGATGAAATTATTCGGCATTCTTATCCTAAACAACCTGAAGAATTAAACTGAAAAAATCCTGAGAGATGATTTTAGAAAATATGGGAGTAGTACAGATTAAAAATTTTTATTAAGACATTGCACAGCAGTACACTGTACAGTGTACAGCAGTGCATGGAATTTAGCAATCCTCTTCTGAGAGATTTTGTTGATTATGAGAGGTATTTGAAAGCGTCTACAGACCAGTATTCTGGGGTTTGCATTTATTGTACATAGGTAATTGAGGGTACTCAGGAACGAAGCATATGCAAAGTTAATGTTCATACTGGACTGCCAAGTGATTTTACAGTAAACACTTGGGCTTTACAGGGAATGTTGTCACCATTGTTATATGCCATAATCATGGAACTTATCCTGAAAATAGTCGGAGATGAAAGAGAAGGCTCAGATAGGAGTAACAACAGAAAATTAGCAGAATTAAAATTCTCGGATGACGATATCTCGATCAGCATAGCGCCTTAAAATAGATGGATGGATGGCTGTAAGTTATCTTGGGTCTCAAATACCACGATCACAAATGCTAAGATTTTTGTCTTTCCGTATATTAGTATGATATATATATATATATATATATATATATATATATATATATATATATATATATATATTAATATACATACATACATATATATATATATATATATATATATATATATATATATATATATATATATATATATATATATATATATATATATATATATATTAGAAATAAATGGAAGCAAACGTGAATAATCTTACTTTGTTTTTGAGAAGCTTCCTGAAAAGAAAAAGAAGTATAGACTGATTCAAAGTTTAAGAAAAAGACATTCTCTGTCAATAACACCATTGACTTCAATATAAATTATATATATTTATATAAATATATATAATATAAATATAATATAAATATATGTATATATTATGTATAGAATGTATTGTATTGTATTTTTTCGAATGCTCTAACTGCATTTCTGATTACCATATAATTTTCTATACATGTACAAGCAGTGATGTATGTAACTTTGATATACGTGGAATATTCCATATATAGTAATAATAATTGTTGAAATTTTGTAATGTCAGATCGCAAAAGAATTAATACTTTAAATAACGTATAGTGGAAGAAGATTTTATCACCCAGCCACCATGTGGTTCTGGGGTTGTCATTGAGATGTCATGGGGATCTCTTTTGTTTTGAGTCATGTTGACAGGCGAGAGATAAGAGATGGGTGCTCACAAGGGCTAAGTCACATAGACCAATTTTACTCCCATACGAGAAGGAGGGAATGATTGCACAAGGTTGTCACATGGGTCTTTGAACATGTCCAAAGATCAAGGGGTTAGATGGGAAGTAGTCCACAAAACGGCATGGCTATTACGTCATTTGAACTCTGATCATGTATTGTCCGCCTTTGTGTCCTGGTCCCAAAATGTCTTACATGATAGAATATTCTATGGGTCTCGGCCCCAAAACATTTTAGAATATTCTATGGGGTTTCGCTTATGACTGAATACGTAAATCATATTCACTGAGAGGCCAAGAACTGTGCGGCGTAGATTTAAAAAGAGAAGTCCTTTCCCTCTCTCTCTCAGATAGTTAGTAATTTTTAAAGTAACGTTAAATATTTTACTGTGATCATTGATATTAACCTTAGCTTATGAGATCTGATATCCATAGTAACTAGTGTTTATCCAGTAATGGCACCTATCAGAAAAGTGTGTTTAGTAAAACACAGCTGCAGCATTTGGGATAATTTGTGAAAGCTTGTGTAAGGTAAAGTGAATTTTACAAATTTAACCATGGTCAAAGTATATTTTGAAGTTTGAAGGTGAGTTATTCAAACTAAATTGATTTTTCTGAGTATAGTTTAAATTGATTTGTGTTTATTAGACCGGTCAATTAAGTAAGATTTTTTAGTGAATTATTTGAATTTTTGCACATTTCAGTTTTGTGTGTTCTTGTGTTTTCAAATTATTTACTTAGTTTTCTTTCACCTTAAGTATTTCTTAATGGTTTAGCTTTTGCTTACTTAATTTTGTTTCACATACTAACATTTTTGTGATTTAATTTTGGTGCTTAATTTGATTTAAGAGTTAATTAAGACTGTGAATTTTGATTCCAAAGATTGTGAATTTTGGTTTATTAATTTTGAATTAAAAATAAATTTCTGTATTAACAGTTTTACAGTAGTGTTTCATTTATTAACCACCAGTGGTAGGAATAATTGTATGAGTAAGTCATAGTGGTAATGGTTTTGTTCCTTCAGTTTTGCTGAAGTGACTCTAACCTGAGAGACAGTTATAGTAATGGAGTGATGCACTTTTAATTTAGTATATTTCTTGCTTAAATATTGATACCTCAAATTTCTAATAATTTTTTTAGGGATCACTGTTGCCTTTCGAGCACTCAGTCATATTTTATTTTGTTATGAGAGTTCAGGTATCTGGCTGTAGTGAGGTAAGTTTTGAATTCTATGATTGGTAAGTGTAATATATATATATATATATATATATATATATATATATATATATATATATATATATATATATATATGGCTCGGTTGGTAGAGCAGCTGACTTGGACTTCATAAGAAGTCTGTGTCGCTGGTTCAAACCGCAGCCGGCCGGTCAGAGGGCGGACACTTTGCTATCCATGTAGACACCCCGGGATTATGTATGTAATCAACGGACAGGTTTGCTGAAAGCAAATGGGTGTTACAGACTAATACACACACAAACAAAGCCAGTCCAACACCTTCTAAAAACATAACAGACGCCTTACACGTCTTGAACTGTCGGCCTAAACCGCTCACGTCTCTTCGCTGCTGGGAGAAAGGGAGCTGGGGATTTGGCACAATACATACACATGTGCTGCCGGGGTCTAAGCGATGTCAGGCAGGGCAGCCGATCGAGGTTACAGCCTACCCCTACGCCAAATCAAAGTCCTTCGAAAGAAGGCATCGTGCTTACCCCATATGAAAAATGGGATAAAAGCACGTTAAACGAAGAAGAAGATATATATATATGTATATACTATATAATTTCTATTGAAGTAAGGGCATTATTGACAGAGACTGTTTTTCCTTCAGACTTTTAATCATTCTATACTTCTTTCTCTTTTCAGGGAAGTTTCTCAGAAATAAAGACACATTTTTCACGTTTGCTTCCATTTAATTCTTGTAGTCGAAGGACAGCTTCCCTACCTATAGGCGGTGGCTTCAGGACTAAATATTACAACATCCGGACTTAACAGCTATTAAGTCAGCATGTTGTGATAAAAACTGTTTTTGTCAATTTGTAATTTAGTCCTGAAGACGCTGCTGATAGGTGCGTTAACAGTCCATTGACTATAAGAATTAAATGGGAGCGAACGTGAATAAGTTTTATTCCTGAGAAGCTTACCTGAAAAGAAACAGATGTACAGACTGATTCAAAGTCTAAATAAAAAGATAGTCTCTGCAAATAATGACACTGACTTTAACAGAAACTGAATGAGAAAATATGCCCAAACAGAGTATACACATACACAATGCATATGTCATTTGTTTCAAGCTTCTTTTATACGTTTTATGGTCGCAACTTCCATATAATGATTATTCCTACTTACGTAGACACTTGTGGCTGCAGATCCTTTACTTCATCCTGGAGATTAATTTTATTGGCACTAACATCCTTGCAGATGTTAGTGCAACAAATGG
This sequence comes from Macrobrachium rosenbergii, assembly GCF_040412425.1. Lineage (NCBI taxonomy): Eukaryota > Metazoa > Arthropoda > Malacostraca > Decapoda > Palaemonidae > Macrobrachium > Macrobrachium rosenbergii. The sequence continues at coordinate 26,925,650 of NC_089755.1, forward strand.
ATCGTCTTATCCTTTTGTCTCCCACTAACAGTATGGATTGATAAAGAACTTAAAAGTTTGAGTAAGTCTTATGGAAAAAGTATGAGAGGTGGGTAGCTTAACAGCGGAGCTGAGCAGGGGTGGGTCAGTTCTGGGCTGTCCGTTCTTTTTTCAGATGGGAGGTTATGTTGGTGGTGTGGTCTGCATTCGTTTGCTGTTGTGTGTGTATATACCCAACATGTCCCTACCATGGCTGCTACTACCACTACTCGTATCATGTCGGTGGCACAACTTGACATAAGCATGCTAGTTTTCACTATATCTCGACCTGATACGATTAAACATGCCTATATCAGTAACAGCCAACCTAGGCTGACACATATAACCATTTTCGAACCTAGTTACCTTTTTATAGTCAGCACCTTACATCATTTCAATGCAACACAATCTGTTTGAAAGTCCAATACCTGGACATCAACACTCAGCATACCCCTGTTTCAAGGCATCAAAAATTCATGAAACATAGCAAATAACATTGGAACATCTTCGCATCCTAAATCAGCAAAGAAAAACAAGACTTTTAACTGTTTTCTCTCCTTCACCACAATCTTCCTCACCCAAGAAACCTCTTATACCTGGATATGGGTGTACCAGTTTGTCTTTAATGCTTGATAGTACATCTTCAGGCACTGGATGTATATGTGACTGATGATGTTTTGATTTTTTTTTTATTTCGAATGCTTTGCAATGCAACAGTAGATGTTTTAACCTCTTTTACCCAAAATAGCTCCAAGTAGGATGGCTCAAATTTATTTTTTCTTGGCAGGAAGCATTTCAGACATTTCTTATCACCTGTGAAGATTTTCACAGGTTTTGTTTCAAACCTTCAGTTATACTAGTTATGATATTTTTTGTTAATCTTCATCACAAGCTCTTGTATTGCTTGCACTACTCTTTGAATCATATTACAAACATGCAATCTGTAAAGTTCTACCAAATAATTTGCGTCTTGCTGGGTACATGATCATTGAGTAGGGCAGCACTGGCTCTTGCATGTACTACACTTAAAAGCAGGGTGTATCCCTAATGGATGCATTGTACACCATATTTACAGCCAATTCTGCCGTAGAAAGCATATTCACCCAGTATTCCCGAACACTTAATAGCAAAGAAAATTCATAATCTCTCTGTTATGAGATTCCACTAGGCAGTTTGTTGACAATGCAACAGTAGATGCAAAGAGAAAATGTTTGATTTGCATAACATTAGTCTCTCCATGTAACACTTCATTCATAAATTCTCTTCCGATCTGTAATTATTACTAAGGTATATGTAAACAGAGTTATGAACAAACATAATGCATGAGCCACTGAGACAGCAGATTCATCATACATTGCATATGGGTGGGTGTGCTGTGTGATTGCATCCGCAGGCACACAGATGTACATTTTTGGTGTAGGCCTCAAGGGATATGGTCCACCACATCTATATGTCCACGATTAAATTTTGAAGGGACCGCAAGCCATTGCTAGGCCTCAGATATTTCAAATGCATTCACAGTTGAACGCATGACAACTGGTAATATAATCAGTCGTGGTCTCTTTCATCCTAACAAAAAATAATGTTCTTATGTTCTTTTTCAATGTTTTTTCAATCCCCAAATGTCCAGTGAATGGGCTTACGTGCAACACTGCCAAGGTTCTATCGATTAGAGAGGAAGGGAGTACTACATGGGAACAATATTCTTCTCGTTTCTTTTCATAAGAACAATACAGCATTCCTCCCTCAATAAAAAATTTCTTAAACATTGGATTTATGAACGTAGGTCACTGCGCTAGGTCCCCAATGATTGCTGCCATTATGTCTTAAGATCCACCCTTCCTGTCTCTGTCCTTTCCATAATTCCTGAATCCTCCATCCTCACAAATCTCATCCCTCAACCTTGGAGCATGCATCCGCAGGAAAACCCCCTTCTGCGCTCCCTGTTTCATTTACTTGTCTAACTTCAATACTTGTTTCAAATATTCCACTCACTCTCTCTTTCTCTCTCTCTTCAGGTTATAAGGAGAAGAGCCCAATTGACCAGTTTTCTTTTCTCTCAACTCTGGGTAACTTAGCCTTCTCTCTTCATTTACGATTCCGTGTCATGACGCCTGGAAGCAGATTTCCAGAAAGGGCATCAACCACCTTATTTGCATCAACCAGACCTTATCTCTCTAACAAATTTGTCTGCAGTTAAGTCCTGATGATATGTCTAAATGGACATTTGAGTACAGCCTTCCAAAACACAGTTTTAAGTGCCTCTCGATCACAACTGCATTAAAAATCTCTATAACAAATTTGTCTGCAGTTAAGTCCTGATGCTAAATATGTTATCAATGAGGATACATCATCACTTGTCAGAGCTGTTTTTAAACTATAAAAAGCCAATTCTTCTACAGTACCCCCATTTTTTCTCTTTACCTCATCTGACACCTGAGCAATCTGACCAAAAACCTGAATGAGTTTGCTACAATAACTTGCAAGCTCCCAAAAACTTACCCACTTCCTTCCCTGTGGTTGAACCTGGGAAAACCTGAATGGCTTCTATTTTATCTGGTCAAGGCCTAATTCCCCCTGGGCCTACTATATGACCAAGGAGCTCTATCTGCCCAGCCCAGCCTCTCCAGCGACACTGTTGCCATCGCCTCCATACATCTGACACCATTGACGCCCCACAACCCAGAAGCTTGGTTCTTCAGGTGGAGACAATCTTCTGATCAAAGAAAATGACCTCCTCAGCATGCAAAGCAGACGCTGTCCTCGAATTCCTGCTAGACAACGTTTTTAAGCAAGTTGCAGGATAGCTCACAGAACTTCAAACCCTCGTCACCTACGAATCACTGAAGGATCAGCTGAAGTCATCCTTCAGTATGCCACCCGCCCTAAGAGCCAAGAGATTCCTGGACAACGTGGGGACAGCCATAGGAGACGAGTGGACATCGCATGTCTACAAGCAATTGCGGCGGCTCATATCACTACCCACTGAAGACGACCAACCTGAGTCAACCCTGGAGCTTGTGAAAGATGTCCTCCTCACAAAACTGCCCTGCCCAGTGGTGGCCATGCCCAACGCCTCCATCATGCCCATCGAAGAATTCCAAAAATTGGTTGACACAGTACACATGGCCCACAAGACAGCAAAGCCCACCCAGCCACCCATAGCAGCAGCAGCAGTCAACTGACACAGAATCTGACAGCGACCCAGAGTGACCAGCTGCCCCCATCCATAAGTGAAGCTTCCCCAAACAATTCATCAAGGGGAAGACCAGACAGAAGAAAGACAAACCACCCAGAGGGAATGTGCTTTTTCCATTGGAGATTTGGAAAAAAGGCCTGCAAATGCAACAAAGGCTGCCTGTTTGCAAAAAACATGCAACTAAACATCAGAGGTGAGCAGACCGGTTGCCTCGCAAGAGAAGCTGTGTCTGCTTACCACTGTCTTTCTTCCAGATGAGAATGCAAGGGCTCCATGCGTTTCTTTGTCAGGGATGAAAGGTAGAACACAGAATTCCTCATCGACATCAGGGCATGCAAATCATTTGTGCCAGCCAGCCCGCACAAATGACTCAACCCCACCCCACCCACCAACCTCCAAGTATCCATCGCCAGTGGAGCACCACTCAAGATGTACAGAAAGCGGACTATGAATCTCAATCAATGGAAAAGACTAAAGTTGGACCTTCATCATGGCAGACGTGACACTAGCACTTTTAGGAGCAGACTTCCTAAAAGCACACAACGTGGTAGTGGAGACAGCATCAAAACAACTGATTCCAAAAACAACTCCTGTATCATCTCCTCTACAGCTGTACATCAACCCACCACCACATCATCACCATAACAGCAGAGACGACAAACAGGTCCCATCGCAGCAGCTATCCTACAATAATTGATATGCCAACTTCTACAAGACTACCAAGAGGTCTTCAAAGACAACCTGCAGCATGATTTAACCAAACCAGCAGAACACAACATCCAGCACCATACAGAAACAGAAGGCCCCCCGTCAATGCATGCTTCAGACAGTTAGCCCCAGAGAAACTTGCCTACTCCAAACAAGTGTTCAGGGAAATGGAGAATGCAGGAATATGCCAAAAAGCCCCAGCCCACAGGCATCCCCGCTCCACATGGTACTGAAACCCAATGGAACGTGGTGCCTTTGGGGAGACTACCAGCGGCTAAACATCAAAATGAAACCAGATAGTTACCTGTTGCCAAACATAGCAGATATAACCAACTAAATGGAAAGAGCAAAGATCTTCACAAAAACAGACCTGCTGAAGGGATACTTCCAAGTTCCAGTAGCAAAGGAAGATATAGAAAAGACTGTGATCATTGTAAAGTCCCCGCTCAACGCGTTCTCTGTAATGAACATCCCGTTTTCTGCAGTGCCTTCACATTCAACCTGGGGACGACCGAACACATATTATTATCATTATTGTGAATTGTATATTTTATTGTCTGTTCAAGTGACCATGTATTATATATGTAACAGAATATTTTTGTAACACATCAGACATTATTAATCATTATGTTTTCTGTATGTACCTGTCCTGTTTTTGTAGAGAAATAGTTTGACCTCAGGTCACCTGTAAATCTTTGTACCAGCAGTCTCTGCGAAGTAGGCAGACGTCTGCACGCCGGTTTATAAGTGGATCGCTTCATCAATAAACTAGCAGTACTTGCCTTCCTGCTCATTATTTCACAACTCTCTCACAGTGGTGACCCCCGGAGTGGTTCCCGGAAGCCATTGATGGATCCGAACGGCGACTAAGTCTTGGCCCGATAAACCAACCCATGCCCCTAACGGGCTAACTACGGCGCTCTAACAAAGCACTCGGGCATTACCAACCCTCGTCAACAGGTCACCAGCATCATTAGCAGACCCACACGGCACACTCCCAAGCGTGTATTGACGCGAATGTTCCCTCACACTCCAAGTGAGAGCGCAGAATGAGCATGGACGAAGACATTCCCAACCATATACAAATTACCGCGAACTTCTCGGAGGCAGACGTCCCCCTCGCGCAACCCCTCCCGCGCGCTCCTCCATGCCAGTACCTGCACCCCGCGTGATGACCCCCCCCCAACCCCGACGGACCAACCAAAGGCGGCCCTCAGCATAAGGCTGCCACCATTCACCCATCAAAATGCAGCATCCTGGTTCTACAGGGTTGAGGGACAATTAAGGGTAGCAGGCCTAACCGAGGAGGTGTTGAAGGCGGACATCGCCATCAACGCCCTCCTGGAGGAGATATACAAGAAGATCGTCCCGTGGTTAATGACAACGTCGAGCCCCACCACCTTCCAGGAGTTAAAAGCCACTCTCGTCAAGACCTGCTCCCTGCTGGTCTCTGAGAGAGCTGCCCGCGCCCTCGACCTCGCCCTAAACCCCTGGCAGGAGGGAAACCTCTTGGAAACGTGGCATGCCCTCCAGGTTCTCCTCCTCCTCCTCCTCCTCCTCCCCGAGATTGACAGCAGCGGCAGGCACAAAGAAATCAGCCTGTTGAGGGAGATCTTGCTGTGGCAGCTACTGCCAGAGGTCCGTGGGCAGATCACAGAGGCATACACCCTGCCGGTTGAGGACCTGACCAGGTGGAGCAGCAGCTGACGGACTCCATGAAGGCGGCAAAGCAGGTGTCCACGCCCACACACCCCATCAACTGCCTCCAGCCGGAGGACCCCACCGCGGAGGACGTCAACATTGTTGCCCATAAGAAGCCATCCCACCAGCAGAAGGAGAGGCCAGGGCTTTGCTATTACCACCAGAGGTTTGGGAAAGCTGCCGGGAGATGTGAAGCCCCCTGTCTTTTCTTCCCTCCAAAAAACAGGGGAGGCGGCGGCCACCCACATAGGTCGCCATGGTAACAGCAACTGAAACACCCAGGCTTTTACGTCCGCAACACCATCTCTGGTAGGATGATGTTGATTGACACTGGAGCCATGCAGTCAGTGTTCCCGCCTTCAAGAGAGGACCGCAGATGTCTGCCGGACCCGACTGCCTCCCTGATGGTCGCCAACGGGTCCCCCATCCTCACCTATGGCACCAAGCTCCTGTCGATCTCCATCCTTGGCTGGAGGCACAGGTGGAAATTCATCGTCGCTCCTGGGTGCAGGCTTCCTCACCCACTTCGGACTGGCAGTCGACGTCGGCCGCAAATGCCTTCTGGATACCGAGTCCTGCCAGTCCCTGCCCTTGTCGCCAGGCCCCAGGGAGCCCGCCCTCTGTTCTGTCACACCCCACCAGTATGGTTCCCTCCTGAAGGAATTCCTGGAAGTCTTCAAACCCGAGCTTCGCCAGGTGCCTGGGGCCCCTGCTAAACATGGGACACATCATCACATCAAAATAAATGGCCCCCCAATGCACACGAAGTTCCGACGGCTTCCCCCACAGCACCTTCAGGAGGCCAAGAAGGCCTTCGCTGAGATGGAAAGGATGGGCATATGCAGAAAGGCTCCCAGTCCGTGGGTCTCCCCCCTTCACATGGTGCACAAAGCGGACGGTACCTGGAGGCCCTGCGGCGACTACAGGCGGCTCAGCCTCGCTACAAAACCCGACCACTACCCTCTGCCAAACATGCAGGACCTAACGGCCTCCTTCAACGGGGCAAAATATTCTCAAAGTTAGATCTCTTAAAATCATATTTTTGGGTACCAGTAACGCCAGAAGACATCCCCAAAAGTGCCATCATCATACTTTTCGGGTCCTACATCTTAGCTTTCTCCACCTTCGGCCTGAGGAATGCAGGCGCGACCTTCCAAAGGTTGATGGACAGCATCCTGAGGGACCTGGACTTCTGCATCTGCTACATTGATGATATCCTAATTTTTTTCAGATCCCAGAAGGAACACCTGCGAAGGTTCTGGCCTTGTCGTCAGGTTCGACAAGTGCACCTTCGGCGTCGAGAAGGTGGAATTCCTGGGCCATGAGATATCCCTAGGGGGTGTCCGCCCAATTGTTGTTGAAGGTCGAGGCTGTTGAGAAGTTCCCTACCCCTACCTCCATCAGGGCTGTACAAGAATTCCTCAGAATGGTCAACTACTATAGGAGATTCATCCTGGGGATCACGCACACCATTGCACCCCTGACGCAGGTCCTCAAGGGTCGTCCAAAGACCTTAGTGTGGGGCCCCGACCAGCAGAAGGCCTTCCCCCTGATGAAGGCCGCCCTTGCCAAGGCAACATCTTTGGCCCACCAGGACCCCAATGCTCCCCTCCAGCTGACGACGGACGCCAGCAATGTCGCCTGCGGAGCCGTCCTGGAACAAGTCATCAGCGGGACCCCTCAGCCCATTGCCTTCTTCAGCAGGAAGCTCAGCCCCACCGAGTCCCGCTACAGCACCTTCAACAGGGAACTCTTCGCAGTATACCAAGCGGTACGTCACTTCAAGTTCCTCCTGGAAGGGACGTCCTTCACGATTTGGACTGACCACTAGCCGCTGGTCCACACCTTCACGAAGCTGGGGGACGCATGGTCCTCTAGGCAGCAGCGGCACCTCGCAGAGTTCACCTGCACCATCAAATACACCCCAGCAGGAAGAGCCCAGTAGCCGACGCCCTCTCAAGGATCGAGATCGACTCAGTGCAGCTCGGGATTGACTACGAGGACCTTGCCCGTGAACAGGCCACCGACCCAGAGACCCCAGCCTTCCCTGAAGTGGGAAGACATATCCCTCGGCCCTGGAGGGTCAACACTGCTGAGCAACGTGAGCACCGGCAGCCCCAGCCCCCTGGTGCCCACCTCCAGACGTCGGCTGGTCTTCGACGTCATCCACTGCCTACCCCACCCCTCCGGAAGGACGACGGCCAGGCTACTGACGGAGAAGTTCATCTGGAATGGCATATGGAAGGACGCGATGGCCTGGGCAAGGCAATGCATGCAGTGTCAGGCCAGCAAAGTGGGGCGGCACACCGAGTCTGGGGTGGGGGAGTTTCCCCAGCCGAAGAGACGCTTTGGGCACATCCACGTCGACGTGGTGGGTCCTCTTCCCCAATCAGGAGGAGCAAAATACCTTCTAACAGTTGTCGGCCACTCCACCAGGTGGCCCGAAGCTACGCCCATGGAAGAGGCCACCTCTAGTGCGTGCGCAGAAGCCCTCCTCTTCAGCTGGATCAGCCGGTTCAGTGTCACGGACCACATAACAACAGAGGTCCCGCTTTCCTATCCGAGCTGTGGGCAACCCTGGCACGCCTGCTGGGGACCACTCATCACAGCACCACTGCCTGCAACCCTGCAGCCAATGGAATGGTGGAAAGGTTCCACAGGTCCCTGAAGGCATCCCTCATGGCTCGTTGCACCGCCAAGAATTTGGAAGTACCAGCTGCCCTGGGTCCTCCTTGCATTGAGAACCGCCCCAAGAGACAACGGCGACCCCTCCTCAGCAGAAAAAGTCTACGGGGAGACCCTGGTATTCCCGGGGGAACTCGTCACAGAAGACAGGGATGGCATAGCAACGCAGTGGCTCCGTGACAGGGTTGGGAAGTTCGCTCTCTGCCAGAGGACTTACACTGACAGGACATCCCCCTTCATGCCTCCCGGTCTGTCCTTCACCACCCACGTCTTCATCAGGGACGACGCAGTGTGGCCACCCTTAACCAGGCCCTACAGAGGGCCTTTCCTTGTGCTCGAAAGGGACAAAAAGGCATTCCGGGTAGCCGTCCATGGATGGGAAGACTGGATATCAGTAGACCGCCTCAAGCATTCCTGGAGGAGGACGTTGGGGGTGGTTCCCAAAGCTTCCCGCAGGATATATCAAACCCCTGGCCAGCCCCATGCACAGGAAAACGTCGTGGGCATCCCCAGGAAACCCCGAAACCAGACAGGGAGGCACCCCAACACACCGCTCCAGAGGGCGCCGGGGAAGGTGATCACCCCCTCCAGTTGACATCGAGAAAGTGGGGCCTCCTCCGTTGCCCCAGCAGATACCTACTTTGATCAGACGTTACCTACGTGTTTTGGGGGGGAGTATTGTAAAGTCCCTGCTCAAAGCGTTCTCTGTAATGAACATCTCGTTTTCTGCAGTGCCTTCACATTCGACCTGGGGTTGACCGAACACATATTATTATCATTATTGTGAATTGCATATTTTATTATCTGTTCAAGAGACCATGCATTATGTATATGTAACAGAATATTTTTGTAACACATCAAACATTATTAATCATTATGTTTTCTGTATGTACCTGTGCTGTTTTTGTAGAAAAATAGTTTGACCTCAGATCACCTGTAAATCTTTGTACCTGCAGTCTCTGTGAAGTGCACAGACGTCTGCACGCCGCTTTATAAGCAGATTGCTTCATCAATAAACTAGCAGTACTTGTCTTCCTGCTCATTATTTCGCACCTCTCTCACATCATCATCCCCTTTGGCACCTACCCATTCAACTACAGCTGTTTCGGCCTTTGGAACGCAGGGGCAACCTTCCCCTCTGAGTGGTATACGTCAATGACATCCTCATATTTAGCCCCAACCTCAAGCAACATCTGAAGGATGTCAAAAGGGTACTGCAAGTACTTAAAGAAAATGGACTCATAGTAAGGGAAGACAAGTGCGAATGGGCAAAGAAGATGGTGGAATTCCTGGGGCATCAAATAAGCCCAGATAGCATTAAACCTCTCCTACAGAAAGTAGAAGCAATTACTGACTTCCAAAAACCAGCAACAATTAAAGCAGTACAAGAATATTCAGGACTTATTAATTATTATCATAGATTTATCCCAAATATTGCTAAAATCATGAGTCCTATCTATAGATGTTTACAAGGAAAACTTAAAAAAAAAAGTTGGTCAGAAGTTCAAGATAATGCATTTCTTTCTGCAAAACAAGCAATAACATCTGCAGCCACATTAATCTTTCATCTACCCCATAGGTCCCTTGCTTTGATGACTGACACGAGTAATACGGTGATGGGCACGGTACTAGAGCAGGACACAGATGATGGTCGTTGGCCACTGGCGCTCTTCAGCAAGAAATTAACGTCAGCGGAATAAAAGTACTCCACATTTGACAGGGAGCTCCTTGCAGTCCACAAAGCCATCCATCACTTCTACCACATGATCAAAGGATGGCAGTTCATCATACAAACTCACCATCAACCTTTGGTGCATGCCTTCACAGAGACAGTAGACATATGGTCAGTATGACAACAGAGATATCTATCAGCAATGGCTGAACACTTCTGCACAATCAAATATTTGAAGGGTTCAGCAAACTCTGTGGCGGATGCACTTTTGAGAAATTGTGTCAACACCATCCAGTTTGAGACAGCCTATCCCGAAATACCAGAGTCGCAAAGAGATGATGTGGACTTACAGCGACTGCGGTGGGACAACCCCACCCTTACATGGAGCGACCTGTCAATCAACCATGGAGAGACGACCATCGCCTGTGAAACAAGTACTGGACACTCTCGCCCCTACCTGTCAGAAGGCCTCGGAAAAAAGGCTTTCAACCTTGCCCACAACCTGTCCCACCCATCAGGCTGGGCAACTGCCCGAATTTTAGCAGAGCAGTACATCTGGTGGGGAATGAAAAAGGACATGAAAAACTGGATAAGAGAATACCTACCATGTCAGATGTCGAAAATAACAAGGCACATAGAGAGTGGAATAGGAGAGTTCTACACAACACACTGCCGACTCACCCACAGCCATGTCACATAGTGGGACCTCTATCCCCCTCTGAGGGGTACAGATACCTGTTCACCATTTACAGAAATACCAGGTGGTCCGGAGCAATACCGATATGGCAACACATGGCAGAGAGTTGTGTGAAAGCTCTCATCAGATGGGTCAGCAGACACGGAGTCCAGCAAATCATCACAAGCAACTGGGGCCAACTTCACGTCAGCCTTGTGGAATGTCCTTGCAGACAGTTTGGGGACAAAGATAATACACATGACGGCCTACAACCCAGAAGCTAACGGCATCATCGAAAGGCTACATTAGTCACTAAAAGCATCAGTCACTGCTAGATGTCAAGGAAGGAGTTGGAGAAAGGAGTTACCTTGGGTCTTACTGGGCCTGGGAATGTCACCACATGCAGCATTCAACACATTTCCAACAGAAGCTAGTCATTAACATTGCTGGCAGATGTCTTTCAACACCCAACGAGCCCATCATCCCCACCTGACACCTGCAAAACATTAGAACGAATAATGCCAGCCAAGATGACTTACCACATGGCCAGAAAAGTGCATGTCCTCAACAAACTGCAGAATGCAAAATATGCGTTCATATGGGTAGACTCATACAGAGCCCCCCTCTCCCCAGCCTACTCAGGACCATGCCGTGTCATCCAGAGAAGACACAAGGCCTACCAAATTACAGTGGACAGCAGAATTACCTGGGTCTCCATCAACTGCCTAAAGCCAGCATACCTCCCAGACACCAACCTGCGACCGTGGGCCTCTCCAGTGGGGAATCCTATAGGGTCCCACATGGACCCACACACCGTCCGTCTTACCTGGCCAGCTAATCTCCTCACAACAAGCATCTCTGCACGTCAAGCACACGCAGACAAGAAACACAGCAGATTTCACGCATCCTATGTACATATATTATCATTCATATTAACGTTATGTTAAATGTATCATTCTTAGCACAAGCATTACAATGTCAGCATTCCAGCTGTATGTATCATAACTTCATTCGTGTCTTGTATATTGATTTATGCACATCTTTCCATCCTGCAACAAACACAGCTGACTGTACTCTGACCTCTGTCTTGTTTGCCTCGTGTCAGGCACTACATTTCTGCTTGCAAGAGCTATTGACCTGTCTGTTTGTTGTTCGAATGAATTAGTAAGTTTGTACACATAGCCTATTACTCATGCCTTTGCTATAACATCATTACTCTGGAAAAATTATTGCACGCATTTTTAACTCTGGATGAGAGATACTGATATTCATATAACCAATTATTTGTGATGAAGCATGAGTGTTCTCTACTGTCCCCATGAACAAGAAAAAGGGCACACATGAGTCTCATTTCTGTCAGCAGACTTAAGGTAAGATGCGTCAGATATGGGGTTAAGTGTTTTTGATTGTGATAAAATCTGCCAAAGTGAACCACAGTTATAAAAGTCGAAACTGAATATAGCCAATGAAGACTATTTAGTGGATGTTCCCAGGGACAGGGAGGTGGCTAGTGACTGTGAACAGGTATGCAGTACATACACATAGCTCGTGAAGAGCATGCATCTACTTTGGGAAGAAATACACCGATTTCTTAGAAGGCTAAGGGTACTGGAACCCTAACAGTAGACAGGGAAAGAAGTTGAAGTTTGTCCACCACCATCCCCTCAGTAGGTGACAAACACCCATCCCACCTTCTACCTGGGTCAGGCTATTTAATATCAGGATGATTAAACAAAAACAGGATACATGTTGATGGAAACTTATTTTTTCTAAGAGAGGTGGAAGAGGCAACTGTTTCATTTCACTGAGTCCTATTTGTGAACATATTCAAAAACGAAAGGACAGATCAGCAACTAAATCAGCAGTGACAAAACTGGTTCCTATGGAAATCCTTTTCATGCATTTTGAAGTCAACTGAGGGTCTGTGACAAGTACAGCTACTAGAAATAGTGCCCAGCAAAATGAAAGACGTTACTTTGAGCATACACCCTTTGCAATATAGTATGAAGCCAAGGAAATGGCATCATATTGGCCATACACAGTTAACCTGTAAAGGACCACATTGGCGGTCTTACGGGCACGTGTGTGTGTGTCATCCAACAGACAAAAAAAGACAAAGCACCCTGCTTTCTCTCTCTCTCCCTCCCTCCTGTGCGTCAGCTGGAGGGGACTGCTCGATGGAACACAACTTCTACCATACATTATTTCTGTCTGTTTCTCTCTAACCATTGTTGTCTCGATTAATGTACAATCACCACTACTTGCATTGCCATGCAAGCATTCCAATCATGTACTCATAATGTTCCACCGAATCTTTTGTATCAAACTGTATGTATGTTTCTGTTTGTGAAGATGCCAAACGTCTCGCCATTTCACATATATTGTGCTACTGCACTGTATTCATTAATCTGTCTCAAATCTCATGCAGATGTCCATTTGTGGAATTTCCTAGCCTTTCCATTGATATATGTTTTATCATTGTAAATTTATTATGTCTCTCACAATCGCCATCCGTTTGTCTGTCGACAAACACAGATGTCAGAAACATTACCTCTGTTTTGCCATCTGTGTGTAGAAGCTACTTTGCAGCTCTCACCAGCCAATAACAACTTCAAAGATTCTGTACATGAATCCAGTAAGGAACCACCAATAAACTAGACAACATCCAGTCACTATGTCACTCAATACCATCCTTACACTGGTGACCCTGGAGTGACCCGAAGGAGCCAATGGCAGATATCCAACCCACGATGACGACCCACGCGCCAACGAACCCTTCGCCGCCTCCCCGCTTCCTGCCATTCCTGAGCTTTCAGTAGATGTCCGACCCTCCGAGAAGACCCACCCCACCACAGGAACCCTGGATGCCTCCTCCAGGCAGCCTGCCGCCGCCCCCAGACTCGTACCAGACGACCTGACCAACAAAGGACCAGGTGACGTCATCCTTCAACCCACTGCCGTCCTCCTCGAGTTCCTGCTGGCTGGCTCCACCCTTCAGTCTCCTGCCCAAAACCCAAGCCCTTCGCACCCATCCGAATTGTCAGCACGACGATTTCCGCATTGGGGCCTTGCTTGTTGGGGGGGGGGGAGTATTGTAAAGGACCGTATTGGTGGTCTTACAGGCACGTGTGTGTGTGTGTGTCATCCAACAGACAAAAACAAGACAAAGCATCCCGCTTTCTCTCTCTCCCTCCTGTGCATCAGCTGGAGGGGACCGCTTGATGGAACACAACTTCTACCATACAATATTTCTGTCTGTTTCTCTCTAAGCACTGTTGTCTTGATTCATGTACAATCACCACTACTTGCATTGCCATGCAAGCATTCCAATCATGTACTCATAATGTTCCACTGAATCTTTTGTATCAGACTGTATGTATGTTTCTGTTTGTGAAGATGCCAAACGTCACGCCATTTCACATTTATTATGCTACTGCATTATATTCATTAATCTGTCTCAAATCTCATGCAAATGTCCATATGTGGAATTTCCTGGCCTTTCCATTGCTATATGTTTTATCATTGTATGTTTATTATGTCTCTCACAATCGCCATCTGTTTGTCTGTCGACAAACACAGATATCCGAAACATTACCTCTGTTTTGCCCTGTCTGTGTGTAGAAACTACTTTGCGGCTCGCACCAGCCAATAACAACTTCGAAGACTCTGTACATATTCAGTCAGTAAGGAACCACCAATAAACTAGACAACACCCAGCCAGTATGTCACTCAATACCATCCTTACAAACCCAGTGCCCTCTGATGGTTGGAGGAAACCAATTCTTCTGAGATGACTGCCTGATCGAATTCCCCAGTCATCAGGAATTGTAAAGCCTCTTCCTTTAATTCCTATGGATAGCAGGGGCAC
>NC_089755.1:26945176-26987676 GCF_040412425.1 Macrobrachium rosenbergii
ATATATATATATATATATATATAGGATATATAAGTATGTGTATACACATATGTATATATATATTTTATGTGTGCATATACATACATGCATATATATATACTGTATATATATATATATATATATATATATATATATATATATATATATATATATATATATATATATATATATATATATATATATATAATGTATATGTTTGTGTACGTATGTTTTTAACATGACTTTTTTGCAACAAAACCAGTACCAAGACACCTCCTCTCATTTCTCTCTCCTTCCTGCTTAATTCTTATAACTTGCAAGAAGTACGGACACACAAATGATGCGTGCACATATTATTAACTATACGCATGTTTCGTATATGAAAAGTGAATTTTATTAACAATGAACTATATAGAAAGATGTAGACTTTTTCTACAGTGACTCTTAGATTTTATATATATATATATATATATATATATATATATATATATATATATACATATATATTTTTATATATATATATTGTATATATACATATATATTTATTTATATATATATATTGTATATATACATATACACATTATATACACACACACATGTATAACTGAATCACGAAAATATGGAACGTGATGAATATATAAATATATATATTTGTAATATATATATATATATATATATATATATATATATATATATAAATATATATATATATATATATATATATATATATATATATATATATATATACATATATATATAAACGCCAGATCGTGCTTCTCGGTTATAAATAGAAGGATCACAGTAATACTCTTGTCTAGAAAGACATACATATGTGTGTGTGTATGTATATATATATATATATATATATAATATATATATTTATATATATATTATATATATTCTATATATATATATATATATATATATATATATATATATATATATATATATATATATATATATATAAAATATATATGTGTAGGAGTGTATGCAAAATACCACATGAACTAAATGGGTCCGACTACTTTCTTCTATTCAGACATTTTCAAAAGGACGGGTACACAGAAAAAATGTGCATTATAAATGTTAAGACAGAAAAAACCAGATTTATGTATTGCATACTCACTCTCAGAAGAGCTCCACCTACTCCTTCCAGGTGACAGCCCTTTTAACCGTGTGTATATTCAGAATGTGCTGTGTTTTTATCCCAATATAGGTATAATGTAGATTCTTCCACACAGCCGAATTAACCACTTTTCCCTGTGGGTTTATATATATATATATATATATATATATATATATATATATATATATATATATATATATATATATATATATATGTTATATATGTATATATGTATGTATATATATAGATATGTATTTGTATATGCATATACATAAACAGTATATTATGAACAGGTGAAAAGGCAGAACACCTCAGTACATCGGGTTTTCTTTATTATCGTCAACGTTTCAAGACAGTGGTCTCATTTTCAAGGCTAAAAATGAGACCACTGTCTTGAAACGTTGGCGATAATAAAGAAACCCGATGTACTGAGCTGTTTTCCTCTTCACCTTGTTATACGATTGGGAATAGCCTGGACCTTCTACTGCATATATATATACTGTATATATGTAAATAAATAAATATATATATATATATGTATATATATAATTTATAATATATACATATATATATATATACATATATATATACATTTATAAACATTTATATATATATACATTTATAAATAATTTATATGTAAAATATATATATATATATATATATATATATATATATATATATATATATATATATATATATATATATATATATATATATATATATTATGGTTATTCTATTAAAAATCAACAATATTACTCTTTTACTTTCTCTTTCCTTATTTGCTTTTGGCATCTTTCCGTAAGAATATATACACATAATTATAGGTATACATACATACAAAAATATATTCCTGATGCATTTATAAAAGAAAAATATTGCTCTTCGATTATGCGTTATACAAAGAACGGTAATTTTTTCAATAGAGTATCTTTTTCAAATCAAATTCTTCATCAACCGACGGATTTGTTTCAGTTTATGAAATGCCACCATACAAATGCGAGCCTTTGAGGAGGCTGAATCACCCCCACGACAATCGCTTCAAATCCTTGAGAGGTCCACAGACAAAAGAGAAATATGAGCAAAGCGAGCGCGTGCCAAGTGGTCCCATGGCACTGAAATCAGTGCCAGTGCCAGGCCGCCCTCGAGAACACCTCTATCGCTACTGGCAGTTCTCAGTTTCCCCTCGTAACCTGTGCCAAGTGGTACGCTGTGTGGTGGTCGCTGCCGTGATCAGGAGGATGTGATAGAAGTGAGTTTTTTCTTTCGTTTTTTTGTTTTTATTGTGACCATCTTGAGTAACGCACGTAGTACAAGGTGAAATTAACAGTAGGATGAGTAGCGCTTCTGAAATATTTCAAAGCTTTAACCGAGCTTTCTTCAAGTTCAAAAGAGCATGCTTGTAAATATCTACCTCACGGATCCTTGCGTCATTTGACATCTACATCAGAGGCCTTTTCATGAATGATTTTTAAAAATATCCCTTCATGTCGCAACATATGTGATCAGAATTTGGAATCTCTTTACAACTCTACATATCGGTTGAGGTTAAATGCCAGTGTTTCGTTTATTCGCGAGATTTATTGTCAAAATACCTGAATCTGACTTAAAAGTCATTAGCCTTGTTTGTTTCCCTTTCGTTAAAGCGTTCTTTCCTTGTGCTTTTAAGTATAATAGCTTAACACTCATGTACATTACATACAGATTATAACGAATCTATGTTTGTAATGTATTTGCACATGTATATATAAACTCATGAATGTTCAGCCTCTATACACACCACGCACGCACACACACAATATATATATCGATAGATAGATAGATCTATCTATATAATATATATATATATAATATATATATATATATATATATATATATATATTTTTTTTTTCCCACGAACACCGTGACACTTTCTATATTCAAAACTATTAATCCACAAATTTCGATTATTGCCCGTTTCACTATACCTCAGGAAAAACTCACATCCAGGGGGAATTATAAGTGATAGGTACAGTACTTCGTCACCAGTGGGATGGCCAAGTGGTCAAAGTCACTGTATTTCCGTTGTTTCAATACCAGGAAGCTGCAGCTCTTCGAATCCAACTGGTGACGAAGCACTTACCAATTATAATTCCCCCCGGGTGTAGGTTACTCCCGAGGTATAGTGAATTGGATATTGAACGAAATTTTTAAAATTTTATGTTAACAGAAAAGAAACTTATAGCACATAATAACTTTTTGTACTGCTATATCATAACTTCAAAATATCCCCCATTTACTTAAGAATTTTGGAATTAATACAGCATCCAAGAACAATAAAACAATTACTTATGTACTTAAAAGAACTCGCCCGACGATACTAAAGGATGTGTATACCAGACTCCATGTAATTCTTGTGATAACTATTATATTGGTCAGATTGGAAAAACATTGGAAAAGAGAATAAAACAGCATAAAAGATGTGTAAGAAATACAAAGATGAACAGCAGATTTTTTGAACAATTTAGCGAAAATAACCATGCAATTAACTGGGCAGGAGAAAAATCGTTTATTCTATTAATGCACTGGAAAGAAATATCACTGAGTCTAGCTATAAAAAGAACGTTTCGGCAAGCACATGAACATTAGTTATGGCATGTATAACTTGATCCATTAATCTCAAAAGAAATATGTAAGAAGTATAAATTTTAAGGAAAGTGCTTGAAAGACTGGTGAAAAGGGAAGCTAAGCTCCCGAAGAATTTATAAAATTTGATCTGTCATTAATGAAAGTAGGACTCCACCTACAAACGCCTGTCACGTGCAAACAAATACTTGGTTTCCATCAGTTTTACGTCCTCTAAAGATGGCTTAATTAGCAGTAAAGCTGACACTGGTCAAAATTTACAACTGTCATTTTTTCACAGTGATGTTATATATATATATATATATATATATATATATATATATATATATATATATATATATATATATATATATATATATATATATATATATATATATCTTGAATTCTTCTTCTTCTTTTGCTGCATCTTTTCCCACTTCCATGTGGGGTCTAAATTTCTCTCTCAGGTCTTCTCTCACTACATCCATCGACCTTCGCTTCGGTCTTCCTCTTGCTCTCCCACCAGGCACCTCCATTTGCATCACTCTCCTCCCTACATATGTCCCATCTATTCTCATCACATGGCCATACCACTGCAGCCTTCTTTCCTGGGTCTTCTTTGATAGTTCTACGACTTTAGTGGTTCTCTTATTCTTTCATTTCTGATCCTGTCCATTTTTGTTACTCCATACATCCACCTGAGCATTTTCATCTCTACAGCATCCAATTTCTTCTCTTGAACTCTCTTTATCGGCCATGCTTCTACTCCATACATCAAAGCTGGTCTCACTACTGTCTTATTCACTCTTCCTTTAACATCTATGTTGATTCTGCTGTCGCACAAGACACCTGACATTTTTTTTCCAATTTTCCCATCCAGCCTGCACTCTGTGTGTTATTTCTACATCCAAATTTCCATCATCAGCCACTGATTAACCAAGATACTGCATATTTCTACTCGGTTCAACCTTGTCCCTTCCATACTAATCTCGGAGTCTTGATCTTCATTAAAACTTAGGTATTCAGTCTTCTTCCTACTGATCTTTAATCCTCTGTCTTCCAGTACCTTCCTCCATTGCTCTGGTTTTGACTCCACTACCCCTCTCTTGGTGCTGCATAACACGATGTCATCAGCAAACAACATGCACCAGGGGGATTGATCACTTATTCCTTGATATGGCACATCCATTATCAGGTCAAAAAGATTTGGACTTAAAGCAGATCCCTGATGTAAACCAACTCTTACTGGTAACCGTTCAGTTAACCCAACACTGCTTCTTACCTGCATTTTTGCTCCTTCCTACATATCTTGGACCAACCTCACATACTTCCCCGGTGTTCCCTTTACTCGCATACACCTCCAAGCTTCTTGGCGTGTGACTCTATCATATGCCTTTTCCAGATCTATGAATACTATGTGCAGTCCCTTCTACTTTTCCAGGTGTTTTCCCATCACCTGTCGGAGGGCAAACACTGCATTTGTCGTTCCTCTTCCTGGCCTAAAACCATACTGTTCTTCATCTACATATGCTTCTTCTCTACTTTCTCAGATTTTCCTGGTGTGAGACATTAGCTTTATCCCTCTGTAGTTTGCACAATCCTGGATGTCACCCTTCTCTTTATAGGTGGGCACAATAAAGCCTTCTCTCCATTCTTTTGGTATCTTTTCCTGAGATTTTTAGCTTTTGATAGAATTAATATATGTATATGTATATACGACTTATATGTGTATATATATACATACATATATCCAATAATATATATATATATATATATATATATATATATATATATATATATATATATATATATATATATAGGTATATATATATGAAGTTTTTATCACATCACCGTGATTCATATACAAGCATTAAGCTACAAACGTCCTTTAATATCCAATTCGCTCTACCTCAGAAATAATATATTTTTATATATGTTACGAAGGGCCCTTTTTTAGTTGATAAGGGGCAGGCGCCGTCCCGTGGGCTCGAACCAACGAAGGACAGAAACTCAGGACTACAGGGATGCATTAATTTGGTTTTGGCAAGAAGGTATAAGTGGATATCGGCTCCCATATACAAATCACCCATCGAACTCAGGTGTTTGTGTTTGGAGACGATATCCACCTTCGTCCCTCTGCCATGTTGAAGTGTAATGTTAATTTTGTGTTATTAGCAGCCATATTACTTAATTTTTTATCACATCACCGTGATTCATATACAAGCATTAAGCTACAAACGTCCTTTAATATCCAATTAAAATCTACCTCGGAAATAATATATTTTCATATATGTTACCGAAGGGGAATTTTTTAGTTGATAATAAGTATACGTTTCCCATGGGCAAACCAACGTCAGCAGGACAGGAACTCAGGACTAAGGGACGCATAATTAATTAGCGCGGCCACATATCTGTCGTTTCCAGTTATATTTGATAATACTGGAGTCCTTACCCATCTGCATTCCCCCTTTTTGTCAGTCATTTTTCCATTTCAAGTATTCTTTATCAGATAATAGTCGTATGTATTACCAAAATGGGTTATGATAGATATGTAGAGTTTATTTAGTTACTAATTCTGTTTAGGCAGAACCAACCCTGTTTACAGGAACACCTTCCCACCCCCACCCCCTTTGGTGCTAGTGATGTCTTATCTCACAGTATTCTTTTCCAGATAGTAAGTCATATGTATACCAAGTTTGGTTGAAATTGCTCAATGCATTTCATATACATATAAATGGATGTGTGTGTGTGTGTGTGTTCCAGCATAACTCTGAAATTCATTAGGCAATTCCAGCCAAACTTTATATACATATGACTTACTATCTGGAGAAGAATACTGTGGGGGTAAGACGCCACTAACGCCAAATGGGGTGGGTGCGGGAAGGGCTTCCTATTTTAGGTTGGTTTACCATATAGACTTAGTAACCAAATAAACTCTAGGCATTTCTCATACCTCATTTTGATATACATGACTTACTATCTGGAAAAAATTTTATAAGACCACTGGCACCATTGGGAGTTGCAGAGTGGTAAAGGGATAATTTAAAATAACGGATAACAGATATTGTGTGTATCCTATAGTTTTTGAGGTCGTCGAGATGAATAGTGACCCTCCCGATGCCCTTTGAGTCCAAGTTCAGCCCCGATAGGAAAGAGGGGGGGGAGAGAAGGGGTGAAAAATAAAATGTCAAAAATGACAGATATTACTATCTAATCTACAGGCTTCGAGGTCGCTGAAATGAATAGTGACACTCCTGATGCCCTTTGATTCCAAGTTCAGCCCCGATAGGAAAAGGAGGGGTGAGAAGGGGTGAAATAAATTGTCAAAACTGCTACTGCTGGGCGTTGTAACTGAAGCAACTATCTTATTAGAGAGAGAAGAGAGAGAGAGAGAGAGAGAGAGAGAGAGAGAGTGATTTATCAGTTGCCATTCAGTTTTCCCCGGGCAGCACTGGGTTGGTCAGCCAGTATGTGTGTGTGTGTATATACAGATATATTATGTATACATACATACATATATATATATATATATATGTATATATATATATGAAATTTTTATCACAGCATGATTTATATACAATCATAAAGGTACAAATGTCATTTAATATCCAATTCACGCTACTTCGGGAATATCCCCAATGGGGAATTATCACCTAAGGGGAATTTATAAGTGATAAATGGATCGGCACTGCCGGGTCTCGATCCCTCGACACAGTTACCTTCCAATGACTCTTTTATAAGCAATAAATGGATCGGTACTGGTCGGGATCAAGATCCCTCGACACAGTTACCTTCCAGTCGACTCCACTCGTTGGAAGGTAACTGTGTCGAGGATCGTGACCCGGCAGTACTGATCCATTTATCACTTATAAATTCTCCTTCAGTGATAATTCCCCACCGGGGATATTCCCGAAGTAGCGTGAAATGGATATTAAACGACATTTGTAGCTTCATTTGATTATATATACAGTATATATATATATATATATATATATATATATATATATATATATATATATATATATATATATATATAGATATATACATATCTCAATGCAGTGTTACAATAAATCACCATAACAGAGGTCCTTTAGAGAGCGAAACTGTGTTAGAGTTTATTTTTCATTGTACCTTATATTTTTATGCTACGTCTCGTGCTTAGATTATCGGGATTCGTGAAACTGCAGAAACTAGTGGGAAGAGTTTTAAAGTACTTACAAGAGGAGAACGTTGTGAGCAATTGTGAGCTAGTGTAAAGTAATGTGGGTAAATGGGAACCAGGAAGGTAAGAGTAATGAGTGTTAATACTGATGGTGGAAGAATGGAAGCGGTTGACTCGTACAGGTGTTATGGGAATAATTCTGACGGACGATGGTAGGAAGAGAAAACAGGTGAGACAGAACTGGCGTAGCAAGGAAGGTATTAGGGCGCTCTTTTATGGGACTGAAGTGATGAATTTTGAATCTGAATGAAAGAAAAAATGTTAACACTGGTTACATGAATTGTGTTGCGGTCTATGTGTCGTAAAAAAACTAAGGGTGAGAAGTGGTAAAAAGACCTAAGGTAAAAAGGATAGCGCATGATAAAGAGGGATTGGAAAGGATGGGTCTTAAACTCACGAAGCACGAATGCCTGAGCAAAATAGAGATGACTGGCTCAGAATGCGCAAGTGGTTCAACACAATGCTGATGAGCCCCCTGTGTAAGTGTATGAAGTGTGGAAGTTTTATGCACAGATGGTCATCCATGAGTGAAAAGAATGACTGTGATAGGGAATATTGTTTTTTGGAAATGGACACACTTTATATATATATATATATATATATATATATATATATATATATATATATATATATATATATATATATATATATATATATATATATATATATATATATATATGTTACAGTCAACATGCGTAATCAGTCATTACGCGTAATGACTGAAATTTCAGTCATTACGCGTAATGCACTTAGGGACATTTGATCCCCAGGAGCTTGTACTAAACACGACGAAACAGTGAGTCACCTACACTGTTTCGCCGGGTTTAGTACTAGTCCCTGGGGTCAAATGTATTTCGCCGTGTTTAGTACTAGCTCCTGGGGATCAAATGTCCCTAAAGTGCACATGTGATGACTGAAATTCACGCGTGATGACTGAAATTTCAGTCATTATATAATGATATGATTATATATATGTGTTGACTGTAATATATATATATATATATATATATATATATATATATATATATATATATATATATATATATATATTATATATAGAGAGAGAGAGAGAGAGAGAGAGAGAGAGAGAGAGAGAGAGAGAGCGTGTGTATTTGCACGTAGGCGTGTGTACATTCACGCGGATGGTTTATCAAGTGAGCATTTTTTGTGGAAAAAGGCAAAGATTGGGGCCAGGCATCTAAAATGAGGGCAACACGAACGACCAACAGGTGGATTGAACAAAGTTTGCATGAAGGATAAGCATCCAAGGAGGTAAAACTATCTAACTAGTCTTTATCTTAGAGAGAAAAAACAATGTTTTTATTCCGGAGAGTGACAGAAAAGCTTCATCGTTTCTCTTGTAGTGTAAGAACATATAATTTACGTTTTTATATGAAATTAATGGAAGCCAGCGAACTTTCTGTCAATATCTACAGACTTTAAATGTTTGATTTTAGACAACCGATTTGGATGATTAGACCAACTTATCGTCATTGTTGATACTGGTTATGGTTAATTGTACATTAGGTGTAATAAAATAAAATGCTTTCTTTAGTGTTACATTCTAAATAATAGTAGTAGTTTGACAAATATTTCAACTGCAAACTCAAATTTCTTTGTCATTACAGGAAGGCTGCCATCAAAGCAATGTGCAGAGGAAAACCAGTTCTTTCATTCGAGTTCTAAAACATCTGACGCTGATAAAGCATGAGAAAATCCCTGTTGTTCTTGCAATAAAGCTCTTGTGCTGCTTAAACAATAATACTTATGTGGAAAATCATCCTCTTGTTATAAGGTTTTTCGGCAACATGATGCCCGTGTAGTGCTACCGTGTAGTAGCGGTTTTTTATAACCATTACTGGTTTTGGCACTGAAGTAAATAATTAAATGTAACGCTGGACATCTCAAGAACTTGACAAGCGATGGGTGACCTAACTGCTGCTTTGTGCTTCTTACTGACCCGCGCCCATTTTGCCGGAGTACCGACCACACGCGCCTTGTGGAGTCACGTGTCCTTCGCTCTCGATGCCGCCAAAGACGAACTTTCTCCTCAAGACCTGGAGGGAAGAGTCTTAGGGGCCTGCGTCCAGCATCCCCTGAGCAACACCGCCCCGAGGGATCCCAAACACATAGTAGACGTTTTGCGATGGCTCGTCGGGGAGTGGCGGGAAAGAGACTGGCCTGTCCCACAGGTCCTAACTTCCGGAAGCATCGAGGACCCGACGGACTGCCCGGAACTCTGTTACAAGACCTACGTCGGATGGGGAGAAGGAAACGCCTCCCTGATCGGCGACGTGGGGAGAGGGGAAACATCAAAGGGCGTGACCCTCCTCGAGAGCAGTGGTGGGATTGTGCATCACACCACCGGTCTCACCACTTGGGGAGGCGCAGCCGTTCTGGCCAACTGGGTCACCGATTATCCCTATCTGATCTCAGGTCGCAGGGTTTTGGAGCTCGGCGCTGGAATCGGATTCACAGCATCGGTTATCCT
This sequence comes from Macrobrachium rosenbergii, assembly GCF_040412425.1. NCBI lineage: Eukaryota > Metazoa > Arthropoda > Malacostraca > Decapoda > Palaemonidae > Macrobrachium > Macrobrachium rosenbergii. Next base: position 26,955,596 of record NC_089755.1, read on the forward strand.
GACCACTTCTGACGGGGATCATCCTCCTCCCGAGAAATACATCGCCACTGACTGTCACCATCACGTCCTCTCGCTGCTCCATCATAACCTCGAGCTCAACTTGAGGGACAGCCCCATGAAGGTAAGGTTTAGTTATGATAAATAATAACTGGAGACTCACTTAAAATCATATTTCCCCATCTGTTCTTTTCCACTTACCCTCAGGCTCAACCCCTTTTAGGTTGAAAGATATTGTCGCGCCACTGTCCTTAGCTTTTCTACAGGGCGCTTTCTACTTTTGTGTTCTACATTTACACCTAATCTTAATAAGGCTTCGATCACTTTTTCATCTCTAGTTGTATTATCAAAACAGAACCTGACGACAGCCATGTGTCTGATACGCTGTTTAGGCGAAATTTCTCTACAATTCCTCGACTTTCATCGGCGTTTGGCTTTCTGTTCTTTCGATTCTTATCATACCGATAACACGATATATGATGGTTATTATTCCTATCTACCTATTGCATACACATTCTTGCGCTGCCTCTTAATATTAAATATGGAAAATAAACATGTAACTTAATATTAGTCTGAAACATATATATACAAAAGCAGACTACAGAAACTTTCAACAAGCAAATTCAAACAAATTTTAATATGTATTTTGTCGTATTTTATGCCAATATGTGATTAATATTGCTTTAAAATATCATATTTATCATCATTATTATTTTATTGTGTTGTCATTGATATGCAATATCGTCATCTAGCATCAGTGAGATGATCGGCAAAATTCGAAGAACCGTCTAAATTTAGATTTTATTTACACATTTTCGATAACTTATAAATCGCTTCCTATAACTCATATTTCGACCCTATCGTTTCTTGGATTCTTATGCTGTGGTTACTTAACAAGCTTAATGAACTATGCTATTGAACTAAAAACATCCTCAATGATCATTTTAATATATTTACGAACAAACAATGAATACTAATTATTCAGTTGTGTTTTTCCCTTCCCTAAAATACTAATCAGAACTCATCTTAGTGCACTGTCAATATATATATATATATATATATATATATATATATATATATATATATATATATATATATATATATATATATATATATATATATATATATATATATATATATATATATAATATATATATATATATATATATATAATGTGTATGTATGTATATATACGTGTGTGCGCGTGTGTAAAACAGATTGTGCATAAGAAAGAATTCTGAAATGGTGAACCCACGAATTACTGAGGGAAAATAATGACAGAGTTTTTTTCTGCCATTACTCGAAGAAATTCCAAGTTCAAGATGGCGCTAGGACTGCACTTCCCTAACTCTCTTTATTTATATCTTTACCGACTGCAACTGAATTTCTCGAGATTCATTCATTTTCACCTCTCTTTTCCTTTCCATGAGATATGACACTTCCGAGTGGAAGGCTCATTTTTTGGCAATGATCATGCAACCCTCGTTATTAGGTAATAACTCCATTCAGATCAATATGTATATAATCCTCAGTAGCTTTGTATTTATTTTCTTTTCTCTAACATAGCTTAGAATTCGGAAATAATACTGGTGAACTAATTTGTTATATAAATCAAGAAACAATGAAAATTACTGTATTGCACACTGATTCAATAAATAAATGAATCAAAATTCAATGAAAAATGCTAAAACAGAGAGAAAAACTGAATGTCAGTTAAAATTCAAAATCTGAAATGATATAAACAAGATCCAGTTTTTAGTTTACATTACTCTGCAGTGAAACAGTAAAGTATAAATTATCAACTCAATACGAAATCAAGATTTAACAAAGCCCAAGTCAGACATAGATCAAGGCAAAATAATCTTATTAAAAAAACAATTTAAACACTTGGCCTGTTGTTACAGATTATGAAACATGAATTAATGAAATACTTCTGAAGAAATACTACACATTTAGAACACCACATGAATTTAAGTTTTAATTAGTTAGTGTACTCTCGTAAGAGAAGGTAATTGAAGCGTCCACAGGCAAATATTATGGAAGGTCTTGGTTCACTACGGCAGCTGAAAGCATCCCTCAACAAAGTAGATGTAAAGTAATGTTGATGGGGCCCTGTCAAGCGAATCTGCAGAAAATAGCGGAATACTCAACGGGAATATTGTTTTATCTTTGCTGTTTGCCCCTCTGAGATTTTAATGAAATAAAGTGGGCTGAGATGGAAGAGGTTCAGAATGAGTAACAATAGAAACTTGACGAATATGCAAATGGTGCCGTTTTAATCAGCAACACACTGCAAGATTTACAAAGGTTACTTAATAGAATGCACCATATACCTAAAGAGATGGGACTCCAAATGAATCCAAGAAAAAGAGAAGTCATGAGGACACAGTATGCACCAAAGGATGAGATTACCTTTGGTGGAGAAACGATTAATGAGGTTGAATCTTTCAAATATTGACGAACAACGATATTTAATGCAGGTTCTCTTGAGTTGGAATTTAGTGTAACAGGAAAAAAGGCCAGTCAAACACTGGGCTTACCAAATAGTATTTGGAAATCAAATAGACTGGAATTGCATATGAAAGTAAGATTATGCATAAGTCTAGTACGATCTATACTGCTGTACAAACATGTAACATGCTTTGATAAAGAAGCTATACCTAAAAGAATTAGTCAATTCAAAAATAAAGCTTTAGAAGAGGCAGAAACGATACCACAGGGAAGATTGTGGGAGTTCCATATGCAGATAAGATAATGACGAAAGGGAGACAAAGATAAAGTGAACATGTCCTTCACACAACCCTTGGGAGAATAGTATGTGAGAGTATCTGGGTTGCTGTGGGCACCGAAAAGTGGAAGACCCAGACCTACTTGGATGAGAGCTACGAGAAGGGAAGCCGGAGATGAGAGGATGTGAGTACATGACAAAACACAGTTACAACTTGAGTGGCTGAATTTAACGAGTGCGCTTTGTGTCACATGGCGTTAGAAGTAATGGCGAGGATGAATTTCACACTCACAAAAATTAATGTTCAAATGACCAAGCACATCCAAATCGCCACAAATATTCGTGAGGTGGAGAAACTGATTACAGAAAATGTATATTGAAGTACTTAGATTTATATAACTGACTGTTAAACAAGAAGTCTTGAAAAAGGACATGCAATCATCAGTTCAACTATTAATTCATCATCATCTCAGCTAACAAAAGTTCATTACCCCAAAGTGATAACTTCCCTAACAAATTGGACGAAAAATATTACAGTAAAAATCACCTAAGCAATTGCAAGATAACTTACTTTCAGCTTTAAAAAGCTCACTCTTTAAACATCTTGAATTAAGATTCCCATACATCCGATGCTTAGCTAGGTTGTTTCTCCATCGAACGTCAGCTATTCACAGTATTGCGGATATGTAGATTCTCCCTTCGTAATCTGCAGCATAAGTCAAATGTTACTTTCGTCAGTTTTGGAAGCTTGCAATCAGAAATAGGGCCCGCATTTGGTAATGTCGACAACACGGCAGGCGGGGAACAACCAAGAGAACACTGCTCTCTGGAAGAACACTAGACGTCGCAGACTGGCGAAGCTAAGTGCGCTCGTCTGGAAACAGACAATACGCCCTTGTAATCAGGAGGGGTGAGCAAGTTACTAGTCGACTAGTAGCTAGATATCGCTGTCTTTGAGCACAGTGGCTACATGGTGCTGACAGATTTGTGAACAGTTGACTAGGAGCTTTTATGTGTTCCTGAGAGGGGCTGGTCTTCAAAAGGGTGACGTGACTGGTAAGGTAGGGTCAGAGGACATGAACTCTCACCCTTATGAGGCAAGGATTATGCAAAAAAAAGGTGGATGCCGCATAACTACAAGCAAGCTTCTGACCTTCTTGGTAATCTCTAATGCCACGATTTCTCCTTCATAACCTCCACATCTTAAGGTGCATGTGTGTGTGTGTGTGTGTACTTCGTGAGAGAATATTTATAATGTTAGGTGGAGATGAAGCAAAGATTAAGCGACCTGCTTTGGGAGACTTGAGTCCTGCTTTGATTAAAAAAAAATACTGTAAGAAGAACGACAGAAGGCGCAAGGAGTTTGTATGAAAGTCGATTTAATGTCAGAGGCATGGAATATGAAAGGATCTGAGCAAAGTAGCTTGATACATACCCAGTATCCGCCCCTCCCCCTTCCCCTTCCAGCTACGTAAAGTCTTCTGGCTGAAAGTTAACGCTGCATATGAAAAAACAATGTTTATTCATTTTCGTCCAAGTAGGTATGGTTCTTCTGTATGTATGTATTTATGTAAATGTATCAACGCACACACACACACATATGTATATATATTGCAAGGTCCCACACATACTTACACAATCGTCCATCTTACCTGGTCGCCCGAACTCATACCCTACGGGCATCCGCTCCTCACAACAAGCACCCTCTGACATATGCGCCAAACACACGCATATAAGAAACAGTCGACACCATACATCCTTTTTTATGTATGCTGTGGTTCATAATAATACCAGGTCAAATGTATCATTTCTAAGAGAGGGCAATACAATGTCAGTTTTCCAGATACATTTATCAGAACTCTGTTCACAACTTGCATATAGAATTATGTACCATTCTCCATTCTCAAACAAACGCAGCTAACTGTATATTAATCTCTATTTTGTTCGCCTCGAATCAGGCACTACATTTCCGCTCGCAAGAGCCATCACAATCAAAATCATTTTGAATAGATTAGTAAGTTTGTAGACTCTGCCTCTTACTCACGCCTTCACTACAATATATTAATTTTTATATATATATATATATATATATATATATATATATATATATATATATATATATATATATATATATATATATATATATATATATATATATATATATATACACACACACACACCCGCACAAATTAGAAGATTCATGTGCAATGTGTACAATTGTTCATCTTCTAACTGGCGGTACCTAGCCAGGTACAAATTGGTTCACGTGCATTTTTTCCGCGAGGAATCTGCTGCTGTGCACTGCAGCTTCTAAGGTCATCGCCTTCAAGAACAAAATTTCATCTGATTATTGTTCTTCACTGACACTTTCCATAAATACGCGAAATCGGGATGCCCATCGTTTAAAACTTGTAACTTTGCATAAAATATGAAAACTACTCTATGCCTTACACCTCGCAAATTCCAGCACTTATGGTGTATGAACAGAACCTCTTGAAATGATATGTGCCTTGTCTCTTTGCCAAGAATTTTTGTCTGAATCCGTTACTGTTTTTAATTATCTTAAAAATGTAAACCGAGAGATACTGCGCTATTTCCTAGTAATAATTCCCTTTTTGGGGGGATGATCTGACATTTGAATTAGGAACAGGGGCAAAAAATTCAACTGTTTCCATGGGTGTACCTCCCGACACTCCAAGTATCCTAAAAGGTCACAAGAATAAACTGAGACAAAATATGTTCAAAAAAATTACAAAAGTAATAAGTTTTCAAATTCAATAACGCAAGGTCTTATTTAACAAGCATGAATTAGCTAGGTGACTTTTAAACTATCATATAAACTGCATACATATGGAAGGCGTCTCAGAAGCTCAGTGCATTAAACAAGATAACGTTTCAGTATGAATCAAACAGTTTTTCATTAGGTGAAAGATACAGTACATTCATTATGAACTATACGTGGCAATTTATAAATACGTTTCAGTGTGTTGAACGCTGGACATTCTAATGTGTTAATATTATACATACACAAACATACAAACACGCACACACATATATTTATATATATATATATATATATATATATATATATATATATATATATATATATATATATATATATATATATATATATATATGTATATGATTATAACCACATAATCACATGATTAGTTTATTATACATCACACTGGGTGAAAAAATAAGAGACTGGGAGTAGGTTCTGACCGGTTTCGAAGGACTGATACTTAGTGGCAGAAATTACATATACTTTGTATTACAATTCCTACCGCTATGTATCAGTTCTTCGTTGTCAGTAATATTTCATAAAAGCTTTTTGCCTAAAAATGGGTTAACTTACAGCCCTTAACAAGTTTTCGGTTCAGGTTGCTATCCCCAACCCCTTCTTTACCCAGGCTTCAACCAGCCACACCTAATCCATTCCTCTGTTAAGCGAAGACAATGGATTTTACAGGAAACGGGCCAAAAGACGTTTCCCCATCCATCATTTCCACAGGATTGTGTAAATGGACGTAATTGGGAATGTCTTGCTGGCGATCATGGGATTTCCACAGAAAGACTGTTCAATAAACCCCCTCATTATTACGGTGTCGTAACGCTTGTGCCCAAAGACCGCTAGTCGGTTTTTTTTTTTTCGCATCCTGCCTACCTCATAATTACTGGCCGTGAGGTATAAATCCTAATCTGACTTTTTGAACTGTGAAGAATTTCCTACACTTTACGTCAAGAGACCACGAAGTGATCTTTATCTGGATCTGTTGTGTGTGGCTGAAGCGAAATCTCTCTCTCTCTCTCTTTTCTCTCTCTCTCTCCCTCTCCTCTCTTGTGGCCTAGTGGTAGCACAAACTGAGGGACCCACGTTCGATCCTCAAGAATGGGTGCGTTCCCTTAAATCCAGGTGGGTCGCAGAAAGGGTGGAAAGTGAAACAAAGAAGAGAGAAAAACAATAGCCATGAGCGTTCATTGTTTCTCAAAATGTATACCATCAAAACGGGTAGGGCCTCGGCAAGGTCATCCGTCACCCCGGTGAGATGGAATATTTATAATAATCTGCGTGTGCATAGACTTCCCTCTACATGTCTGCTCTCAGTTAAATACATATCATATATTTATCGATATCTATAGACAATATTGCTATTACTATTAATAATGAACAAACATTCGTATGGATAAAAAACAACAAAGGGTTAAATACAGTTTCAAACATCTCGGTGAAAGAGAAAGTGATGAATGGAAACGAACAATGTATAACAATAGCAGTTTATCTGCAATTCATAACATCTGCATGAACAGCAATATAAGCTAGCAAGGCAATGCTGACTGGCTCTTTCACGGAATATCAAAGGATGTTTGAGACGTACGGCCACCGTCATCATTAACACTGCCGGGAGGTCATTCCTCTCTCTTCAGGCAATGGCCAGCGTGATAACGCGGCCCCTTAACGGAAGGAATGTGGATGCTGATGCCCCGCAAAGAGAGTTGCTTGCACACATACTCACTGAAACAAAGCTTGCAGAATAGAATAGAATATAAAATTTAGGCCAAAGCCCAAGCGCTGGGACCTATGAGGGCTTTCAGCGCTGACATGGAAATTGACAATAAAAAGGTCTGAAAGGTGTGAAAGGAGGCAAACCTTTTCAGTTGCATTATTAAACAATTGTTGGGAAAGGGTAGAAAGTAAGATGGAATAAAGAATATGAACAGAGATAAAGTAAAAGGACTGAAAGGTGTTGCAGCTTGGGGACGAAGGGACGCTGTAAAGAACCTTAAGTAATGCCTACAGTGCACCGCATGAGGTGCACTGACGGCGCTACCCCGCCATGGGGCTGGATCATGATGAAGGGACAAAAGCTCAAAGTGCCACATTTGTCACTGCAGTCCACCATGCACTTACAATCCCTGAATGCATTGTTTACGATTATTTCTTCATTGCTCCTCAACTTTGAGTTCTGGCTCAGATTTCCATCAGTGATTCTAATTAATATTTTTGATAATACCATAAGGAAAACAGCTCCTCCAAGACGGGTATATTTCGCAGTTGTTTCTCTTTTCACTGCGGGGGAAGTCTTGCCTCTGCGTGAGACGCTCTGTTGTCTTAAGGGGATGAGAAAGCAAATCGTTAAGAGTTTGTAATCAGAACTACATCTTGCTACATTGCTGGTCTTTCGATCGGTGAAGTTAGGCAACGCTGAAGTGGGGCTGCTTAAATATGTGCTAATCAATGAAAGCCGGATGCCGGGCATGGGCAGACTCACTTCAACTGAAACTTCAGAGCTTTAGATGGTATGGTACCCCCAACCCGAACCTACCCCTAAACCCCCTGCTGGCCTCGGGATCAAATAAACGTGATGTGTTGAGCATTTCGTTCATGTATATTTGCGGTGAAAAAAAAAAAAAAAATAGCGTCACTAAACATTCGACAGACTTGAGGAACCTAGTGTAGAATAAAACAGAATATACAATTTAGGCCAACGGCCAAGAACTGGGAACCATGAGGTCATTCAGCGCCGAAAGGAAAATTGAGAGAAAGGTTACAAAGATGTAACAGGAGGAAGACCTCGCAATGTGCTGTAAAACAATTGTTAGAAGAGGGTAGACAGTAAGGTGGAAGAAAGACTATGAAAGGAGGTTCGGTAAAAGGAATGAAAGGGTTTCAGCTAGGGGCCGAACTTCGCTGCAAAGAACCTTAAGTAATGCCTACAGTGCACAGCGCGAGGTCCACCGACGGCACTACCCAGCTATGGGGGAACCTAGTGTAGGTAGCAATTCATGGCAGTGAGATCTGCGAGAGAGGTAAGGAACGAGAGGCGAACCTAGGGATCAGCATCACTGAACACAGATCAGAATTGTCTCAGCACCATTTCGTTGTAGATTTTTACCATAAAAGCATGTAGTGTACAGTTTTTGCTGTGATCCCCCCTACAGCAAAGGCCGGCGGGAGTGGCGACAGATTTCCTTTACCCAATGCAGTCCTAAAGGAAAAAGCATAAAATGGGAAAAATTGCCCTTTGCTTGATTATGATTACTAGGATATTTAGAAGTAGAGAACTCTGTTTTCACGTTTGTCTATTAGGTATCATTTTACTATTGAAATGTCATCGATTTGCTACGCTTTCTGTCTCTCTCTCTCTCTTATCACCTACTCCATTGCAATTTCCAGTTATACCTGGACTAGTTATTCTCCGCACGATTTCGCTGTCTTCTCTCTGTAAAAATCATTTTCACATTCGAATTCAACAGGCCATTTCGTTCAGCTTTTTTCCTTATCTATAACAGTTATTGTTGTTTCATATGATTCTCTCTCTCTCTCTCTCTCTAAAACCTAACGTGATAGTGATAAAAACGCCAGATATTTTTCTTATATTCACTAGCTATCACAAATTATATCTCCATGAAAAGAATAATCAGTAAGATTTGCGGAACGCTTTCAAAAACTTTGACTAACAGGCACTCGTGCCATGCACACACGTGCTCAAGCACTTACATTTCATCAGGCAAACAGTCTGCTTGCAAGAAAATCTCAGAAACTTAAAATTATCAGTTTTGCTTTGTTCTGTTAAGGAGTCCGAGAAAGGCGAGTCACTTAAATGTAGGCTGTCAGCTATAAAACTAGAGATGGAAAAATAAACACCAAATGCTTGAACCGAGGTTTAAGATGATTGGCAGAACGGCCATACTGAATAATCGGGTATAGCAGCAACCTAGGGGAATGCAAAGAGTCTGAAAAATGCCTGTCACTTGTGGTCTTTGCAGAGAACAGAGCTTGAAGCATTCCAGTCGACGATGGGGAAGCTCCTGGTGTCCGAAGAGGTTCAGCCTGGCCAGATCATGCCCTGGACGCCTCCGTCAGCACACCTGAGATTATCTTCAGGGCCACCTGATCTCACGGTGAGTAAATAAGAAGATCCGTCATAGTTTTTTCCCCAAAGCTGGAAGCTGAAAGTAGGTGCGGAGTTCATTCACTACTTCTTATGTAATAAGTATAGCATGTACGTAAGAAATATGTTTATATCATTTACCATGTAACTGATCTTATAAATGTGCACATCTGCATGTGTACACAGATTCTCCTTGAACTGCTGAATAAAGTGAGCAAAAAACCGTTCTTTCCAAGCACGCTTAACTTCAGAGAACACGAAACAAATCACTACCCTCGACCCTATCAGGAGCCGATGATTTAAAAAATCTTAAGAAATTCATGTACAATGTACTGAACAGACCCTCGTTCATATTTTAGACGAGAATGGAATTTGGAAATTAAAGATAAATCAATCTTGTCCCCTATTTAATCACCCGTGTCATTTATTGACGCTTCATTTAACTGGAAAGCACATTACTTTAGTGAAAATGCATGATAAAATATATTTATGGAGCTAACCTTAGACTGGAAATGAAAATGTAAAAAAGGAGTCGTAGAACATCTGCTACAAAACCATGCTAGTGTCATCTGGTAGCGTGACATCAAAATGTGGAGAAAAAGTGAACATAGTAAGTGATATCGCTTAATACAGAGGATGCGTGAGTATCTCAGCTGATGTAACGGAAAGTGAGTCGAAATCGACGGTAAAAGTAGCACGTTATAAATCCTTCCTTTCCTGCAGTAGTATGAAAAGTTTTTAATCTGACTTATTTCAGGTAATAGTTCCGGCTGAGAAACAAAATTGGCAAGGTGTACCAGGTGCATAAAACTCAAATTGATTTTGAACTAGTTTCTCATATATCAGCAGATACATATACTCGGGTGCTTCCTTTATAGTAAGAGCTTTTATTTTTTTTACAAGGGTACAGCTGTCCTAAAAAATCAAAGTATTCTAGTTACATTGTGGTTACCTTTAAATCTGAACAGAAGTATCATGCGCATAAACAAACTGGAACGGCTATGACATGCCCAGGGTGCATCCTGGGTTACAAGGAAGACTGGATACGGTAGGCAATAATTCTGATGTAAATATAGAAGACGTAAGATGCGGTGTAGGTACTGGTTCATGATATAGGAGTTACTCCCGCAACCCACAGAAAACGAGGACTAACGGGCTTTGGCTACCTTTGCAGGATGTCACAGATACATCGTGGCAAAACACGACGAAGAGAGGAACTCAAGTGGAAGTCCTGCAGCTTGACTGGCGAAGTCCTTGTCGGCTACCCGATGTCGACGTCATTTTAGCAGCTGATGTAGTCTACGCCCATCACCTCATACCCCCTCTTGTGGCGTTGATCAAGTGAGTTCTATAAATCTTAATTTTCATTTTTCAGAATCTTACGTGTGATGTTCCGATGCTCTAATCAGGGACGAATACTGGGTTTCCTAGTGCGTCCTTCACATATAAACAAGTACACGCACGGCGGGCGAGAGAGAGAGAGAGAGAGAGAGAGAGAGAGAGAGAGAGAGAGAGAGAGAGCCAACCATCTCTGTCTCGTGTGCTTTAATGTAATTTTTTTAATGAAGTCAGTTCAACCAACCCAGATGGAACGGAGAATATCATAAGCTATACATATCAGAAACAGAAGAATAAGATTAAGAAAAGACAAGGAAATGACAGAACAGCTTCGACGAGGCTAAAACTGGTAGGTAATCCAGAACTGGAAGGGTGAAGAGAAAGAGGAAACAAAAACTGGACAGCTTTTGGCGACCTTCTGAGTGTTTTCGCGATTCCACTTTTACTCTCGCTTCGAATCATGCCTTTTGATCTCTCTCTCTCTCTCTCTCTCTCTCTCTCTCTCTCTCGATATCTAAAGCATACATTTAAATCTCTCTCCCTCTCCGCACATCTTGTAATAAGAGCTCTTGTTCCAAAGGCGAAAGTGTTTAGTGAACAGCATGACAAACGGTGCTGCTAACTTCATCACATTAATTATGGGTCAAGGTTTCCGGAGCGCACATTTTTCTGTCTGAGGTTTCAATGCCGCTCCAGTCGCTCCCTCATATCCCACATGTTACAGATGTACCGTTTTAGTAGTAGTAGTTAACCAACCGTCTGTATAAATATTGTCAGCTATGACAAGTATATATATATATATATATATATATATATATATATATATATATATATATATATATATATATATATATACATATATATATATATATTTATGTATATATATATATGTATATATATACACATTTATATATATAAATATATAATTTTATATACATAATATAATTATATATATATATATATATATATATATATATATATATATATATATATATATGTACAGTATATACAGTACACATACATGCATATGTAATGGGCTCAGAGGCTTTCATGTCCTCTTCCAGGTCCATCCTAAGTGGGAAGAAATCGAAGAGGACCAAAAGCACAAGGCGGCGGAAATCGAGAGGAAAAGACAGCATCAACGGAAGAGAAAAGGAGATCACAGAAGGTAGAGAAGCGAATGGCGGGGTAGGAAGCGAAGAGGCCTTTGAGTCAGTGGCCGCCGATCGCGTTGCTTACATCGCTTGCACCCGGAGGAGCCACGAGACCATGGCGCTCTTCCTGGAGGAGGTGGCGAAGCAGGGACTGGCGCATTCCCTGGTGTATCAGGCCACCCTCGACACAGACACTTTCCTCTTCCTGTATAACGAGACCCACATGCCGGTCAAGATATACAGACTCAGTCTGCCAGAAGAAGAAATGGCTCCCAGTCGTTAACATTAATGAATGAATAAATAAATAAATAAACAAATAAATAAATAAATAAATAAAAGCGAAGCAGGTCTGCGCATTTATCCAATACAGTAAATAAATGGAGGTGAATAAATAACGGGTAAGAAAACTGGCTTAAAAATGAATCTTACCTGTAAATTTATGCGATACTGTAAACAAAGGAACAACAGAATGGATGAAGGAACTGTATAAAGAAAAAAATCACAACTAAGTTTTCATCCACCAATGACTCACACAAAAAAAGAGAATGGTTTAAGAAACTTAATACAACATCGCGTTAATCCAAAACAAAGTAAAAAGAGAATGGATGAAAAAATAAATAAATATTTTGCGTGTTTGTTTTCCTATCCTTTTGTTTGAGTTCTTTTATGTCAAATGTTCACTTATTTATTGGGTACTACGTATAAAAGCGTCTATTTTTCCTTATAAGCATTTACAGTTCCTTACAATACCATATTAAATAAGTATGCATCACAATGACATCTAATTTGAAATCGATGTTATGAAGTTTTCAGTAAAATTTAATAAAACAGAATGTGGCCAAAGAGTCAGGAGAAAGGAAAATAACTGTTAATAAAGACTTTACCGATAAGAATAACAAAGGATATAATACAACCAGAAATGCTCCATAAAAATTGAAAGAGTGCCAAAACATGGAAGGGATATAGTGCCGAGAGAGGAATGATGAATGAAATGTCAGTAGGAAAAGGCAAAGGATAAAATACAGCTATTCGCCAAGGACTTCTGAATGTGACAGGTCATCGTCATTAGTCAAGACTCTGAGGTTCATCTCAGATTAGTTCCGCGTCAGTGCAGCTCCTCCGCCATCAAGTCTTATGAATAAAATGAGGCTTTAGTTCAAGGTCAAAGCGGAAACATGACCGAAACAGTATTTTGTTACAGGGACGGTGGATAATTACAAATGAATTAGCCGGTAAATAATGTGATATAGTTTCAAGGTTTGCTAAAAACTGTCATTGACTGGGGTTTTCACGACTGATTATTAAACATCAAAAGAAAGGAATATCAAGTCATTCTGCAAGGTGACAATGGGGTTTATAGAAGGAGGTTGCAAAAAGGAACCTTTCGACTCTTGGTGTTCATCATAACGTTCCTGCTCCCTTCCCTGTAACCACTAGTTGTAACTGTATTTATTTGCACTTGCAAAAATCAATCTCAGTAACCTTGCACTCGCAATTTCTGGAAAATCTTATTACTGTCTTGCTGAACTACACTTTGAAGTTGCAAGGTTTCTGCTACATTGCGAATCAATCGACTTCATCAACCGGAAACGGTTTTTTTGGTTTTAAGTTCATTTTTTAAATACATTACCTGCAATCACACTCAAAATAAGATCATTTTTATGTCTTCGATTCCATACAACAAACGGTGTGACAAGAGCAAGATTTCAGGCACAGAAGCAAATTTTTTCCCTTATATCATGCAAAACTGATGTCTAAAATGACTGGTAGGCGATGTCACAAAAGCAAGAATGCGCAGGTCTTCATTTCCGCCATAGATATTGTAAAGTTGTTCAGAGCTAGTAGAAAGATGTTAAAAAAAGTGGCATATCTCCTCAAGCAAGGATTTATCAAAGACAGATTTAGAAATTCTCTCAGGTGTCAGAACCTTGGCCTAACGATCTATCTATCTGGAAGGAAGTCAGAAGTGTTTTCTCTTGATTTGTCCTTTTATCTATTCATTTATTCTGTTTTATAGTAATTTTATTTGCTTTCCTTTGTTCACTTTAACTTATCTAGCCATTAATTTATTTGTTATGTTCGTACTTGTTTACTTTTATTCATTGTTATTTCCCTATCTTTATTCATTTTAGTTTGTTCAATTGTCTATTTATTTTGTTTTATTTTTCCTCGCTTTTATTTACTTACATTTCTTTCATTTTAATCCATTCCTCCAACGTTTGTTTTCATTTGACATATCAATAAATATTTTAAAACAGAAAATACAAGGTTTAGTTTGTAAGCCAGTAAAGAATTTAAGAAATCATGGCTATTTTTGCATACGGTACCTCCATGTTTGTAACGCTTCTCTCTTTTCGAATTTACTTCAGTCTTACTTTGATATATTCATAATTTTCATATTTTAAGCACTGCAATCTTCATATCTGAATCTGAGACAACATTATTCATATTTTTTATACTCTACAATTTTCCAAATTTTAATTCCTTCATAAGAACAAAAAATATTTTTCAAATGAAAACAACATCGTAGCTTACTAATACGTATACCGTTCTTTGTAATAAATCTGAAATTTAATCAATACATATACTAGCACTCTTGATATGACGATGACTGTTTGTTGTAAGCAACCCCTTGGTTAGACGAAGCAAGGTGAACAAAGAAATTTCACTTATACAAAGAGGAATAGAATATAAGAATAGGTATTAATAAAATACAATTTCTTCAAAAGAGTTTATTTACAAAATTTAAAAATAGATTTGATCTGAACTACAATTTATTTTTCGTTATACACTGCTGTATGCGTGACAACCCCATTCTTTGTGCCTCTAAATTTATGCTTTAATGTTTCTTGTTTTGTTTACTTTCCTATATTTGCTGCGTGAAAGGTAGAATTATTTTGAGCTAAAATACCATTTTCTTTTTTTATGAATAACCAATGCTCCAGAAGCTATCAATCTTCGAGGCAGGACTTGGGCTTCCCACACATGGCTAAATCTACAATAAATTAACTGAAATGAATGACTCTCCAAGGAATGTCTTTAAGGATTTATCAGTCCTGCCGTCATGCAGACGGCTGGACCAGCAGATACAGGAGACTGGAACCAGAGAATAACCCAACTGAAGGTAGGTCTGCATAAACACAGCAAAAAAAGTGTTCACCTTCGTGTAGATGGTGTTCAGTGACAGTCGTAGGTATTCAGATAAATTACATAGAGCCTGATAATAGGAACATTTTTTATTACCAATATGATATTCACTTGTTTGTTGACAGTTCCCACTGACAGCCGTGCTAATTCACATAACTGCACAGACCCTATAAGTAAAAATGCTGAGAAAATTCACTAACAAAAAGTGTTCTGCTCTTCATTAGAATCTTTCTTGAAAAGAGTTCTGTATCTGCATGTTGTGCTTAGCTTTAAGGTCTTAGAACTTAAAAAAGAAAATTACGCTACATATGTTTTAGGAGCCCAAGGATCATATGGGGTTTTGGGAAACCCCCTAAAACCGAACTCATCATCAGCAATATACGAAACCCTCCGTACTTTGCCATTGGTATCAATGTATGTGTATGATCCCCTGGTGACGCCATCAGGTAACTCGACCTCATGCTCCAAAGAATGGCCGCCTCCATACCCATATTTAAAACCACCTGATTCCTTATGGGAATGGAATTGGGAAGGGTCTTGAGAAGGAACTGCTTCAGAGTATGGACTTGGCAGAGCTTTGATCAAAGTAGGATGAGGTTTAATTATATTTAGTGATGGAGCTGCAAAAGGCACATAAGACATTTCCAGGGGAACTGAAGAGGAGTGAACTTTGTTGACTGCAGCCCCAGAGGTCTGAGAACGTCTGCTTCTGGCTGCTTTGATTTCAGCAACAGCCTTTAAATGAGCAGCTGCTGCCTCTTCAACTTCTAAGGTATGGCGCGCTGCTTTGATTTCGGCAACAGCCTTCAAGTGAGCAGCAGTTGCAGCCTCAACCTCTGGGGTGGGTTTAACTGGTTCAGGTAGAAGCATTTTTGGCATTGCAGGAGCTGTAGGTGCTGATGGGAGATTAGTGGCCTCCACTCGAAAGCCATTGTCATCCGCTATGTAGTTAGCCGTCTGCAGCTCCCCATTTGCATCTAGATACGTGTATGAGCCCCTAACAGCTCCGTCCCGAGTCCTAACCTCATGGGCTATGGTAGCGTCTCCTACGTAACCAAAGGCATATTGTCCAAGCAAATCCTGACTGTGATACTGAGTCTTCAGGACAGTCGGGGTCTCTTCTTCAGGGGCTGAAATCCCATTACTAGGAGGGTCCTGTATAGGAGGATGAACCCCTGTGATGACGGGATTCGATTTATAAAGTGGGGCTGGAGCCCGGAAGGCATAGGCAAACCCAGGGGCTACGCCCGGGGTATTTCCTACTGGGCTGAAGTTCACAACAGTCGTTGGCTTGCACCAACATACCGAGATTAATGATAACAACAACACCTGGAAAGAGAATCATGGTAACAGATCAATAAGCCCTTAGGTATCTAAAGTCATCAATGCAATGCATTACCAATTATACATTTACTAAATTCTTTCCTTTCATGTTTGCACAGACCTTAGACCTTAAACATCGTCCTTGGAAATTAACATTCTCAGTCACAGCAAAACTTTTGCTGCTTTTTTCAGTCACAGACAAGCATTACATATAATATATATATATATATATATATATATATATATATATATATATATATATATATATATATATATATATATATGATTGCATATGCATCAATTTAGCCGCTGAATTTATGAAACATTCAATTTGCTTAAATGAATGAGTTTCATTCAGACTGCTGAATTTACCTCATTTACTGTATTCTATCCTCTTGTTCTTCTCTGCTGGAAACCTACGTTTAGATATCGTACAGGATACAACGTATTGAATATATAATCATTTTACAAGAAATACTGTGGTATTTTACAATTGCCACTTGTAAGAAGCTTCCTCAATTCATATTTTTGAGAACAAAAACTTTTTCAACCCTATTTTAGTCATGGTCTAATATCATGCTGCTATGAAGTTCATTTGAGTAATGTTTCAGTCCGATTGTTGTGCGGCGCGATCCAATTCATTTTAGTTATGTTCTTGTCATTTTGTTATTATTAAGTGAACCTGATTAATGTTCCAGTCATTTTGTTGCTATCACGTGCATCTGACTATTTCTCTATTAGTTCTGTCGTTATCAACTGTAATTTAGTAATGTTTCCGTCGTACAGTTGCTATCAAGAGAACCTGAGTAATATTCCAGTCATTCTGTCGCTATAAAGTCCATTTGAATAACGTTCCAATCATTCTGTTGCTATCAAGCGTATCTGAGTATTGTTCTGGTCATCCTGTCGCTTTCAAGTTCAATATAGTAATGTTCCAGATGCTATCCAGTTCATTTGACGAGGGTTTCGGACTCCTTGTTGCTATTAAGTGCATTCACTGAATGTTTCAGTCATCTCGATGTTATAAATGCCTTTGAGTAATGTTCCGGCTATCTTATTGATATCTTGCTCCTTACAGCAATATCCCAGTCCTTACACTGCTGTTGCTGGTGAAAGTTTAGTCATCCTTTTGGTATCAAGCGCATTTGATGAATGTTAGGTCATCCCGTTACTATCCACTTTATTTTAGTCAAGTTCCAGTCATCCTGTTGTTATCCCGTTCATTTGATGACCGCTCCAGTCCCCTTGTTGCTATCAAGAGCATTTAATGAATGTTTCCGTCATCTTGTTAATGAGATAATTTGCGTAGCGTTCCAGCCATCCCGTTGCTATCCAGTCGTTTAAGCTCTGTTCCAGTCATTCTGATCCCATCCATTTAACTTTAGTAATGTAACATCGTGCTGTTAGCTAGTTTATTTAAGTTCTTGCTGCCCTATTGCTATCAAGCGCAGCTGACATATGAGGCAGTCATCCAGTAGCTATCAAATGCAACTGAGTAACGTTCCAGTCATTCTGTTGCTATCCAGTTCACTACATAATATTCCAGTTATCACTGGACCCGTCCATATCATATATCCCTGATGGTCTTCCGGTATAACACATACCAAAATGTACCATGATTATGCTACCGTTGTCCCAAAGTTACTTGAATTACGTACGAAAGACTACCTGGTCTCATTGTAATGTCCTAGGGTGGGCTGAGAAGTCAACTGTGTCCTACAAGAGGGTATCAAAATCCTTCCAGTTCATCTAGAGGGCTCATTACTTCACCTGTATTGATATTACTCGGTATCGGCACTGGGCCCATAAATGTCAGACAAATCGAGAAAGAATGAACGGAAAGTTTTGATCTCGAAACTTCCTACCCATGTGAAGGATGTTAATCTCTCTTTACTTCTCCACAGAGGAATAATAATAATAATAATAATAATAATAATAATAATAATAATAATAATAATAATAATAATAATATTGGCGCCGAATACGCGGACAAAGAACGTGGTACTGGAAAAGTAAATTTAATTGAGAGAGAGAGATAGAGATTCCAAGATTTTCACTCTTGATAATATAGGCGGTCTTACGTTGGAAACCAAATTTGCCAGATTTTTCAGTTCAACAACAGAAATAATGACACTGAAGTTATATTGTAACAATATGTATATATATATATATATATATATATATATATATATATATATATATATATATATATATAATTGCATTATATTCGACATATATATATATATAGTAATATATATTTCTAAACAGGATAGTTTATTCTTATACAGACATGCAATTTTCAACGAGTCAATATTAGTCTAAACAGG
Source organism: Macrobrachium rosenbergii (assembly GCF_040412425.1). Taxonomy (NCBI): domain Eukaryota; kingdom Metazoa; phylum Arthropoda; class Malacostraca; order Decapoda; family Palaemonidae; genus Macrobrachium; species Macrobrachium rosenbergii. Next base: position 26,974,506 of record NC_089755.1, read on the forward strand.
AAGTTTATTCTTTAATGAACAATCTCTATAAATTCGCAGTTTTAAACCAGTTAAATCTTTTATGAACACATAAATATTAGCCAGAAATCTCTTGCATGAATTCAGGACTTTTGAGGCGTGAAATCTTCGATAAATAAAACACAAACAAGTAAAATCTAGAAAAATAAAAATTTCCAACTGTCAAAAATGACTATCAATCACAGCCTTCAATTCAAAAGTCAAATCGTGGATTAGCTGGTGTGTAAGGCAAGATAGGGAATTATTACTCTTCAAGATCGAATATGAACTAAAAAAAAATGAGTGATACCTCATGCTTACTAATCATCCATCTGACTTTTACCAAAACACGAGCACACAATAATGCAGAGCAGCATGAAGAGATAGGATCAGGTCGCTAACGGTATAAAATGACTATGTTTAAGGTTTAATATAATATAGAGAGGTAAGGTATCTACCTAACAGCGAAAGTTACTAACTACTGACAACTTTATTTGTAGGGTCTAAATGATGAAAAAACTGAGGTACTAATAAAAATTCTTCGAGATATCTATGCTCCGCAAATAAAAATGGTTTCTTTGGGCTGCAAAAAGAGAGGAAAATTCTCATTCCTTTTTGGCAAAGTTCTTTATTTTACTTTGACAGCCATAACGGCTTTGAAGCTGTCTCCGAGTTATTAATGCATTTGCATCTAATCATTATTACCTTTGCAAAAGAAGTTGTCTGTGTATCTGTCTACCTGTCAATAATATATCTCGAAATGTTATTGATGGATTCTAAATGAAATTTTAACTTGAAGGGTGCCGTGTGGCCCAAAGAATATTTGGTTAGAATTTAAAATGGATGTAGATCCATTTGCAGACATTATCATTATTATTATTTGCCCAGGCGGAGGTATGCACACACTGAATGTTTTATAGTTATTTGAACTGATACACTAAATCCACCCTGAGACATTACTTTCTCCAGACAACTGAGATTTTTTATACATATCTTTTATATTTCTGCTTTTCCGGTAACCTTCACATCTATTTTTTGTCCCTTTTCTCTGCTTTGTTTTAAAATATTTCTTTACGAATTTCACTTCCGGCTGTCTTCCCTGTGTCCAACGTCTGTACAGTATGTCCTTGATTGTCACCCAGTTCTAATTTTTCTGTCGCATTTGTACTGAATATGTCAACTTACTGATTTACATACACATTCTTTATCAGTTTTACTCCATGTTATTAACGGTTTTTTCTTCTGACATTTGAAACTGACCTATTGTTTATTGTACGATCTTTATCTGGACTTATTCATCTGATATATTAATATACGATTTGATATTTCCTTTACCAAAGCTTCTCTCCGCAACCCTCATTTAGTTTTCTTAGTCAGAAATAACTATTTCCGCTAACATTTAGAGTAAGGCATTAATTTTGCGCTCACGGTTTTCTATTGTCACTCTTTCATTTCCGATCTCTGCCTTCCTATCTTCACTCTCGTTCAAATTACTGATTAATTTCCATTCATCTTAAATTCTATATGGCCATGACTTACTTTCTAGGGGGTAATCTTTGTTTTCCGTCAAAATAAATCTCACCTGCCATTCAAAAACCTCATCTCTCTTTAATTCAAGTGCCCAGTAAATTTTCTTTATCGATTTAATTCGAGTAACTTTTTTTTTATGATATGACTTTTTGTTTCGGTTTACGGTATATAATTTCTTAACAAATCTTTCGCTGCGTCGAAACCAGTTCAAAGGCTGAAGTTTTGGGCCTTCAAATAAAAATTAAGACTTTCACCATAACAGAAGAAATACAGCAGCTTTTAACAGGTTAGCAATGAAAATTTTAATGTGATAAATTTTATCAGCAAGAAGTTAAGTGTAGATTTTGTTAAGTTTTCTATAGTCTATATTAATTTCAGATAAAATTTATGAGTGGTTAACTCTTAGTCAAATATGATAGTATTAACCAAATATTTTCAAAAAATTTAACAAAATTACTGACAAGTGAATCAAAGTTAATCTTGAAAGAATTTACCAATGAATCAAATCTTTTTTTACAGACTTTGTCAGAGAGCGACTTCAAGTTGACTTCGATATTCATATTCATTATTCAAATTGGTTTTCAAATCGCTAATAAAAACTTATCTACAACGAATCCTTCCCGAGAGAAAAACCAACCCCGCATGACGATTCTCATCCATGATACCATTCCGGTCAAGATTTTTGTTATGATTTTCGTTACAACCGGTTCTCATAAATTTTTTTATTCCCTTTTTTAGTTGACGGTAAATTATTCACAGACAATATCTTTGAAGCTAATATAAACAATCGTCGAAATGTTTTTGCGCTTATATCTTTCCCTTGCTCCTTTTTTATTCATTGCGTGTGCGATCATTGTCTCGTTAGTCAGCAAAATCATACAAGATAATACATTATTTAAAAATGAAGAGAGATTCCGCAACCAAATTTTATTACTACATTCTGCAACCAGCCAGAAGAAAGAGGGCAGCTTCAATAATATCGCCTGCTCATATTTACCGTCAACTCCAAAAAGAACAGACTATAATATCCTTATCAATAATGCAGGAGCAGAAGTAGTAGTTGTCTTGTGGCTCTGCCCAGAAAAGTGAGACGAACATTATTCGGTATACAGAACCCATTGATTTTTATTCAGCGATTACCAACGCCAAATAATTTAGAGAGGGCGGTGCAGTGTACAAACCGGTCCACTTTTGACTTACAAAATAATATACTGACAGCAAGGATGTTAAGGGTGTGTATGTGTGTGTGTGTATATATATATATATATATATATATATATATATATATATATATATATATATAAATATTAAATATACATATAAAATTTACATACACATGTATATATACATATATATGCTCGTGTATATATACATAAATATGTATATGTATATATACTGTATGTGTATAGATACATATATACAAAAATATGTTTGTGAATGTATATAAAAATATGTATATTCATATAAATATATGTAGATATATATACGTATATCTATGTATACAGTATATACATATGAATATATGTGTATACATATATAGATATATACGTATATATATATATATATATACATATTTACAAATATACGTATATACACACGTGTAAGGATACATATATACACATACCTGTACATATATGTATATTCATGCATATATATATTGTATATACATACATGCATACATATGTGTGTAATGTATGCATATATATATATATGTAGGCTATATATAATGTAAATATATACATAAAAATTTATATACATATATATATCCATGCATATTTATATACAATGTAATGTTATACATATACATACATATGTATATATACATATATATATATGTGTGTGTATATATATACTGTATATATATATATATATATATATATATATATATATATATATATATATATATATATATATATATATATATATATATATATATATATAAATTCATAAGACAAATGCATTGTCGGAATAAGTTTTCTTCTTTATCCTTCTGACGATGACGACATTTAATAACGGAAAGAATTCCGGTATTGTGCACAAGGTTTTACCGATGCTGTCCGTTGATATATTAGTGTTTATATGTTTATTAACATTTATTTTTTAACCTTTTTTTTCACTGCTTGAAAGAAATTTAAATCACTCTCTTGCTGATGTTACTGACATGAAAATATGCAACCAAATACCTCTTCCTGACATCATGCATTATCAAGAAAAGTCTACCCTATTGTTTTCCGTTTGCCAGCAATTCACCTGCTGTCAATAGTCCACAGAGAAAAGGCTTTAAAAGAACGTTCACTGTTGTGAAGTCTTTTATCTTGAAAAAAATGCGTTACAATAAGAACTGTTCAATGTAAATATGATTGTTTTTTTCACAACTGCTGTTCCTTTTAACCGCATCACAACTTTCGTTCGTATTGTGCTGAGTGACACTCACTATACATGTCATAAGAATCCATAGCATCTCAGTTCATTGTTGCTGTTTTCCAGAGTGCAACAAATGAAATACAGACAGAATATTGCGTCATCACAATTACATATGTACACGTCTGGAAATCCAAAATCTTTCAGATTTATCCTTGAGCTTTGAGTTGCCGTCACTTTCTGCAGAATCATCACCAGAGGAGCCGCTACATCACATCAACCCCGTCTCTCCCTCCCCCCAACCACAGCACGTAACACTATTCCATCTCGTACCAGTGCCTTCATGCTGAAGTGTACTTCGACGAACTCGTCCCCCAGAGTAGACTGAAGCGGGAGAGGTGTGGCGGGTCCTTAAATAGGCTCCGCGCGACCACGCCCAATCCGACCTCCAGTCGCGAGGTCACCACACTCCCGCGTTTTTGGAATGCAATTCGCGCGCGCTGAAAACCATCAACACGTCAGAATCGCAACACGCACCGCACTCTCGTCACTTCGGATATCACTGAAGTCCATTATCCAGCAAAGGCCTGTTCTGGAGGAGGCAACGAAGACGAAGGGAAAGTCCCTGCGTCCTATATTCAATGATGGAGATTCTTTCCTGAGTCCATGCCAAGGTTATAGTAGAGGCTGGCGCTTGTGGTTTCTCTCTCTCTCTCCCTCTCTCTCTTTGAAATTGTTAATTTGTGGTCTGCCGTTGAATATCGACTTAATCTATCTTCCTGTTAACTCTTCTGAATATGTTTTCTACTATTGTCTTATTCCATTTTTGTGCTGTTATTCAGTCATTTATATACCTTACAAAGAAGCGCGATAGAGCGACAGACTAATTATAAGAGGACGAGCTGAATAACCAGAATTCAGTCTCTCACTCAAGCGGTAAATGAATCTGTCTATCTATCTACCTTTCTATCTATGACAAAAGGAGGACAGATAAACACAACACTTTGTTAATTATATGATTAGTGCCATGTATATAAGCTGTAGCTACATCTGTGTTAGTGTGCACCTCTCAGTCACGCATGTTTGTGCTCCTGGAATGGAGCTTCACCATCCCCAAGGAAGCCTTCCTTTCAAAACTGTTTACCAGCAAACGCCTCCACAAAGATTCACGGTTCTGACTTGCTGACAGAAGTGAAGAATAAAGAGATTGGTGGCAAAATTACCGACCCTCTGCGAACCACGAAAGTTTATTTTTTATCATAGGCGCTCGCAAACAAAAAACAATTACATGTGCACTCAGACCACCATTACCAGGATTTGAGAGACGGCAAAAAATTAAATTCTTTTATAATTTACCTTTGCAATCTTATTTTCGTATTGGGTTCTTTATTTAGCACCTCTTAAGATAAACAATAAAGGAAATGGCCTTCATATAATGTGGTTTGTCGAGCTAAGAAAACAATGAAGCCAGCTTCCTAACATGGAGCAGTTTCTGAAGGAATTAAAGAATTCGGTTGTGGTCTCTTAACATTGACTACACAATTACAAGCAGATAAAAGAGAGAAAACCAGAGATAATGTCTGTCTTACTTCAGACAGAAGCTGTCGACGTACGGACTTCGCTTTACTTACCATTGAACTTAATGATTCCGAGTCAATTTCTGAGGTTATACATTCAAGAAAACTATACTAACAACAAACAAGTGGTGAAGGTGGAGAGCCCCACAAAAATCACATGATGCTGGTACCCACTTATAGCTATGGCCTAGGAGCAAACTCTGACCCAGGAATCGTCAGCCGAACACCGTACCACTCAGCCACGGCGACACTGACCCATGTGTAGCTCCCAGAGATGTTAGGGATATGCTTTCCAGAGGAATCTTTCAGAAATGAACAGCGGAAGTCTCCGGAGATACCTCTGACCTATCATGACACACACTTACATATACATATATATAAATTGTTGCATTCAGTAAATCAAGCAACACTTTTAATTTGAAAATTTAGCTACTACTACATGAAAAACAATATATCTTATATCAGGCTTATTGTAGTTTATGTGAGAGAGAGAGAGAGAGAGAGAGAGAGAGAGAGAGAGAGAGAGAGAGAGAGAGAGAGAGAGAGAGAGAGAGTATATTCTGAGGTTTTACAGTTCCTGCCACATCATGCCTGCATTTCAATTTGATATTTTATTCTTAACCTCACCGATCCCTTATGATTATTTGTAGCCAGTCATTGCGATCATCTATCATCATTACGAGCTTTTGGAACACCATCATATCTCCCTTGTGAAACTTGCCGATTTTCAGTCATTCAGAATTGTGATACACCTTCAGTGTACAACTGTGATTTCCATCGCGTCCTTCCCTTGGAAAAAGGTCGCCATAGTAGACGTCCAATGTCATTACTAAGAATCACAAATATCATTACTAATAATTCATAAATGGCTCTGACAAACGATCTCTTGTACACTAGTGCTATCGAACCGCGCATGAAACCCATTTGTAGAAAGCATCTACAGAACAAGTTAAAGCTGAGTAATTAGAAATTAGCAATGCAAAAAAAAAAAAAAAAAGAAAATTGGTATTTCTAACTTCCTAGGAATGGCCAGGCACACCTGTACGGTTACATTTACGGATTCAGTACACATATACTTCTATATATGAACTGTACTTTCGTGGATAAAACTGGAAACTGTTCAAAGTTCTTGTCACATTTCTTAGGCGACGATAAAGAACAGCTTAATTTGTCTCATTTTGATGTTCACAATCTTCGCTAAGTGTTTGGGGGTAGATTGACTCTGGTCTGTCGCACAGCCAAAGTAGACAGTTGTTACACATTGTTTTATAAAATTAATTTTAGGCAAATCTCTCTCTCGCTCTCTCTATCTTTCAACATTATTACCTAATTATAATAAAACTGTTGCTGTTGAATGTGTATACGTATATATGTATATATATATATATATATATATATATATATATATATATATATATATATATATATATATATATATATATATATATATATATATATATAATATATACACATATATATATATATATTTATATGTATATATATAAATATATATCTATATATATTTATTATATATATAAAATATAAATATTTATATATATAAAATATAAATATTTATATATATATATATATATATATATATATATATATATATATACTGTACATATTTTCATACACACACACACACACATATATATATATATATATATATATATATATATATATATATATATATATATATATACATACATACATACATACATAAACTTATATGTTCATATATTTATGTATATATTTATATATATATACATATATATATAATATATATATGCCTTGTGTTTGTAAAAGCAAATAGCGGAATTGAACTTAAAAGTAGGAAAATGTAGATCGCAACAATGTCTTGTCTTTTCTGTCTTTACCGTTGATCTCCTCACAATAATTCAATGAAATCTCGAGCAACATGATCTGAAAACCTTAAACTCTCGAGGAATTTCCGGGTCTTTTGACGGCCGCCATCTTTCGGCAGGTCTGAGCTAAGGACCGAAGAAAAAGTTTCATAATTTCTCCGGAGGTTGGAAAGCAAATACTCTTGCAAAGTAATGTACTTTTTGTCTAACAATTTCACTCAAATGAATGAAATTGTTTGAGAGAGAGAGAGAGAGAGAGAGAGAGAGAGAGAGAGAGAGAGAGAGAGAGAGAGAGAGAGTCGGGGAGGGGGCGGGGAGGAAACTGACTGATCACCCTATAATGTTTACGTGATTATTTTTTAACCAAGTTATACTGAAATATTTTGTTTGTCGTTGTACTTCACGCAATCAGTGCATTCAGCCAAGGTTTACAATATTTACACATGTGAAATATATTGTCTATTTTATCACTGTTCAACTCAAGGTGCCGAATCGCCCTCGTGCCCAAGATGACAGTAATAAATGGAGTGAGAATGTAATCACAATCGTCTTTGTCGGGGACACATCACTAAGGAACTCCGTCCCCGAAATCCCTATTTTCATGAAAGGCGTTTCGAGCCATGACTTGCCAAAAATGCCAACACCTCAAAGTGACTCACGGGATCCCTTGCTTGCTTATTTTGCATTGTGGGAGGTCGGTTGAAGCTGTGTATTGTTGTTATTGTTGTTTTTGCCTAGAGTTGTTGCTCACCTGGGTTCATATGCTTTCAAACTGAGGTTATTTCATCTACCAGTGTATGTTCGTTTGTTCAGTTGTCTACAAGTTCTCAAAAGCTAATTATTAATGGATTTCAGTCATCTTATGGAAAGGTCAAAGGCTGTTGGGCATGTGGAGGTTATGTAAATTTTCAAAAGGATCTGGAACTCCTTTTTTTTTTTGTTTGGGGCGTTGACTGAGATGACCACCCTTCAAGATCGTTCTCCTCTCCTTGCTTATGTTGTCTACAGTGTGTCCTTCCAGTCGGAACAAGTATTGTGCGTTTTTTCAAGCATTTCGGACGTGAATGACGGAACTGGTCCGGAATAAGTTTATATATTTACGATACCGTATTTATACGAAGCAGTGAACTTACAAAAATATATTAGGGTGTCATTCGATGGGGTGCATACCGTTTATAATGTGTTAAATGGCTGAATTATTTATCGAAGAAGATTTTATCGTAATATGCAGGACATGAATTTAAACCCGAAGAGCTGTTATTAACTATTTCAGGGGTACTGAATACTTGTATTTATCCGGGACAGAAGGGTATTTCTGCTAAAGTCAAAATCGACCATTGCAAGAGAGACCGATGGAATAGTAGAGGAAATACTCATGAAGGGAGAAAATTCCATAGCAATACACACCAGAAAGGCTTTAATTTCTTGGTATACCATTCTCGTAAATAACTGAAATTCTCGGCAGAGGACTGGAATCCTAGCTTGCGAATAACTTCGTGACATTTTTGAACTGCCGAAGCTAATCTTAAAACTCAACGCCTTATAATATCAACCCCCGCATCTGAGATGATGAAAAAAATTTAGGGAGAAATCTACACTGTTTCATAAGAGTAAAAAATTGAATGCTACCGAGAACTGATTCAAAACACTTTCAGTTAAAATAGCTGACAGGCGGCAACACTTGACAGACGGTAATACCAACACAAGCTTAGCGGTTTTTGCTAGGCTGGGAATCAAAATTATTTTCTATTTAATTTATGTCCAAGGTACAGCAGTGGCTAGTAGGAACTTATGAACTTTCGTCTCACCATCATGGTTCTTTTGTGATTCAGATTTCGACGCCCACCCTTTGAAAAATGTCGGAGTATTCAAGGTGTAACTCTGGGGCAAAATTGAAAATATGAGCAATAATGATAGAGCTCCAAATAAACCATAACAATAATACTAAGAACATTTGCAATAATAATAATAATGTTAAATTTTCTTTATAAAAAGTTCTTACTAGCATGCTGTCTCTGACATGGACATTTTTTTAACTATGTACATAAATATATGCTATGTGAATTATTTGGATATACAGTACATATAATATATGGATGTTATACTGTATACAAACTATATTCAAGACATGGCCAAATTATGGAGTGATCTTCGGTAGTCATGTAGTAGAATCGTCGGAACTTCAGAAGTTGAAGTGGGGCGCAAATGCCCTTTTTTGAATCGTCGGAACTTCAGATGTTGAAGTGGGGCGCAAATGCCTTTTTTTTTTTTTTTTTTTTTTTCAGTAAGTTCACTCGAGTCTCAGTTCATAGTTAGTTTTATCTTATTATATTTTCTTTCTCACATGTCCTAAACGGTTTATTCATTACGTCTGTAATACTTTTTCCGTACTAAGCAGCTGTTCCCATTGGGTAGCACGGGCTTTTCCAAAGAGGTGGCTTGGCTAACAATAATAATAACTTTCATTTGTTAATTATATTGATTATATTATATGAACACGTTCATATATGGATTCTATTTTCGAAATGTTTTAATTCAATATACCAGCAAATGGATAGGAAATTAATATACCAAATGCGAATATCTGAATTATCCCATACTAATTTCACCGTTTTTTATGCACAATCAAATGTAACAGCTTTACGTGTTCGACATTTTGGCTGATAGTAGGTTTAACAAGAGGTAACGTTCTAGCTCTCACCCATGCCCCTATAAAAAAGGAAAATGCACACAAACATCCCTGTACACACGCATGCATGCATATATATATGTATGTATGTATATATATATATATATATATATATATATATATATATATATATATATATATATATATATATATATATATATATATATATATATATGCGTGTGAGTAATCCATAGATGGAGAAGAGGAGGAGAGGGAGAAAGATTTTTTTGTCCAAGAGGAAACGAAGAGTTTGAACCCCTGCTTCCTTCATCGTGATAGGTTGTGCTGACGTTGAGGAAAAAAAAGAAGGCTTTTTTTCTTCTGCAATTGTGCTCTTGACTGGAACAAAGATTTGAGAATTTAGGCGAAGCGCTGTTAGTGGGTGGGTCTCTCCTGGGGCGGGGGTGGGTGAGTGGGCGGATGAAGAGTAGGTTTCAGGGTGGATGGAAGTTCAGGGCGGCGCTATTATTGTCCTGCTCACACAGTACTTAGCAGTAAACCAGTTTTTATAGAATCTCTCTCTCTCTCTCTCTCTCATTTCGTGTCTCAATGCGTGTGTGAGAGTTGTTCGTGTGAGTGTGATTATTGCTGCATATTTTATCAGTTTCCATGTGAATGCATTTGATGTTTTTTTACTTTGTTCGCCCTTCTTCCTCTTCTCACATTTCCATAAATGTGAGACACAAACTTTACACATGTCTGTCGACATTCATTGCCAATTCTGCCACCCGTTCTGTTAGGGCCTCCTCTTCTTGTTCACCAGGACGCCAACAAGGATCTGTTTTTATTTATTTTCTAAGAACTTCATTAGTTAAAATGTTCACCATTAGGTCCGGTACATCGTGTTCGCTTCATCATAATCATTGTACTATCATGAACGTTTGTTTTCTGATTTATATATATATATATATATATATATATATATATATATATATATATATATATATACTATACATACTGTGTATATAAATAATGTATTATGTATAATATATATATATATATATATGTGTATAATATATATGTATATATATATACACACACATATAGCCTTCATACATATATTACTGGTGCCTCTCTACCTCTTTAAGAAATGGCTGTAGAGGATTTTATCTTCCAGTTCTCAGCAATTATTTTGGTGATAGTGCAAGCCTCATGTCTTTACCTAACCTAGCTGTAGTACACCACCAATGATTGACCACCAGGTACCTCAATTTAGTGGTTAGGTCAACAGAGGAGCAATGGGGAGTTAAGGGAACCTCCACTGATCATTTTTCGTCCGGGTAACAAACTCGGGCTTGTTTGCGTGTGGAAGGGGGTTGTATGTATTGCAAATTTAGATTTACTCTTGTTGACTTGTTTTGTTTTAAACTATAACATCGATTTGGCTGACTGATGTTTTACAGTTTTGATTTAACATGTGTCCCTTCTGCAATAAAGCTTTTTATGGCCTGCGCTTGACAAACAGGTAAAATAAACTTTGTCTAAAAATGATTTTCAGCATTTTGATTTAACATGTGTCCCTTCTGCAATAAAGCTTTTTATGGCCTGCGCTTGACAACAGGTAAAATAAACTTTGTCTAAAAATGATTTTCAGCATCAGATTTATAATTGAGCCTTCTGACACCTTAACCAACTGCTGAGGACATCATCACTGATAACGCATAAGAACTATAAGTTTTATCTAAATTTAAGGGGGTTTGTGCTACTACAATATATGCCCCGAAAACTTAAGGTCATTTGTGGACTAAGAAAATAAAGTCGAATTGTAGAGTAGACTTGAGATTTATTATTATTATTATTATTTTTTATTATGAATTATTATTATTATTATTATTTTTTCTTTTTTTCCCATATGAAATATGTTAACAATGCCCTCCCGTCTTTCTGTGGACTTTTAATAGGTTAAAAATGCCTAATAAAACTACTAATTTTAATAATAATAATAATAATAATAATAATAATAATAATAATAATAATAAAGAGATAAATGACCAAGGCAGGGTAGGGGACTTCCGTGAAAAGACGGCGCAGCTCCACAGAAGGAGGCAATTCAGTTAATCAGAGCTGTTTTGCCAGGAGGCTATCTACCACCAGCTCTGGGAAAGGTCGCCAGCCATGGTGACTGCCACTAACAAACGGTGATTGGTGCCCTATGTGGGTTTTTCGAACCCGCCATGTCACGATTCGGCCAGGGTGGAAGAAAAACTCGCTTAAGAGAGAACAATGCTGGGGATACTCAAGAACTAATTAACAGCTGTCGAGATTAACGAAGTCAAATTTTTTGTTTCCTTTTCCTTTTTTGCGCTACAAGAATAGCAGGAGAGGTGTTGGAAGACCGTGTGATCTTGGATTGGGGGACAGAAACAAACAAACAAACCCACCAATACGGATGTTCACATACAGTAGTATATATATATATATTATATATATATATATATATATATATCTATATATATATATATATATATATATATATATATATATATATATATATATATATTATATAAATAAATAATCAGCAGTGCTAGTATAGTAGAAGGACAGACATGACAGACATCCCGTATACACAAGTGTATGTTTTTTTTAAACCACTTAGCGTTTCCGGGTCATAACTGATTCTAAAATTAAGAGCCACATGAGGTCCAGTGAAGCTGCTGTCCATGGGCTCATTTTGACCCTGGACGAGGAAAGGTTAAGTTCTTGCCGAGAAACCCCCTTTGGTTAGGGGCTTCCCTTTTCAATTTAAAAAACGACTGAACACTTTAATCGCCCTGGGGTCATATGTCTGCTGCACATGGGGGCTGTTGAGGGTGAGGGTAGATATTCATTGTGGTCATAACTATAGAACAGGTGTTAAACAAACGAATCCTGAACTCCCTCATATACGAGAACCTGTCAATAAATGTAAACATGGAAAAGGATATGATGATTTGGTAAATACTGGGAAAAACTTCGCACGGCCAACTTTCAACAATTTTTGAATCCTTATTTCCGGCTAGGTGCGTTCTTTGTTTATCAAAGTGTACTACTTTCCTATCGTAAGCTGAAATAACTTTAATTTAGTCTGAGTCTCAAAATTGTACATATTTTTCTTTTATTATCCTTGAAAGTGGGACAATTGTGATTAAAAAATGTTGGTGATTTTTCGATAA
>NC_089755.1:26992676-27082676 GCF_040412425.1 Macrobrachium rosenbergii
TATATATATATAATATATATATATATATATATATATATATATATATATATTATATATATATATATATAATTAAATGCTGAATCCTATATATATTATATATATATATATATATATATATATATATATATATATATATATATATAATATATATATATATATATATATATATATATATATATATATATATATATATATATATATATATATATATATATATATATACACATACACATATATATATGCTATATAAAGTATATATGAATTATATATAAAATTACGTGCTTTGACAAAGTTTTGGCTCAATGCAAAGTCTGACTTACAAATTAAATATAATTGCTTTCAGGCGATCAATCATTTTAATGCACAGATAGCGAAACCCAGAACAAATAACCCACAAGCAAGATAAAAGTAAAAAAAAAACGAGGCCACCAATATATTAATATCCCATAAGCAAAGCGTCTGAGGACTTAACGCAACGATGGATGTAGAATGGAGACACTTACGCAACAATGGACGTAGAATGTAGACACTTGAAGTTACGAATGAACTCATCACTTCCGATGGAGATGAAATCCACAATTTTGCAGCATCTGCATTCACTCATGAAAATGACTCCATCGAATCAACAGCAGGCGAAGCCGATAAAAAAGGAATCGCAGACTCTTACGAATAACATATCGCAAGGAAATTAAAGTTATAAAGGACACTCCCTTCATAACTCTGAAATGACAAGAAGAAATTGAACCCAAAAGCAAGGTGGAAAGTAAAGAGAGCCGATGAATGCAATGGAGCCTATGAACATGACCTTAAGAGACATCTGGTCACTATCGGGCCCGGGAAACCAACAGCTTTCCCAGAATGCAAAGGTCGACGAAGCCAGACTGGGTTTAATTCTATGGCAAAAAAAAAACTTTTTCATTAAGGGTTTCTGTTTAAAGCAAATATTGAAGGAACAGCGCGAAGAGGAGAATGGAAGGAACCATGACTATGTGTATTTGACACCAACATACCCGTAGGGCAGACCCATCTCGTTAGAAACTAGAAAATCGGAAATTTGAACGCTAATCTAAACGATAAAAAAAAAAAAATTTAACTGTAAAACAGCATATAGGCCTACATTTATTAGCATATGCATTTATTAACATATTACAAAAGTAAATTATAACAATCAGCAAGCTTTTAATTATGAATGAAGCACATAATATAATTATCACATTCTAATTTGCTTTTGTAATCTTACAAGAATTTTAAAAGCTAGTGTCTTGGATATCAAAATGGCCCTTCCACGGGCATATCATATTAACTACCAAAATCATGGAATGAAATGGATTATAAAATTTAGACCAAAGGCCTAGTGATGGGACCTATGAGGTAATTCAGCGCTGAAAGGGAAATTGAGAGTAAACAGGTTTTAAAGGTGCAACAGGAGGAGACCTCTCAGTTGCTCTCTGGAAACATTGTTACGAAAGGGTAGAAAGTAAGATGTCAGGAAGAGAATATGAACAGAGCTACACTAAGGGGCGAAGGTACGCTGCAAAGAACCTAAAGTAAAGTCTACATTGTACCGAGTGAGATGCACCGACGGCACTAACCCCCTACGGGGAACCACCAAAATAGAACTATTTACCATCATTGTCGTACTATTTGCTATCATATTCATTCTATTTAAGATCATAGTTAATTTATTTACTATATAATAGCACAGTCATGTTCCTGTCTATCATACCTATGCTAATTCCATTAACAGGTGAATTAGTTTTTTTCCAAAGTTGTGATGTCGAATAACTTCGACAGAATCAAAGAGGAGCATGATAAGGAAACAGAAACTCCACCGTACCACCTATGGTAATGCACCGCGTCCCCCTCCTGGAGCAAATTAATTACATAATAAGATGAAAAACGAAAAAGCTATTGCACTGATTTCATTCAGATATTTTGAAAGTATATCTCGAGATGACCTCCGCAAAAATGTCAGAAGCTTTTCATCTGCCCGATATGTGAAATTCCTAATTTTATTTAAAAACAAAATAATAGAGAAATCTCAAACCTGACCGAATTGCCATCTCTACGTAAAAATATGCAAACAGATATCAGCGTTAGCGAAATATTTTGAATGCGGAAGTAAATCCTTGAGAAAAAACTTCTTCGCCAATAAAAAAAAACTAATAAAAAGGAAATAAACACAACGGGGATAAGCTCATCTTGAGCTAGTTTTTACTGGATGAACAATTTACTACAATCATCTGAATTCCAGGGCCAACCGCTTTTAGATTTCCTCCAAGCTGAAACCAATTAAGTCAAATGTGGCAACCTTCCCTTGCAAGAGGAGGGAGTTGGCGGTTAACCTCTTTTTCTAATGCACATATTTTGCAGGTAACGTTGATGTTACTCTGAGACCAATACTAAAGCAAAGTGGCAACTCTTCCAGGGAGCAGAGTGTTGGCAGTTAATCTTTTATATATGTGATTATACTATTGACAGTTGCCGTTCCTTTGAATGCAGAAGAGCTCAGGGTACGTGGCAAGTTCTCTATGCTTGCATACAAATGAACAGGTCATTCTTGAGAGATGCATATCAAAGCAATGAGAGTTGGAAAGGAAGGGCAGAAGGGTTTCCTTGGACTAAATTTGCGCTAATCTCTTAATGATCGCCTTTGCGTTCCTGTCTTATAACCTTAGCTTATATATTGTTGCACTTCTGCAAGGCAGTAATTACATATGGTTGGGATTATATATATATATATATATATATATATATATATATATATATATATATATATATATATATATATGTTTGTATATGTCTGTGTATTTTAAAACATCAAACCACTATCTCTATCAGGGGTGGCTTCAGAGAAAAGACAGAACAATGGTCACTGCCACATTCATAATCTAACTGCTGAATCCCCGGTACTGCCAAAACTTCCACAACATTCACCTCTTCACACACCTATATAGAAGGCTCATCAGCATCGCGTTAAATTCTCCGGCACACAAAGTGTTATACAAACCAGTATCATGCACGTATTCTCACGCTTCTGGATATTAACGCCCTCCTTTTCCAATACGTCTTTCACAACGAATATCGAACCCTCATCAGGTCTTCCTCTCCTCCTTCGCCCAGACAATTCTGAATTGCACACTTTTCACGAACCTATTATCGTCCATTCTTTCCACAAGCCTCAATCATCGCAAAATATTCCTATTAATCTTTTCACCTACGCTAACCTCTCATTATTCCTAAGTGTCTTAACATCTCTCATTTCTGGTATTTTCAGCCTTTCTACTTTCATTCACATCCAACACCCAAACTACAATTCCATAAAGGGGAGTTGGCTTAAAAATCACTTCACATAGCCCCATCTTGTCTTTCACAGACAATTCAACTTTCTCAATCCTCTAAAAATACTCACTAGCTTTCTTGCTTCAATTATCTTGTGGCTAACATCTCTCATCCTACCATCATCCATCTAATTTATTCCCAAATATTTTGAAGAACCAGCTGCTTCCATTCTTCCAACATCCATTTTAGAATTTATTGGTCTATCTTCCTGCTTTCTGTTTACCCTCGTAACCTTACTCTTTCTCACATCTACTATCAACCTTTTCTCTAGCAAATACTCTCAAACCCCATTGCCAGTTTCTGCAGTTTCTCTTTACAAGCCCCAGTTAGCACCGTCACCTCCAAACAACAACCGTTCCACAATCCATTGATAACCCATTTTCTTACCTCACAACTTTACAGTTACATTTACTGTTCTTTCTGATTCCTCTCACTTCATTCCCACGATAAAAATATTGAACAGCTGCAGACTCATAAAACACCCTTGTCTCAGGCCCACTTGTATACCAGGCTAGTCACTCTCCTGCCTAGGTATTCTAATGCACGCTTCGCTTCCATTGTAAAAAACTTTAATCAAGCCATGTATTTTTAGAATCCTTCACATTACCTCAATTGATTCTGCGATAAGAGTTTTCTAGGTTCATGTATGTAACCAATCATTTTTCTCTTTACTTTCAAATTTGCACCTAATAGATTCATAACATCTTGATATATACACACTCTTCCTTGTGTAAATCTACAACATTCCTGCCTTATCAATCCTTCTGTCCTCTACTTTACTTGATCAAAATTTAACCATACATCTCGTCTGGTATATAATAAGTGATGTCATGTCCCTGTAAGTCTTACATCTGCCTCGTGTCACCTTTGCATTATACAATAGAACAATCCATTCCACTGGAACATTTCCCTCATCCAGATATACTTAAAAACCCTCGTCAGCATCTTACTTGTAATCCAATTAACTCCTAATGTCTTTCCATTCTTCAGCCTCTTAATTTCATCTTTAGTATCACAAAAGTTACTTCACAAGCATTCTTAACCCTTCCCACCGACTGAATCATTCAGCTCTGCACCTCTATCTCCTAAATTTAGCAAATCTTCCAAATACCCACTCCATCGACCTATGCCTGCATTACTTCAGACATCTAGTGCATCTATCAACCTTATACCCATTTGTTCATTAACCTTTCTCTCATTATTGATTTCCCCACAGAGCATTCTTTATTCTCAACTAAGGTCTCATCCGGCTGTGCACCTGTGTTTTATTTTTTGCTTCTCTCGCACTTTCAGCCTGACTTCCCTATCCATCATGCCTTACTCCTTCACAAAATATATACACACACACACATATACTGTATATACTGTATATGTACTGTATATATAGGCTTATATTATAATATGTGTGTGTTTGTGTGCAGGAATAGACAAACATATAAGAAATTACTGTACGTGATTTCAATAAATGAATTTTTATGTATAAAATGTGTAAGTGAGGAAGTTTGTATCCACAGAAAAAATGCACAGTTTCCCTGTAGAAAAATAATAATAATAATAATAATAATAATAATAATAATAATAATAATAATAATAATAAAACAAACAAATATCAAGAAATAAGACGGTACCAAAAACACATACATTTTCCACGATTACTGAAAGAACCCCAAACGCCATATCTAAAGCGTAAAGATATACAGCATATCGGTTGCATATTTATTCATTAGTTCATTACAAATAATCCTCAGTAAGGCATTTCTCACTCTCCCTTAGAAACAGCGGTCTATGCACATAACACACAGTCAATCTCATCATTGCACTTGTAGCTTCAAGAATGGTTATACCAAAATCTTATCACTTTCATCTGAGCGTGCCACGCGTGTCTCAGTAGTAAAATCAGTTGCTATTAAAAGGTGAAGGCTATAAAGAAACTATACAATAGTCACTACCTTACACAACGGATGACTGCTGTCGTAAGTGACCTGAAGCTCAACGGTAGTTTCACATGAAAAATGGCACGAGAGACTGACTGACAGAGGAAAACGGAAGCTTAATGTCATGGAAGAATGAAACAGCCACTAACCGAGGCAAACTTTTGTCCCATAATGAAACCTATTCCATGTCACTAAGACGTTCAATACTGAAGCCATAAAAGTTGGGTTGCGAAGTTCCTTAACAAATATTCAGTTTGTAAAATAAAACAGAAAGACTCAGTTATAAATACCGTGTCTTTACTTCTGAAAGGAATAAATATTTGCAATACCTGCAGGAAGTTACTGAATTACGTCATTCATATAAAATAAGTGGGTCTTAAGATAAGCTTGCCCCCACACCCGAGAGAGAGAGAGAGAGAGAGAGAGAGAGAGAGAGAGAGAGAGAGAGAGAGAGAGAGAGAGAGAGAGAGAGAGAGAGAGAGAGAGCTTTTTGGTACACAAATGTACGTAAGTTGAATATATGATAATTTAAATGTGCGCTTGTACATAACTGCTTATTCAAAGATAATGGTAAGCTTTGCAGTTCAATATGTGCGTCATTATTGCAGGAAAACTTAGTTATGAACACAAGTCCAAAACTTATCGCATGCACGTCACAAACAAATTAGATACAGGTCAACGACTTATTATAAGTCCTAACCACTGCCCAATAGACTATCCAGCATTTGCCAACGATTTTTTCTCTAATTAAGGTCGTTGACTTGTTTCCAACCTGTTAGTGATATATATGCCATAAGCTGCAGATCTGCGTTTATTTCGTTTTACTGTAGTAGCCTATGGACACACCCTTACGGATACTGAAGTAAATTTATCGAAAGTACGACTTCATGGGAAAAAAAAATCACATTTATAAAATAACAAAGAACTCGGCTTATTTTGTTAATACTACTTGACATTCACTTCAAAGTTCATTTCCAAATATTGCATTACTGAAACAGATCTTTCATGAGATATCTGACATGCATCTAAACCATCCAGTAAGCAACGTTCACAGGAGTGGTATGTCTGGTAATTACTTCCTAATGAATTAAGTATAAGTTTTTTGACAAGGAAACTTAATTACAGCAGTTTTCGTCGATAAACTGCTCTGTAACGTTAAAGGCGAGAGCAAACTGATTTTTACAAATTGTTTTTATCTTACCCATATAGTGATTTTAGCCTTACAGATTACTCGCTGAAGAGGATAACTAACAAAAATATCAACCGCAATCAAAGCACATGGTAGAAATATCCTCTCGTACATTTGGGGAAAAGGAAACAAGGTTGAAAGCACGCGCATTTCTTGATAAAAGGGAATGTCCGTCGGACGTCAGGAATACGATCGGCTTGACGGAAACGCAAGTGTTGAAATATCTCCCAGCCGTATTTTTTGGAAGGGACGCCAACCAGAAATACTTCTTGTAACAAGAAGGGAAGTGAAGACACTAAGCACTAGATATAATAGCAAAGCACAGCTAGAGTAACAGCAATTCAAGTGAAGATTCCAAACACTGGATAGAAATTTCGTCGGTTTAAGAAGCACAACAAAACCTGTTGTTTAATGAAGTCGGTTAGTGTGTTTGTCGTTGAAAATTAAATGTGTAAGAAGTTATGAAAAGGTTCAGAAAATTGGGAAGGCGCGTTAGTCAAGCTAATGAAAATAATATATCTTTTAAGCGTGAGTTGTCTTAGGTATACTGACATGATGAAGAAGCATCACACGAGCTCCTTTACCAGCACCCTTTAGCATCTTGCCGTTAAGCTTTGTGCAAAGTCGTGAATAATATTTACCCATCTTATTACAAATCTTAAGTCACACCAATTCTGTAAGGTAATGCTACTCAATTAGGAACATCAGTGACTTTAAGTTTAGCGGCAATAGTTTGGAGGCAGAATGTCAAAAGATGGTATCTCGTTCAATGGATAAATTTCATAGATAGAACTGGTACTATAGCAGCATATGTTCTTCTGTTGGAATTCTCTCTCTCTCTCTCTCTCTCTCTCTCTCTCTCTCTCTCTCTCTCTCTCTCTCTCTCTCTCTCTCTCTATATATATATATATATATATATATATATATATATATATATATATATATATATATATATATATATATACTGTATATATAACAGATTTCTCTCTCTCTCTCTCTCTATCTATCTATATATATATATATATATATATATATATATATATATATATATATATATATATAGAGAGAGAGAGAGAGAGAGAGAGAGAGAGAGAGAGAGAGAGAGAGAGAGAGGATAGCCAAGTCTTAATTTCCTTTCTTTTAATCTTTAAATGAAAACCCATTTGGACAGAGTCAACAGACTATTAGCACAAAAGGGCTCCAAAGGGAAAATCAGCCTGCAAAGAGAGCCAAGTTATAGAAGAAGGTGATAAAAGAAATAAATATGAGGGAATAGAAACTAAAACCGATACACCTGAATTCAGGGGACGCCAGTGGAGAACAGGAATGAATTTGCCCTTCGCTTAAACATTCGGATAAGATTCCACAACTGCACTAAGTAAACTATTCCACATTTTTGTTGTAGCCAAGACAAAACTACTCAGGTGTTTTAGAAGCTGCTCTCCAAGTGTCTGCTTTTTTTTTTTTTTTTTTTTTTTTTTTGAAGGCAACCTACTACCAGTATTACGGTTTGGGTTTCGTAAAGGCCTTGATACATGTGATGCATTCTAGTCAGTATCCACTGTATTGGTGAGCGCTCTTGATGAGGGTGCAGAGGCACGCATGGTTGGTTTAGATTTTAGTGCAGCCTTTGATCGTAAGAATCATGCGTCACTTATCTACAAGCTAAGATTATTGGGAATTAGTGGATCTTCTTTAATACTTTAAATGAATTTTTAACTGGCAGAGCCCAAAGGGTCTGTGTTAATAGTAAGTAGAGTATCTTTAGTCATGTCATTTCAGGTGTTCCTCAAGGTAGTGTTCGTGGACCTTAGCTATTTGTTTTCTGTACTAATGACATGTGGCAAGGTATGGAGAATAAAATGACTGCATACGTCGATGATGCTACTTAAAAGAAAATAAAAAGATCGAAAATATACAGGTCTGTAACCAAATAGAGAATGAAGTTTCATATTAAAAGAATATTCATGGGTGGCATTTAACGCCAAAGATAACTGAAAACGCATAATGGAAGTTAACTCTAGCAGCCTCGCAATATGGAATCTAGCATACTGCCAACACATAACAGATACATGATAAAAATACAATAGATAGATAGGTAGGAAAGTCACGTCTATCAGAAGTGAAAAATAAAATACTCCTTGAATAAAATGTAAAAATAAATTTTATCAGTAATCTGGTTAACGCTCATTCTTTATCTCTGCCAGCACAACACTGCACGATTTGATGAGGTAATCGAGAAATAATGCATTAGATGTATCACGAAAACCTGATATCCTGAAAAGGTTATTCAGTCATGAATACATGCATTCGTTCGTGCGAGGAATATGCATGTGTTTTACATATAAACACGCTATACACACGCGCGCGCACATACACACACATGTATATATATATATATATATATATATATATATATATATATATATATATATATATATATATATATATATATATATACTTTATATATATTTATATACATATATTTAAATATATGTATACTTTATACATATATATGAATAATTTCAAGAACTCCTAACAAATTCATCTATTATACATATATAAAATATGTATGTATATATATATATATATATATATATATATATATATATATATATATATATATATGCTACAAATATTACTGCTCACAAAATACTGAAATCACTTTCATCCCATGGGGTATTACAAATCACAACTGATAAGTGCACCTGCCCCAGTCAGGATTCAAAACCCGAAAGGAAAATATTACACAAATCATTTCATGCAATGCAGTATGGTTCTGGCATGTTAAATGAAATGAATTAGTACCGTCAATAAAATACACCATGGAAATGGAAAAAGATCGGAGCCTACCCTTTTTGGATTGACTATTACATTGATAAATATGATTAGGAACATAGGTAATAAACTGAAATATCCTGACTCTGTATTAGGCAATGCATAAAATGAGAGAGAGAGAGAGAGAGAGAGAGAGAGAGAGAGAGAGAGAGAGAGAGAGAGAGAGAGAGAGAGAGAGAGAATGATTCTTCCCAGTAAAGGTACATTTGCTTGCTTGTGTTTGTGTTCAATTCCTTATATCATTAATATTTTTTTTCCTGTTGCTACTTTAGCAGTATTGTATCTATAGAAATATAGGTTTAAGTGAGCTTACGAAGTACGAAGGATAAGATGACGCCGTTATGTCCCCGAAAGAGTTTTGGAACCCTAAGATGTAAGACTCCAGATAATCACACATTTATTCGATATTTTTTCAAAAGTATCCAAGATAGCATAAGACCATTAAAGCTGTCCAAATGATGATATCATTATTATTAGCTACTTGATTCAAGTAGCCACTCGTCTTACTCTCAGAAAATAAACAAAACGAAGACTGCGCGCTCTCTCTCTCTTATCTTCAAATGACTCTCATCCTCAAATGAAACACTGCCCTCTCTCTCTCATCCTCAAATGAGAAACTGACCCCCAACCCTGTCTCTCTCTCTCATCCTCAAATGAGAGACTGCCCCCCCTCCCCTGTCTCTCTCCCTCAAATGAAAGAATGCCCTCTCCTCTCTCATCCTCAAACGAGAGACTGCCCTCTCTCTCATCCTCAAATGAGAGACTGCCACCCCGCCCCTCTCTCTCTTTCTCATCCTCAAATGAAAGACTGCGCCCCCCCCCCTTCTCATTCCAAACGTATTCACATACTGCTCCTTCAAGCACGGAAATATTGATAATATTGTAACGTATAAATGCACGGTGGTGAAGTGGTATGTTTCAGAACTGAATTGTCTCTCATAAACTCTGACGATATATGATATATATATATATATATATATAATATATATATATATATATATATATATATATATATATATATATATATATATATATATATACATATGCATATATGCATGTATGCATATATATATGCATGTATATATAAGCATGTATATTTTTGCCCCTTTTTCCTTTATATATAGTGTATCCAATAGGTGTAAACACTGGCTCTCAGCAGTACTTTTTGGGATATAAAATGCAATCCCCGTCCGCTTATTTAAGACCACCTGCAACCCATTGCAGTTTATTAATCACCAGGTACTAATTCTCCCCTTAAACTCGCAAAAGCAATACGTATTCTTCAGGAGACTAGTTAGCCCTCTGTGTGTGTGTGTGTGTGTGTGTGTGTGTGTGTGTGTGTGTGTGTGTGTAAAGTACCACAAGGAATAAATGAACCAAATAGTGTGGGTCTTGACCAATTTCCTCTTGGAAAGAAATTTACATATATGATGAAGGCTTTGTACAAACAAACATACAGACGTGAAAAACGTGGAGAGGGATTTATTCACCTTTTTGACAGAATGAAGTATCTACAGTACGAGCCTTCATTTTGAAGGCCACCAGACTTGGATTTATATCTTGATGGAAAATAATAGGCCTAGCGTTTTCCTGTCAATTGAAACAGACTCACTAAATTGCACGCTGTTGAATTTTAAAATCCATTATGACTTGTCAGGTTTGCTTTGCTTTTTACCAATCCGTGTGGCACTGGCGTAGCTGATTCACTCCCCACCCACCCACCCACCCACCCACCCAGCTTCTCTGTCTCTCCATTTCGAACCACGAAAGTAGTTTTAGCTTTGAAATTGCGTTCTATCGAAGACAAATGTTTTTTTACGTTACTGCCATCACACGGATAAATTTAAATTAATGAGTTAGTTTTAACTCGGTTTTGAATTCGATACGCTATATAACAGTACTGCAAGTAAGCACAGAAAAAGAAAGCGTTTTGGAGACAATTTTCCTTTTCACACTGGAACATATATTGGAATATAGAATTTAGGCCAAAGGCCATTCAGCGCTGAAAGTGAAATTGAGAGTAAAAAGGTTTGAAAGGTGTAATGGAAGGAAAACCTCGCACTAGCACTACGAAACAACTGTTAGGAAAGGGTGGAAAGTAAGATGAAAGAAAGATAATATGAACGGAGGTAATGCAAAAGGAATGAAAGGGTTGCGGTTAGGGGCTGAAGGGACGCTGCGGAGAACCTTAAGTAATACTTCCAGTGCACCGCGTGGGGTGCACTGACGGTACTCCCCCCCTACGGAACTTTTCGCACTGGGATATAAAAAAATTGCAAGTTTATTAAGAATTAAAAATCTGTATTATTCTGGAAGGCTGAAAGATTTCTTTTTTTACCCAAAAGGGTTAGTCAAAATCTGTGATAATACTGATTTGTGTATGCAAGAACTGGCGTATACTGACAAATTTACGAAATCGAAGTCGCTATGTAGAAGTTTGGTCGATAACGAAACGGTGTGTTCATCATTAATAACAGCAGTCGTAACAACGAAACGGTGTGTTCATCATTAATAACAGCAGTCGTAACAAATGATAACCATAATAAATGACTGTACTTGTTTTTGTTAAAAAACGTTTGGAAAATGAGTTTTAAAATTATTTTTATTTAAAAGCACGGAAAAGGTACAGAATTAAGGTAAGACCATTTTACTGAACTGTACGGTAAGGAAAGAAAACCGAGGGAACGGTACGATGTGACGGTACATATAATTAAGCTAGAAATGCTATATGGGACAATTTTATTGTCTTGATTCGTAACTGTCAATATTACCGTACCGTCATATATATTAGCTGAAGCCACTGGGAAAGAACTTTCCCAGTGGCTTAGCTAATAAACAAAATCACGCGCTTACTTTTTTATTTCTTAGTATATGTATATACCGTGTGATATATATATATATATATATATATATATATATATATATATATATATATATATATATATATATATATATATATCATGCTTTTCTGGCACACCGTTTTATTTTCTTCAATTACCAAGTTACCTGTGGCATGTATAACTTGACAAGCAATACTTTCAATACCTAAAGTACTTCTCCCAGAGAGAGAGAGAGAGAGAGAGAGAGAGAGAGAGAGAGAGAGAGAGAGAGAGAGATGCTAAGTAAGCTCTACCTTGAGTCGTCAAGACTAATTACGGTTTTCAGAAAAATAGCTTTCTATTGCCAAGGCAACTGGCGTAATAACTTCTTATCAAGTGGATGTATAGTGATTAAGTATTCTCCCTCTCTAGGTTCTTTTACTTAAATGTACTTCTGGGAAATGATAAGGAAAGCCACGAACAGAGCTTAATAGTATTCAGTTGTGACTTTCTAATTATGCAGCATAAAAAAACACAAACGAAATACTTAAAAACACTTCAGTTTTTCTACTCCAAGAATGGTTATGAAAATAAAAGCATTTTAGTAAAATGAATTCAACTCACAACAAGCACTACACCTTTCCTGCGCGGTCCAAAATCTTTTATAGCGCGATTATATTTTTACGACAATGAGCCACTAACCTTGAGAAAAATATTTCGTTTCAGTCCGTTTGGAAAAACCATAGCAACCTATCTTTCTGTCTAATATATATACACATATATATAATATATATATATTATATATATAAATTACATATATATATTTAAATATGTTAGTTAAATTCAACGGCGATGTTTATGGAGATTATTTTCTTGAATATGTTGGATTAGTTTATATAGCTTATTTTTACCTCTTAAGACTCATAACCGGAAATGAAAATACTAACAGATAATGCCTAAGATTTAATATGCTTTAATAGTGTTTGTAAAAATATATATACAGAAACATGTTTAAACTTTAAAATTCGGTTAAACCACTGTATAACAAATCAATTCTTGGCAAAGAACTAACGAAAATGTTCGGAAAAAACAAGAAAAGAGTTTACCACATGTTCTCCGTACAACAAATAATTATTCTAGTCTCTCAAACGAGGTTTAGGAAGCCAACTGTTAGGATTACGTAATTTAAAAGGCACGATCAGTCCAAGCTATTCTTAGCCTACAACGTTGCCAGAGATCGAATCTTTAACCTAAAAGCAGTACTAGATGAATGGAAGCATAAATAAATAAAAACGAAACAAGGCACAAATAGTTAAAAGGAAAGAAAGAAGGCAGTAAATATCCAAACAGAGGAAGAGTGTCCGTGAAAAACAATGCCAAGAAGCAAAGCAAATTCTTTAATAGAAAAAGGAGGAGAAATCGTCCTTTGGAGCCACATGCCAAGGAACAAACAATGTCAATAACGCAAAACCTACAGCAGAAACGACAACAAGGACAAGAAGTAAGTCGGCGTCACATGTTTGCTCTACTATTAGCGACACTTTGAAGGATCCACCCAGTTCTTCAAGCTGTGAATGTGTGTTGTGTGTGTGTGTGTGTGTGTGTGTGTGCGTGAACGCATACGAGGGTACGCAACCACACACACACACTCGCGTGGACAAAAAATATTTGGCTATTTCTGAATGTAAACCTCTGCAACTATGCTCCTCAGTAAACCTTAGGGAGTCCCACTCACAAGCTGTACATTGTATTGGCAAAGGTAAAGGGGAGGGGGATTGTCAGTTCCTCTTACTTTTAGGCTTCAGTGGGAATTAAGCCCACTCCCCTCTTCTTGGCCAGGGTAGTACGTTTGAGTTTTCAACCAGCTATAACAGATTAACACTTGAGTTTTCAACCAGCTATAACAGATTAACACTTGAGTTTTCAACCAGCTATAACAGATTAACACTTGAGTTTTCAACCAGCCATAACAGATTAACATTTGAGTTTTCAACCAGCTATAACAGATTAACATTTGAGTTTTCAACCAGCTATAACAGATTAACATCTGAGTTTTCAACCAGCCAAAATAGATTAACATTTCAGTTTTCAACCAGCTATAATATATTAACATTTGAGTTTTCAACCAGCTATAATAGATTAACATTTGAGTTTAACATCTGAATTTTCTAGACTGATTAACATTTGAGTTTAACATCTGAATTTTCTAGACTGATTAACATTTGAGTTTTCAACCAACTATAATCGTTAACATTTGAGTTTTCAATCAACTATAGTAGATTAACATTTGAGTTTTCAATCAACTATAATAGGTTAACATTTCAGTTTTCAATCAACTATAATGATTAACATCTGAGTTTTCAACCAACAATAATTGATTACGTTGGAGGACTCTAGACTAAGTTATTGCCATGTACGCCAAAGGTGAGGACTTGTGGATAATCTACATTTTATCTGGGGGTTTTCAAGGGGAGATTAATCTTCCATAGATTAGGGCACCAGATTGCAGTTACAAACTATTTAAGTAGTTGGCAAGAATGGGAAATGGAAGGGGGTTGTTATCCACAAGAGGGATCATGACCCTTTGACCCAGGCTATGTAGTAGAACAGACAAAACTTATCTTCAGTAATACCACCAACTCCACTGTTAAGTATTTTCTCAAGGACAAAATCTAATTCATATGTATGTGCGTGAGCATTATATAACTTTTTCAAGGGAAGGGTGCTGACATTACGTCTAATGACAGTCAGGAAACCTTTCGATGTGATCCAAAAGCACAGACTATCAGCGGTTACACCTTTTTAAAAGCCTTTTTTTTTTTTTTTGGTCATGCCCAGGTTATAATCTGAAGTTCGTCAGACGACTTTAAATCCCAATATCTTAGAATTTCAGGTCTAATTAGCTGATCATCTGACAAAGCCATTGGTATTTTGAACAATTATTGGTGCTCGGAGCAGTCTGAGAAGTTCGTGTATTGAGTGAGTGGTAAACTTAAAATGGTATTTGGTCGTTTCAATAACTGTTTGTCAAATAGATTCTTATCGTAGACCTGAGTTTATTCGTTGGGTAGGGTTACGAAAGCCTCAAGAATTCATGTATTTCAGTAAATACTCCGTCGAGGTTGTTGCTTCTAATTGCCATGACAAATTCCAGATGAAATGTTATTGCTCACTGTAAATGAACGGAAATAAAAACGAGAGAATTCCGCTTTTTAAACCTTGAGTGACAGCAGAAGTTAGAATCGTTAAATAATTTATTTTTCCGCCAATTTCAGCCGATTGTGGCCTTCTATGCAGTCGTTATGAACCACCCAAGGCTTCTTGAAAGAGAAAAAAAAACAATTTATATGCTAAACACGAAGCAACAAACATAATGAGAGGCAAACAGTTACCTAAAAGTAAATGTTGCAAAGGTAAGGCTATAAGGTATTATACGTTCATCATTTTTTATTCTTTATCAATAAATATTATTTGTCGGGCTACGAATAATCAACTTAAAAATGTTAATTCCTAAAATAATCATTTCTCATCTTTCAATTTCCACCGGAAGTACTAAAATATAAAATTATATTCCCGTTACAGTAGTGCGAGTCGTAGAGGGACGCATTTCTTTGATGTTCCAAGTTAAATTTTTGAGTTATTCTAAATTTTAAGTCTGATTTTGAGTTTCTCGCCATTTTCAGTAAATAATCTGATCAGTGCTTCGTTGGGCAAAAAAGGGAAAATTGCATTAAAATTCAGCAGAACCGAATATTCAGGTAATCAGCCTTAATGTTCAAGCAGTAACCACAAACAACTAAAAATAACCGATCATTTTCACTCAACACCACCACTTTATTCCTTTTCCCGAATTTGCTACATCTGCTTTCTTCAAGTCCTGTCATCTCCAGCGCAGGGAGCCCCCTTATATTATATCAACATCAGCGCTCATTAATAACCTCAAGTTTACCCGCACTAATTTCGGTCTAGCCAGGAAGTTCCTGTGATAAACATTCGGAGATTTACTGAACTTTACGTCAACAGCTTTTCGAACTGATTAGTCGACCGAACCAAAGCTATACGAGATTAAATGGTAGGAATTTCTCCTAAATCTGAGCAAATAGTAACGGTATTTTAAGTCTTGTATATTTTTTTCTTTTAAACGCGAGTAATTTCCGAGAAAATACTGTGCTCTTGTTAAAATAATCTTTCATTTAGTAGTTACACTGATTATAGTCCTTGCGACACTATATAAACTAAACAAACCAATCAAAAATAAACTTCGTTCCAACTGCTTGCTGTGATTAACATAACCAGGCAGAACTATCGCTAAGGGTAACCAAAAGACTTGAGATTACCTAGACATGAGTGTTACTTTATCCCAGACTTAATGTACAAATGAAGTCGAGTAATATCCAAATGATACGAGCGCTGAATATGTAAGATCATGTTACCGTCATGATTATCAAAATTTTGTGCGGTGTCTGAATATAATCAAATGCAGCGTTGCAGCGGAAAGCAGCATTATAAAGTCAGGATATATGTTTTGTTGAATAAGTACGTACTCTGGTTACTGAAAATGCACAGTAAGCACTCTAGTTTCAGGATTTATAAGCACAGACTTATATATACACTGCTTTACCATCCATAAACATATAAGCCTTCAGCTACTGTATTATACACACGCACACATATATACATTACTAAATATACTACACACACACGCATATACATACATACACACACACACACACACACATATATATATATATATATATATATATATATATATATATATATATATATATACTGGGATCTAACATGAAATATATATATATATATATATATAAATATATATATATAAATATATATATATATATATATATATATATATATATATATATATATATATATATATATATATTATATACTGAGATCTAACATGATCATATACCTATGTCTAGTATATAGGTACACCTTACTGCCTGGGGCAAGATAAATAAAATCTATAAGTAGGAAGAATCGAATATAAAATCATATTTTTCCGGCGAAACCAACATGCGGGTGTTGCAACATCCTTGATTCACGATGAAGTGATTCTGTCCATCCCGAATTCCGCTGGCACCCCACTTCCGGAACCTGAAAATCCAGGATCTAGTTTTGACAGTAAAGATCCGCTTCGGAGAGCGACAGCAGAGGCCCTTTTCATGGAGATTCGTCAGTTTCAAATTGATTCGCGTCGAGTAAGGGGTCTGTTTACGATGCAGTCAACGGAATTTAATGCAAAGCTGATAACTGGAGAAGCCGACGGGGCGTGGCGTAATCGAATGACCTCGCTACATTTCTTATTGAGTTTTCGGAGAAGACCACTCCTGTTTGACTAGTTTTTATTTTTTCTTTTTTTTTTCTTTTATGACGGATCCTCTTTGGAGATTCGTCTGCTTCGTTTTTTCCCTAGCAGTCTTCACACTCCTTTTGGATGGAGATCGGGCTTACAGACGAGATCTTCGGCGATAAAAAAAGGGGGGGAGGGGAAACTATGAAAATGTAAACCGTCCGCACAATAAGTGATTACATAATAATCAAAACAAAATGGGAGGAGATGAATAAATGATCTAAAAACAGGAAAACCTTTACATTAATATAAAAACCGCTCTAATTAGACAGCGCCGTCTAAACTTTCGCCGACACTTTAAAAAGAGAAAATTGTAAGCTTTGCCATGAAATTCCGTAAAAAAAAAAAAAAAATGGCGCAAAAAGGATTGTGAAAATTCGTTCCATTTACATAGCAACCAAGGCTGAACTAGTGCAAAATTTCTATTCCGGAAATAAGGTTTCTTTTAATATTTCACCCCGTTACACCACATCCCCAGCCTCATACAGCCTACTCCGTAGAGGTCTTAATCGCCGTCGCATGTGTGGAATGGCAACAGTTACTAAAAATACCTCCTCGTTGCCTTCTTTTCCTGAAGTGTCTCACGACATACCCGATTGCCAAATAAATATTCCTATACGTATTTACTACGGAATTTTGGGGCATTAGATACTTCAAAGCCTGTCAGGTTGTGTTTTTTGTATTCTTCCTTGATCTGCTTGTCATTAGTTTCCTTTTATCATGAAGTCCTTAGTTAACGTTGCAAAACGTTTGTTAGCAAAACTGGAATTAGATACTGTGCAAGAGAAACGTATATGGTGATTTACTTCATAAATACGATTGGTACTATACTTGATTTCTGTCTTCTCGGATGTTAATTGATAAACTCTGCGTCAAAACAGTACCAACTTCAAAGCTTCCTTCATAACTGATTAAAAGCAATCGAGAAAACCTTATTACTAAGCTTACATGCTAAAATAAAAGCGCAAACCAATGAGATTTGAAAATGATAGGCAGAATGAAACTTCAGTTGATTAAACTGCAGAATGAATCATGGCAGACGAGGTCGCAAATATGAGATGGAAAATAAAATCTCTATTGAAGAAGAAATTAACCAGCAATCTGTATAAGATCTATGATGAAGCAAGAATAACCTTGGCAGAAGTAATACATACTGTAGTTGAGATTCGAAGGGGGTGTGGGGAAATCTCCTCCAGATGTAAAAAAGCAAAAAAAAAAAAGATAATTCAGTTCTGGTTTTAACTGCATGGCTCTTTTTTTTCAGTATCTTCTGATGGCGGTAAATGGAGCTCAAGGCATCACGCGGGCTGAATCATTTCTGCCGAAAAGAGGTATTTTATCATACATCCAGGAATAGTTGTATGGTTTTAACAGCATAATATACTTAATACCATTTATTTCGTAAATAGGTTTGTCAATAAGGACGTTATATTTATTTGGCAACCTTAAGTTTTCCGTAAATTCACCTTGAAAAGAGTGTAGTTTATGGGCCTAGCCTGTGTTAAATTCAACTATTGTATTACAACAACAGTTAAGCGACTGAAAGTTACCCAGTGCTAAGTGGAGGATTGAACGTAAGGTTTGCTGCACTGACTTGCAAAAAAATGTGCTATTAAATATATGTAATAGCATCAGCTAACCATGATTCAGTTACAGTTATTCGTAGGTGGCGATCTTACACAACAAGACGACAAAAATGCGCGTCTTCACTTTAGCAGCCACAACTAGCAACTCTTAGAGTGAATTCTGTCATCAAAAAGATGCGACAAAATGAGCTCGTTAAAAGTACCTCAACAACTGTGTGAGGGAGCTCCCGAGAGATCAGTAATTCGGAGTTGAATAAAGAAATTTTGAATGCGGAAAGCTGATTGTTATTCCTTCCGCCGCGGGTAGAAATGCCGCGAAGCAATTTAAACTGAAAGCATTTACTAGAATGTTTCTGAAATGGAATAAAAGAAATGATTTTCACATAAAACGTTAGATCGCTCCACACTGACCAGTGATTATAGGGCTCACCAGATGACTGCAAATTTAGAAGGTAAATTTTACACAGACTACATTGCATACATGTTGCCAGAGAGAGAGAGAGAGAAACACTACCGTTTCATTTCAGACAGTGACGCATTATCTGCACGACTTCCACATCCGACAATGATAAAATATACTGCCTACTACAAACACGGATCTAGATTACGTGACCTTATAAACGGCTCTTGTTTTATGGGAGATGTCAAATAACTGCACTTGCATCGAGGAAGAAAGATTTTCTACGCTTTTCACGAGATGTCTGATAACTGAATGACAAAATTAACGCAAGATGAAAAAACAACAGAAGCAAATAATAACAGTAATGTACAGCTTTTTAGCGGTATTTTGTCCACCAAAGGCCTACCAGTGCAGACATCAATAAAATCAACAGTATGCACAACGAAGTTGATTTCTATACAAGTTAAAATCACATGCTATAATTACAAGTTTTCGGTTATTAGCCGTTGTTTATACTATGACTAGGATTTTTAGGGCCGGTAAATAAGAATATACGTATTTATACATATATTTCTATATATATAGTATATTCACATATATATATTCACATATATATATATATATATATATATATATATATATATATATATATATATATATATATATATATATATATATATATATATATATCGCCATTCAAGAACACTAAAACAGATGTATGACATAAAGAAATGAATATATATATATATATATATATATATATATATATATATATATATATATATATATATATATACTGTAGTATATAAAGAGAACAACCTTATATTACCATTCAATAAAAGTACGTTTTGACAATCAAGACGCTGGTGGATCAGTAAAAGTAGAATTCAACACTTCTGGTAAACGTCAGATGAGTGCAGAAATGTTTACCACCAACGATTTAAGCTGGAGAGTACAGCACCATCCCTCTCTCTCTCTCTCTCTCTCTCTCTCTCTCTCTCTCTCTCTCTCTCTCCGGACAGCAACGTACAGGATATTCCAGTCTGTTACTGAGCAATTCTCTTGGCAACGTTGTAATATGCAGCTAAATATAGTAAAAACAAACCAGTAATAGACAAAGCACTCTCAGAACGTCACCCAGCAAAATTCCGTTTTTAGTTGATATCAGAAGATATAAAAAAGCAGGATTTATCGATACAATCAGTGTTCATTCATATGAAAGAATTATGAACTAAAAAAATTCTATTATTTGCCAAAATTATCGTTGTCAAAAAATAAGAGAATTATGAGGTCATTCGTCAAAAGTAAATGAGAGAGAGAGAGAGAGAAAATATACTTGGGCTGATAAGTACGAATCTAAAGTCACCTCCATTAATATATATATATATATATATATATATATATATATATATATATATATATATATA
The DNA here is from genome assembly GCF_040412425.1 of Macrobrachium rosenbergii. Lineage (NCBI taxonomy): Eukaryota > Metazoa > Arthropoda > Malacostraca > Decapoda > Palaemonidae > Macrobrachium > Macrobrachium rosenbergii. Next base: position 27,013,586 of record NC_089755.1, read on the forward strand.
TATATATATATATATATATATATATATATATATAACTCGTTTATATACATAGACATGTATATATATAAAACATATATACACATTATACATACAAATGCATATGTACATTTTACTCGTATTAGGCTTCAATAAGACGGGATGGTTGAGAGTCCAGATTCTTTAATTTACTAAGTACAAGCTCTCGAACACACACAATCTTCTTCAGGTAACGTATGTCTTCGAAAGCTTGCTCTCTGTAAATGAATCTGGGATCTAAACCATCCTGTCTTATTGAAGCCCATACATACATACATACAGTATATATATATATATATATATATATATATATATATATATATATATATATATATATATATATATATATATATATATATATATATATATATACAGTATATACACAAATAATGTGTATATATATAATATAAATATATATATATATATATATATATATATATATATATATATATACATGTATATGCATATATATACATATACTTTAAATATATTATATATATATATATATATATATATATATATATATATATATATATATATATAAAACCGAAAAACCAAACGAAGAATGCAAGTTACTACATGATAGGAACCACCAGTCTCCATGGGTAAGCCTCACACCCACACCCACGCCCGAGGCCACTTTTCCCAAGGTTGTCCACGCCCACGACAGACCCTTTCCCTCAACCCAAGACAACAGGACTGAGATAAATCGATCTTATCTGTCTGTAAAGCTAATAAGAAAGACTGCGGTTGTCATTAGCCACCGGTGCTGAGACGCAAAATTTTAGTGGAACTGGTTTAACTGACTGATGCATCATCGCTATTGTTATTATCATCATTAGTCTATTCGTAGTAGTACTTGTACCACCACTATCATTAACAGGATTTCTTATGTTGTTATAATAACCCTAATTTTTCCTTGAGATTTCCAATTTCCAAGTAATCTGCTCACTAAATTTCTCATTATTTTATAGAGTATGCCGCTGAAAACCCACTTATTCAAATCGCAGATATTACCCAAAATATACAACTGACAGAATAAAAGAACTATTGGGGAACAATTACATAACTTGAGATAACATCAAAGACGTCTGCAAAGGCGACCAACCAGTGACCTTGCACTTGATAAACAACAAACAGGTTGAACAAAAAAATTAAGGCGTGGTTTCAAGGTCACTCCGGATTGAGTCGAATCTTTCTTTTCGGGAAAGGTGCGTTGAGTTACAGATTGCTTCTTCGTCTCCCGCCTCTTATTCTTCTCCTTTTACATCTTCCTACCCCTTCTTTCCTCCTTCCCGCGCATTTTCATCTACGTTCCCTCGGCTTTTTCCTCCATCTTTTTTCCCTACTTACCCTATTACCCTTCTTCTCCATTCCTCCTACTTTATCTGCTCCTTCCTCTCAGTCAAGCTCTTCTTTCTTTCATTCCTTCATTTAATCCTACTCCTTTTTTCCTTTGTGTATACCTCTGTTCACGTTGCGTTTATCCTACTTTCTTTCCCTTTGTTCCACTCAGTTTTATATATATATATATATATATATATATATATATATATATATATATATATATATATATATATATATATATATATATATATATATATATTAGACAAAAAGGAATAAAGGAGTACTATATATATATATATATATATATATATATATATATATATATATATATATATATATATATATATATATATAAGCATTAAGCTACAAACGTCCTTTAATATCAATTTGCTCTTCCTCGGAAATAATATATTTTCATATATGTTACCCGAAGGGGAATTTTTAGTTGATAATAACAAATATGAAAATATATTATTTCGAGTGTAGAGCGAATTGGATATTAAAGGACGTTTATAGCTTAATGCTTGTATATGAATCACGGTGATGTGATAAAAACTCATATATATATATATATATATATATATATATATATATATATATATATATATATATATATATATATATATATATATATATATATATAGCGCACCCGTTTATTCCTTTTTGTCTACCTCTTTCTTTGTCTTTCTCCATCTTACTTTCCTTCCCTGTGATCTATCTATCTATATATATATGTATGTATAATGTATATATATTCCAAGATTGCATAAAGACTTTAGGAGTTCAGTTGAAAATTGTGCTACTTTACGGTTAGTTTTATCGCTTTTTAGCCTTGCAGTATTGCCTCCTATACTAATCACTGTCATTAATTAGTCTACTTGGAGAAAATACTACATATTGTACATAATGGAGTCAGTCATGATACAACGGCAGGTTATGTCCATTTTGAATTTTCATTTCAAGTGAGCCGTTTGACAAGAATCTGGTCAGCTTCATTATACTGCATAGTCTTAAAAAGCACATTAATAAATAAGCAAAGGTAATTTTTCGTTGGAATTAAATGCATTCTACTTTGTCATCCACAAAAATGTCTCATTTGCTGTAAGAGTAAATTAGCAGATTTTACAATAAAATCCGCCTCATGGCCGTATGATGGGCGTGTAAAGTCCCCGCTCAACGGGTTCTCTATGATGAACATCCCGTTTTCTGCGGTGCCTTCACAGCCGACCTGAGGTCGCACGTACACAACCTTATTGTCATTATTGTGATATGTATATTTATTACCTGTTCATTTGCCCTTGTACCAAGTATATGTGTCAGAGTATTTTTGTGTCCAACCAGCTATTGTTAATCATCATGTTTTCTATATGCACCTGTCCTGTTTTATGTAGTGAAACAGTTTGACCTCTGGTCACTTGTAAATTTTTGTACTAGCGGTCTCTGCGTATACGCCGACGTCCGCACGCCGCTTTATAAGCGGGTCGTTTCATCAATAAACCAAATACAGGCTATAACAAAAGAAAAAGCTAAAGCAAACATCAGACTTCTATCAAGCATATGGGCAATCGCAAGCCTCCATCAAAACAGGAACAGGCAAATAACACTAAACTGGATTCCGAGCCATGTGGGAATCCAAGGAAACGAAGAAGCAGATTCTTTAGCAAAAAGTGGGTTGCTACACAGCAACATTAGTATCAAAATCACCTCCTCGCTCACACAACTGAAAAACAAGGCAGTAGCACACTGCCAACTGCAGGAAGAAAGCAAAGTTAGAAGAGCTGTTTTCGGTGGCTCAAAAACCGCCAAATGGGACATGGACACCGTAAACCTAAAACCACACAATATAACCAAAGACATGTCACGGGCCCTAGCAGTTATAATCCATCGGCTAAGGCTAGGATACCAATGCACATGGCAAAGAATAGTAGACAACCCCCAACCATGCAAGCACTGTGAAACAATCCCAGAAGAACCCCTGGAACACTACCTTCTTGACTGTACAGAAACAGAACAGTTAAGAACAAGATATGAAGGAAATGAAAGAAAAGCTACCCAAATAACAAAGCACATACTGGCAAACATTCATGAATTTGCAGGCTTCCTATGCTCCTACCCACCACCACGGTAACTCTAAAGAATCCTTACCTTTAACCACCCGCTCTCCTTCCCAATTCTTAAGTCAGACACAACAGACCCGACCCCTACTTCAAACCAGACAACAAATCAAAAGCCATTCCATCTCATCTCTAACTGCAGACTCTTTAGAAATCACTCTCTCCCCTATCAAAATCACCTTTCATCCACCACAATCAACACCCAACAAATGCACAAAACACATACACACACAAGAATTAGGACCGGACAAGGAATATGGCTTTAGATCATCATGAGCTAGCATGATGATCTGTTGGCCTCTCCCACTAGCCAACACTCACTGCTATCATACTTTTATCCTCATCTGATGGGTACCTTAGGGTTCAAAGAGGTTGCAACCTTGCCTGTTAAATCTTTTCACTTCAAAATCACCCCCACCGAAATCACTTTCATGCATCATAATAAAGTTTTCATCTAACCTACCCATCTCACAGACTCATCATCAACATAGAGTTACAGGCTGCTCTAGGAGCAAGAGCCCGTGCTGGCACAAGGTCAGCTAAATCTGAAACAACAACAATACCATCAATAACCCAGCAGTACTTGTCTTCCTGCTCTTTCTTTAGCACCTCTCACAGTGGTGACACCCGGAGTGGTTCCCGCAGTATTGTAAAGTCCCCACTCAATGGGTTCTCTATGATGAACATCCCGTTTTCTGCGGTGCCTTCACACGTACACAATCTTATTATCATTATTGTGATTTGTATATTTATTACCTGTTCATTTACCCTTATACCAAGTATGCTGTATGTGTCAGAGTATTTTTGTGTCCAACCAGCTATTGGTAATCATCATGTTTTCTATATGTACCTGTCCTGTTTTGTGTACAGAAATAGTTTGACCTCGGGTCACTTGTAAAATTTTGTACTGGCGGTCTGTGTATATGCCGATGTCCGTACGCTGCTTTATAAGCAGGTCGCTTCATCAATAAATCTTACGGGCTGCTCTCAGAGCAAGAGCCCGTGCTGGCACAAGGCCAGCTAAATCTAAAACAACAGCAACATCAATAAATCAATAAACCATTACGGGCTGCTCTAGGAGCAAGAGCCCGTTCTGGCACAAGGCCAGATAAATCTGAAAAACATCAATAAACCAGCAGTACTTGTCTTCCTGCTCTTTCTTTAGCACCTCTCACAAGCGTTCTTGTGCACGTATAATTTAATCAAACCGTCGAAGGTAGGATGTTTTTTTTTTAATATTTCCCGACTACCAAATAATTTATCGTTGTTAAATACCTAATAAATGAACATCAATGAAAGTCATTGTTTTGCTCACTGGCATTGACATTTAAACTATAGAAAAGCCTTAACAGTGTTGGAACTCTGTATGCTTTCCCCTCCCCCACATCGTTCTTCTGACGGTTGTGATGTTCCAGAAAAAAACATTGCAAGGTGTGTTTGGGTCTATCTCTAAACACTGAGTAACACCTACGCATTTTATATTAGGTATATTGTGATGCCCATGTCACCAATAAAACCACTATGGAGCACTTTTGTAATAATGCAGCTGGAATCGTATAAAATGCAGAAAAAAAGAAAGCCTGAATCTACTAAAGTGACAATCCCCATTAAAATAATCCAAGTATCTTAACGAACCATGGAACTTAAAAGTTCAAGTTTTTTTTTTTTTCAAAATTATCTGCATGCAAAACTGAAGGTGGAAGCTGTAGAGATGAATGATTCACATAATATTTATGATATAAGAAGAATCGAAAGGGTGAGAAATATAGATACGCAGAGTTGTAAAAGGGTTAGCGTATGTTAGAGAATGGATCTGAATGTTCTGAGATGGTTTGGTCGTATGGAAAGTGTGGAAGATAATTGGTTTATGAAAACAGTATATAATTCTTGTGTGTTGGGAGGAAAAGAAGAGAGAGAGAGAGACCAAGAAAATGATAGACAGACAGAGTGAAGGAGGTAGTGGAAAGGAGGAGCCTCAACATCGAGGATGCGAGAGAGTGCATGCAAAATAGAGGAGAGGGGCGCAGTGTGTGGTAAGCCTACTGTGTAGGTGTATGAAGTAGCTAATGCTGTGTGAAGTTTACTGCACAGGGGTTCATTCACGATTTCCTTGAGCGTCATCGATGAACCCCTGTGCAGTAAACTACTACTTCATACACCTACACAGTAGGCTCACCACACACTGCGCCCCTCTCCTCTATTTTGCTTGCACTCTCTCGCTTCCTCGATGTTGAGGTTCCTCCTTTCCACTGCCTCCTTCACTCTGTCTGTCCATCCTTTTCTTGGTCTCTCTCTCTCTCTCTCTTTTTCCTCCCAACACACAAGAACTGTATACTGTTTTCATCAACCAATTATCTTCCACACGACTAAACCATCTCAGAACATACTGATCCATTCTGTAACATAAGCTAACTCTTTTACAACTCTGCGTATCTCTATTTCTCACCCTTTCGAGTCTTCTTATATCATAAATATTATGTGAATCATTCATCTCTACAACCTCCGCCTACAGTTTTGCATGCTTATACGATAATTTTGAAGAAAAAAAAAATAAATAAATAAATAAATAAAAAATAAAAAAAAAAAAAAGTTCCATGGTTCGTTAAGATACTTGGATTACTTTAATGGGGATTGTCACTTTAGTAGATTCAGACTTTACTTTCTCTGCATTTTATACGATTCCAGTGCATTACTGCAAAAGCGCTCCATGGTGGTCTTATTGGTGACATGGGCATCACAATATACCTGATATAAAATGCGTAGGTGTTACTCAGTGTTTAGAGATAGACACAAAAACACCTTGCAATGTTTTTTCTGGAACATCACAACCGTCAGAAGAATGATGTGGGGGAGGGGAAACCAAGAAAAAGCATATCGTACTGGAAAGCATCCAGAGTTCCAACACTGTCAAGGCTTTTCTATAATTTAAATCTGTCAATGCCAATGAGCAAAACAATGACTTTCATTGATGTTCATTTATTAGGTATTTAACAACGATAAATTATTTGGTAGTCGGGAGATATTAAAACAAACATGTCCTTCCTTCGACGGTTTGATTAAATTATACGTGCACACGAACACTTGGCATACGGCCATTAAGCGGATTTTATTGTAAATTCTGCTAATTTAATCTTACAGCAAATGAGACATTTTTGTGGATAACAAAGCAGAATATATTTAATTCAAACGAAAAATTACATTTGCATATTTATAAATGTGTTTTTTTAAGACTATGCAGTATAATGAAGCTGACCAGATTCTTGTCTAACGGCTCAGTAGAGGTGAAAATTCAAAATGGACATAGCCTACCCTACCGTAGTATCATGACTGACTCCAATATGGACAATATGTAGTATTTTCTCAAAGTAGACTTATTAATGACAATGATTAGTATTAGAGGTAATACTGCAAGGCTAAAAAGCGATAAAACTAACTGTAAAGTAGCACAATTTTCAACTGAACTCCTTAAGTCTCTATGCAATGCTTAAATAAGTTAGTGCTAGCATTAAATCCAATTTTCTATTTCTGTAACGTATTCGTTTTCTTATGAGATTATATGGGTAACTAAATTATTTACTTTAGCAACTACTGTTCTATCAAAAAATTATGTTTGTTTACACATCAATGCATATAGATTTAAGATTAGTTACATTCTGTGATCTATGAAAATCATAGAAAGCTCAATTCATCAAAGCACGTACACAAGTAACATGTGGTAGCCTAATTTAAAATTTTGTGACACTTAAAAGCACTAGCAAAAGTTGTTCATGCCTTCACATCATAAAGACCATTTTTTGGGTGTTGAAATTTAATTGTTTTTATTATATTCTTTCTTCTGTTCTACAGATGCCTTGACAACCCTCGGAAATGACAGCCTATGGAAATCCACTTTACAGAGGCGAGATACATGAGTTGAAGTTGAGAATTTTTGCCTATTGTAGAGGAAGATAAAACTTAATTTATCAACATTTTCTCACAAACGGGCTTACCAGAATACAGAAAACGAATATATAGATAAAAAATATGAAACGACAGACCCGTCTTTTGACTTACTGAGGAATTAAGCCAATAATTTAGCAGTAAAATTTACCCAAAATTTAGCCGTAAGGGGGGCAATTCGAGAATTGCTGATTTATACAGATTAATGCAAGATTAGTGCTACGAGATCGCCAAAACAAATTGATACGCTTGCAATGTAAACAGACATCCATTTTGCCCTCTTAAAATAAATTATATCCTGAATATATTGCATTACATTTTGTCTATTTGTCTATATCAACCACAAAGTAAGGTCTGTAATCATGAACACATTGTTTTAAAACTAATTTTGCCCAATTTACCTTCATTTAGGCAAATGGTTTTTCATGATGTAGTCTGTGACATCGCATACGCAGATTCGTAGTAGTTTGAGTAAAACGCCGAGAAGTCGGAGGAATTTCATGTCAATTGCTCAAAAGGAACCTTCAATAACTCCCCTTAATTCTTAACCTAGTACCATTTCCCCTCTGTCTCTTAAAATCCCTTTACTTATCAAACAAGAGAAGTACCACATCCCTGAGTGTGATGACAGTTGCATCGCAGAGGAAGGGAGAAACAAAGGAGTGAGAGCCAATTACTCACCCATTCAACCTCTTGCCTTACGCCATCTGAATACCTCGGGCAAGATGCTCTTTTTTCTGAGAGAAGCTTGGAGATTACACACATTGTCAGACAGCCACCACATTTCCTAAGGAGAAGGGTCCAAGGAGCTGTGGGCAACGTCCCCGGGGTGAAATGAGGTAAATGTATTCTGGTGTCACCAGACACCTGCCCTCATTACCGGCGAAAAGTTCTCTGAACAGCTAGTGACAGGCCAATGCACCTGACTTGGCGAGTCCTTGCCCAGACTGGACAAAAGTCCTCCACGCAGGAACTATGTCCACTTAGAAGTTTCATGAAGCCAGAAAGAGCGGGCGCTCTGGACACCAACTTATTGTGCCGGCCATTACTACAAATATACCCTGACACTCTAGCCCACTGGTTCTTAACATTTTTCAATGTATGCACCCCTTTCAAATCAGCAGTCAGTTCTCGCACCCCCTGAAGTGCTGAAATAAAAAAAAGGCTAAAATACAAAGTTATGATGTGTATTAATAACAAAACCACATTCATTAGGAAACTAGGTGTAAGTTTATCTATAGCTCAGAGCACTGCTGTAGCAATAATAACAATAACAATAACAACAACAATAATAATAATAATTATTGTTATTATTATTATTGTTATTATTATCATTGGAGAAACAAATCCAGTTTTGCATATGTACATATATTTAAAGATAAATCAGTACAGATAGCTTTCGGGAACTTGTTCGGTTCCCCTTTTCAATCAGATTGAAAACGGGAACCGAACAAGTTCCCGAAAGCTATGTATACTGATTTATCTTTAAATATATGTACATATACTGTACATAACTGTGGATTTGCTTCTCTATTTTAAGACTCATGCTACTATGAGCATTTTTTAATTATTATTATTAATTATTTATTTTTTATTTAATCTTTAACTTTTTTGCAGAAAAAAATAACATGCGTATATAAAAATAATTTTGCTTTAATTATTCACAGGCATCCTCGCACCCCTTAGGAACCTTTCTTCGCACCCCTGGTTAAGAACCACTGGTCTAGCCTAAGAGATCTCATAGGTAGAGCTGCAGGGCAAAAACATCTTATCCAGCTCCCCATGACAAATTCTCAGGGAGAGAGACCATGAGTTTTTCGAGTCTGTTGCCATGAAGTAGAACAAGAGGTGTGGGTAACAGTGATGAGTGGGCCAAAGGGAATCTCTGGACACCTAACCCAAAAGAACAAGCAGATCAGGACACCATGGGTTGAGGAACTACCCAAGTGACAAACATTGTTGATTACTGGCGAATCAGACTTACAGGAGGAATGGAGACGAAACCAGATGTTACTTGGGTTGCTGGAAGGTATTTTCCAAGGTAGCCCAGCATCTGGAACAAAAGAGAAGAATCCTGGAGCTTTCTGTAACCATGTGGCAAATGGGCAGATTACCTAAATTCGCCAAAACTCAAAAACTCAAAATACGGACCAATCTGTGCAGACCAACTGCCCCTTCTAGCTCAGCCAATCTACCAAAATGTACCTTCCAACTGAAATATATTTAGCTGACAGCTTGACATGGTGGTAAATCATCTACTCATGCATTTGCTTCACCAGCTGACAGAGGTAACGGGAACCCACCCACTTCTTTGCTGAAGTACGCTACACATTTGTGTTGTCACTCGTCAAAACTACAAAGTGCCCTAATACAGGATCTTGGTATGCTTGCAAGGCTTAACAGTGCTGCTTGCATTTCAAAGATGGTGATAAACAGATGAGGTTCATCCTCCGTTTACATGCCTGAGATGAATCTGTAAGGACAGGATTGAGTGACATACTGGCTGGGTGTTGACTGGTTTATTGGTGGTTCCTTACTGAATGAATGTACAGAATCTTCGAAGATGTTATTGGCCTGTGCGAGCGGTAAAGTAGCATCTACACAAGACAGAGCAAAACAGAGGTAATGTTTCGGACATCTGTGTTTGTCAGCAGACAAACAGATGGCGATTGTGAGAGACATAATAAACGTACAGTGATAAAACATATATCAGTGGAAAGGCCAAGAAATTCTACATATGGCTAACTGCATGAGATTCGAGACAGATTAATGAATACAATGCAGTAGCACAATATATGTGAAATGGCGAGACGTTTGGCGTCCTCACAAACAGAAACATACATACAGTTTGATACAGGAGATTCGGTGGAACATTATGAGTACATGATTAGAATGCTTGCATGGCAATGCAAGTAGTGGTGATTGTACATATATCAAGACAACAATGGTTAGGGAGAAACAGATGGAAATATTGTATGGTAGAAGTTGCGTTCCTTGTGCCCTCTTTGTCTGCAACCCTCCAAAGATATGACGCACGAATGCACACACGTGTTTGGAAGAGACCACCACCGGTGCGATGGGCCTGGTCTCTTACAATACTCCCCCCCGCAAGCAAGGCATCGATGCAGAAATTGTCTTGCTGACAATTGGAATGGGCTCAAAGGGCTTGGGCTAGGGGCAGGTCAGAGGCTGAAGGGCAGCGCCAGCCGGCAGAAACTCGAGGAGGACGGTAGCGGGTTGAGGGATGACATCGGATGATCCTTCGGTAGCCAGCTCAAGGGTGAATGCAGTAGGCTGAAGGATGACAGCGGCTGATCCTTCAGTAGCTGGCTCGAGGGCTGAAGGATGACGGCAGCTGATCCTTCGGTAGCCAGCTCGAGAGGGGCAGCAGCAGGCTGAAGGATGATGTCAGCTGGTCCTTTGTTGGTCAGCTCGTCCAGTACGAGTTCGGGGGCGGCTTCAGGTTTCCCGGAGGAGACGTCCAGGGCTCCGGTGATGGGGTGGGTCATTTCGGAGGGTCAGACATCTACTTAGAGCTCAGGAACGGCGGGAAGCGGCGAGGCGGCGAAGGGTCTGTTGGTGCGTGGGTCATCATCTTGGGTCGGCCAGGTCCTTCGTGTCACTCCGGGGTCACCAGTGTAAGGACGGGATTGAGTGACATACTGGCTGGGTGTTGACTGGTTTATTGGTGGTTCCTTACTGAATGAATGTACAGAATCTTCAAAGATGTTATTGGCCTGTGCAAGCAGTAAAGTAGCATTTACACACAGACAGAACAAAACAGAGGTAATGTTTCGGACATCTGTGTTTGTCGGCAGAAAAACAGATGGCGATTGTGAGAGACATAATAAACGTACAGTGATAAAACATATATCAGTGGAAAGGCCAGGAAATTCTACATATGGCTAACTGCATGAGATTCGAGACAGATTAATGAATACAATGCAGTAGCATAATATATGTGAAATGGCGAGACGTTTGGCGTCTTCACAAACAGAAACATACATACAGTTTGATACAGAAGATTCGGTGGAACATTATGAGTACATGATCAGAATGCTTGCATGGCAGTGCAAGTAGTGGTGATTATACATATATCAAGACAACAATGGTTAGGGAGAAACAGACGGAAATATTGTATGGTGGAAGTTGCGTTCCTTGTTCCCTCTTTGTCTGCGACCCTCTAAAGATATGACGCACGAACGCACACACGCACACACGCGTGTTTGGAAGAGACCGCCATCGGTGCGATGGGCCTGGTCTCTTACAGATCATTCCTGTCATCCAGCCATGAGACATGGTCCTTCTTTGCTTCCCTACTCAAGGGCAAGAGCTAAATGCGAGAGAGCAAGTGGAGGTGCCCGAAAAGAAAGACTTTCTCTACAGATTACAGGTGACTGAAGACTACCTGCTAAAGCTGAGCTAGTTGTTCCTGTTATGATAGGAACTGCATTGAAACCTTGTGTCAGCTGGTGTATAAATCTTACAGAAAGACTTACTGCTGCTGTGTCTATCAGCATGCCAAGATACTTTCTGTGGCCTGGGAAAAACGTTCAATTTTTCCTAGTTTATTACCATCCCAAGGTTGTGATAAAATACAAGTGGTGTCTGTTCTGAACTAACCGCCTCCAAGGATCCAGCCCTAGCCAGTCATCTAAGCTGGCACCAAGGTAAACACTCAGTGAAAACATGAAGGCTGCTGCTAATCCAAAGCACAAGGTTATCAACTGGCTGGCAGTCTCACTGCAGACAAAATGGAGGTACTTCCTGAAGGACTGCTGAATGGATGCTTGAAACGAAGCATCATTCAGGGCCACCACATGCACAAAGTCATGCTTCTGGTGGATTCCAACATGGAACATGCTTATTACGTCTTGATCAGATTCTGTAAGACAAATTCATTTAGTCACCAGACTCATTTAGTTGTCCTTCTCCAGCAGGAAGAAATAACTTTAAGTGTCCACAGAGTGGTTATCTACAACTTGCAGCACATTATTCTGAAACGCCTCATTAACCTCTGCCAATAGGGCCAGAGCTTTTGGAGATCCTGGAGGGTAGGTCAAGAATGGTACTGGTAACAGCATAGGCAAAGTATCAGTCCTCAAAAGGTAATTTGAAACCGGCCAAAAAAATGCAGACTACCAAGGGCTCCACCCACTGTCCTTTACAAGCATGCCCAATGGTATAGTAAGCATCCCTCTATTTTTTGCCACTGAAGAGGGGGACTGCCAATCTCAGCATCCCCCTCCTTTTTTTCCCCTCACCTCCCTCCCTAGTTGGAGAGAGAGGTTCAAAGTGCTGGGAAGTTCCTGGCCTTTCCAAGAGGAAGATGTTTGGGTTCCTTGTTTCTGTTACCTGGAAGAGAGGCCCCTCCTGACACTGGACACAAGTGTGGCTGCCCCAGAAGCCTAGATGTGTTTCACTTCATTGCCCCATAAGAGTTGAAGGTGACATCACAATGGATCAGTGTCCAGTTATCAGAATGCCTCTTCTCCACAGCAAATTTTAGTTTAATCTATGTTTTAAATAAAATGACCCCCAAGACTGACCCTTCCACTGGATGAGACTACTCTCAGATGAACTTGACAGGAACAGACACAAGTAGTCAATGCATCTTTTGCTATTAGAACGTCCTCGTCCTGTGGTGTGTCAATATCAAAAGTAGCTTGCTCAATCTGATGGACAGAAGGGACCCTTCTAATCTGCAGATCAGACTATTAACTTGATTCGAGACACCATAAGCAAGAACAAACCACTTGAAACGACTGCTTCGCCTCATGATTGCACCCTAAAGTACCCTCTATCAAGCAGATGGTCGGCCAAGTGAGCAGTAGTTGCACCCCAAGATCATTAACTTCTCAATGGACCAAATGATCTTTCCATTCCTGAAGAGGTTCTGAAGGAGAAGAACCCTTAGGTCCCAACATATTTCGCAAAGTTAGAGTTGGACCCTCTCCCAAAAGAAAGGGTGTATCACCAGTCTGCCCTGGTGAGTGCTTCTGGATTAAGTGCACAAACATTTGGACCTAGAGGTACCAATCACTGCATAACTAACTGTGGTTGGCTTAACTGCTCTAAATCACAGTCCATCTTTATGAAGACTTTTGCATGATCAATCAAAACTGAGCTTGATTTTATGGATGACTACATGTTTCATTTTGCACGCGCACTTTGGGAGTCTTGGATGAACCAGGAACATCCCACTTTTCTGCATGACATGCATGCAGCCTACCACAATACTGAACAGTATTGTAATGCAGCAACCTTCCTCTTCTAATTCTTCCTGTAAAAGGAAGAACTGGTAGAAGGGGGGAGAGGAAGAGGAGCTCAACAGGGAGGAAGAGGAGGAGGAGGAGGAGGAGGAGGAGGAGGAGGAGGAGGAGGAGGATGTGCACTTGTGTTTCTTCACCTTACTCTGTCTATAAGTCTTAGACTTTTTGGGTAAAGTAGAGGATGAGTCAAAGCAGGAAGCAGAATTGGACTCTTCTCTACTTACCTAACCAGAAACACAAACAGGGGAAGAGTACAGGACAGTCATCATGTCTTGGAAGTAAACTGGATGACAGTGGTTCATTAACATGACCAGAGAATCCTGTGCCAACCGTACTAGTAGTGATGCCCTCCTGTAGGTGAGTGAATGCAGTCTGCCAACCCTAAAAGAAGGAAGGAGCTCACTTCAAGCCCAATAAAACTCCCTCACTGAAGGAAGAAAAGGCAGATGTGGGAAGGAGAAAGAGGAGGGCGAGCTCGACAAGGAGGAGGATAAAGAAGATACACTCTTGTGTACTTCACCTTACTCGGCTGCAAGTCTTACTCTCATCAAGAAGCAACACTGGAGGAATCAAACCTGTACTTGATACTGTGGAGGTATCTGCACAGGTAAAACAACTGCAGCTGGAGGCTCAACAGCTTTGAGTTCCCTAGCAGAACAGGAAGGACAGCAGTGAAAGACAGAGTGTGGGAAATACAAGACAGAAATGTCTGTCGGTACTCTCGCTAGGCAGCCAATGAAGCATTGGTAGGTAGGAGGTAGCAAACCACTAACAGAGTATCAAAGGTGAAGTAATCCCATCTAAAGAAAGTAGCAAACATCTCAGACCTTCCTCCATTGTTGCCGAAACTCTTCAATGCCAAGGTGACCAGCAAGCACAATCCTAGCACCAAAGCAGAACATCAGCAGTGATTACACTATCACCAAGGACATAGAGTGGCCAATCAACTACTTACATCCTTTGCACCTTTCGTCGTTCACTTTTCTTGTTCAGCATTACACGACCACCAACATACAATAAAAAAGATTCTAGGTTCAATTTGTTAACTCAGCCACAGCCGAAAAAAAAGGATTTGATGATGGCAGGTGACTGGGGGCTCCTACCACCAGTTAAATACCTTGTTACCAAGTTTCACTTGCCAATTCCACCTTACCACTGAAGAGCACTCCTACATAAAAGGCAATGGTCTACAGTCCCATTAGGGACATACACTAAATTTGAACTTCTTAATTCCAACAAATTGCTAACAAGATCAGGAAGATAATTCAACGTTGGTCATGCTGGGAATTAAATTTCTTGAAAACTGTGTAACACTGAACTAAACATACTGTATAAAGAGGTAAAACTATTAAAATAAACAGCATAATTACCTAGTATATGTTGAGGATAGAATAATTTGGGAATATCCAAAAGAAAAGGATGAAATTATGAAAAAGTTTATACAGCACGAACATAAGCTAATTGCACAGTGGTGCCAGAGATTCACACTAAGATCGGAGATAAGAAATCTTACAGAAATCAAATTTATGTTCAACAGTTAAGAAGCGAGACAGCTGCTAAAGACAGAACAGGGGAAAATATTCTAAACATAGGAGAATGTAAGATTGAAAACATTTCCTCAGCAAGCAAGTTTCCAAAAATCTTCAAAGACTATCAATATACCAATGCTTTATGCATAAAAGGCATAGATAGATAAGCGTGTCAAAAGGGATTTTACAATCATGAATGACACCAAGAATTTTAAAAGTTACTTGCACATAAGCACTTCCAATGATATGTGTTGGGGGGGGGGACCCAGTGTTTTCAACCTACTAACAATCATCCAAACTGTTTTGTTAGTATTTAACTTCATTGCATATAATTTGCCACATGAACTAACGTTAGCCAAATCTGTTAAGAGAAATTCAGCAGTCACACTCTGTACTCAGGAGATGAGATGAATGCAAAGAAAGTAAGCATCATTTGCTTTTCAAGGTCAAACCACATCGTGCACATATAAAAAAAAGTAATGGGTCAAGAACACTTCCGAGAAACACCAGAGATTACAATCCAGCAGTCGCTATAGTGTCCATCAAAAATTACTCTTTATAATCTAATAGATAAAATTTCAATAATGATACTAAGAAATGGTCCATCAGGTCCCATCTACCTAAGTTTGAAAACAAGGGCCTTATGATTAACACGGTCAAAAGCAGCACGAATTCAAGGCCAAACATAACCAATGGAGATAGCCTAACATTAACACTTCTCGTACGCATGCAAACAGAGCCCTCCCTAGCTAACCTAGGAAAAGTAACAAATGAGAAGCAAACAAATCAGTCGGCCTTACAAAAAACAAAGCTAAAAGAATGATATATTATGGGTGAGAAGATATTTTCTCCAAAAACAACCAATACATATATATTACAAGCAATTAAATATGCTGAGTAAACGGTTATAGGAAATAAAGTGAAGTGAGGTAACATCCATTTTCTGAGATCTTAACCCAAATGACCATCTGTCCTCGCATTTTAGTTGGGAATAACAGCATGAGGTGCAAGGCAATAAAGACATCTGGAAATAACAATTCCTATAGCACGACTATTTTCATTTGGCGAAACAAAAAATTTTAACGGAAACGGAAATTAATTCAAGCTGAAAAAAGAGGCAGACACAAAATGAAAGAGCACACCTGGGGGCCAGGTAATGAGAGAGAGAGAGAGAGAGAGAGAGAGAGAGAGAGAGAGAGAGAGAGAGAGAGAGAGAAACGGGGGGGGGAGAAAGAGAGAGAGAAAGACTGGTCACAACGGGGTATCAGATATTTGACAGCTTTGCTGAATTTGACATCTGGTGGAGAGAGGGAGAGCCATAACGTAATTTTCTGCGTCTAACAGCCTAATGTTACGATCTGTGAATTAACAACCAATTTTGTTCGCCACACATATTCTAAGTTAAATGTCCGTTTCTCTCAACTAAAACTTGGCAGTTACTGTTAAATTTCCTAGGTTAATGTTCACGGCAAGTTATTCCCATCACTTCTACATCATAGAACGGAATTTCATTTTACCGTCCGCTTTTTTTTTCTTTATTTCTTGCTTTACAGAATGTTGAGTCATTCTAAACATTTGTTTTGAATGTCAGTTCGTTTTTGGGATAAATTTTTTTTTCTATTCATGTCTTCCTATAGTGGTAAGTGGTTTTGTCATTCATATTTCTTCCCTTATTTGTTCTTAAGAGGATTATTTCTTGCTACTAGTAACATTCTGATTTTCACTAATCATTCATCTTTTAGATTATCTTTAGTTTACATTTTAGATGGATTTTCAGAAGTATGGAGCAAGGCCTATTGTTCACTGAAAATTTGGTACTGTGGGCTAGAATTTGGTAATATAGTTGTCTGTAGCTGTCTTAATATAAGTGATATAAGGTCCTTCTGATTAATGTAGTACTCGATCCAAGGCCCACTCAAGCAAACCTGTAACAGGCTTTTGCTTTGTCTCAAAAGTCATATACTCCATCATATTGAACGTTTTTCGTATTAATGTATAGTCCCTTGAATTAGTGGTCAAATATGACAATGCATGAAATCGTTTCACTTTCAATGGATTCTTTAAAGATCGGTATGATGACCAAGAGTTCATGAATGAAAATTATGTAAGAAATGACTTCCATTTGTGCGGCAGCGATGCAAGAACAACCTCATTAACGGCAAGCCAATACATATCCTTTTGGGAGCTGAAACACTTGTGTAATACAAAACACACACATATATATATATATATATATATATATATATATATATATATATATATATATATATATATACGCACACACACAGGAAGGTTAGGACTAGGGCATCTGGAACGCCGGAGATTCAGTAGGAATAGGACGGAAAACAGCCAGTGTAGCATTATATATTTATTGTACAAATTTTCGAGACGTTAAGTCTCATCCTCAGGGCTGTAAAATATACAAAATTTACACATTAAAACCAGACTCAGTAAAAATAAGTTACAAAAGTGAAAAATTATAAAAATCTTAGCCTCAATTACAAAATAAAGAATAAAATAAAAAGTGAAGAATGCTTAAATCCGTACATATCTCTATTGGAATTAAAAGCTGAGTGACTTTCTCCTGTTTGGAAGGGAGGACGTCAACAACTATGCCATAAACAAAACTGTGGAAGAGGTCTGATCATTGAATGGGGGCACAAGCTGCTTAAGTGTTAACGATTCCAAAACGGAGAGAATAATCATTGGGTGCTTGGGCAACGATGTGGAAATCCTTATATGAAAATAAGTTTTAAATTTATTGTAATGTTCCCGTATGCTAGAAAATTCTTTGGTTATCAAAGTACATCCAGTACGGTGACTGACTCCGAGATGAGAATCAACTCTGACTTTGAGCAATCTCTTGGTGGCTCCAACGTATTTCCCAACTTACATTTCGGGCAAGTAAAGCAATAAAATAATTAATAGATTACTCAAAGGTTTTAAGATCAAAACATTATAACGGAACGCATTTACCGAGAGTTATACTGTTCAGGTTCATCATATGGTGCATCACATAGACTTCCAAAAATTCATAAAGACGATGTTCGTCTACGGCCAATTTTGGCGGCATGCAATAACCCTAATTACCAGATAGCAAAATACTTGGCACCAATACTACAGCCATTTGCAAATAATGAGTATGTTTCATTCGATTCGGCTAACCTCGTACCTGATATTTTACCACAGGATATTGACTTATGGTGAGTTTGGATGCCACAGCTCTTTTGCGAACATACCGTTGCAGGCGACGGTTGACATTATCTTAGATAAAAATCTTTTATGATGAAAATATTTTATATCATCGTTTTAATAAGGATAATTTAAAGAAACTTCTGGAAATTGCAGTACAGGACACTCACTTTATTTTTAGCAATAAAATATTTATATAAACAAACTGTCGGTGTTTCGATGGGGTGCCCACTTTGCCCAGTATGGCTAATCCTTTTATGTGCTCTCTTGAGGAACAGATGCTGGATGGGTGTCCCTTATCGTGTCGTCCTCTCTTTTATATGCGGTATATGGATGATAATTGCTCTATTTAGATCCCGAGAAGCAACCGAAATTTTTCTAGAATATATTAATGCCCTATACAATTCTCAATTGAGCATGAACATGACAACCACCTTTTTTTTTTTAGATATTTTAATTACTAGGACAGAAAATGGTTTTAACACGAGCGCTTTTAGAAAAACGACGTTTACAGGTCAAGGTACAAACTTCTATAGCAGTTGTTCCCTAACATTTAAATTAAATAATATTTCCACGCCGTTACACCGTGCTTATAAGTTATCTTCCAACTGGCATAACTTCCACAGCGCAATTAAATTTTTACTCCAGTTTTTTAAAAACAATTCGTATCCTCCATCCTTATTCTTTAAATATGTGAATAAGTTCTTAAATAATAGACTTAACCACGTCAACGTACCTAAATTACTTATGTAATTGAAGTTATAAATACAAAGAGTAATTCAGAATACTTTTTCCGTTCTGAATCTCGAGTTAACTAAAAATCCTAAAACTCTGGGTTCTTTGTTCTCCCACAAAGATAAACCTCCGATTTGATGCGATCTTTGGTGGTTTATTGCTCTACTTGCCCGAAATGTAAAGTTGGGAAATGCGTTGGAGCCACCAAGAGATTGCTCAGAGTTGATTCTCATCTCGGAGTCAGTCACCATACGGGATCTACTTTGAAAACCAAAGAATTTTCTAGTATACGAGATCATAGCAATAAACGTAAAACCTTATTTTCTTATAAGGATTCCCACATCGTTACCCAAGCACCCAATTACTATTCTCTCTCCGTTTTGGAACTGTTAACAATTAAGCAGCTTGTGCCCCTATTACGTGGTCAGGCCTCTTCCGCAGTTTTGTTTATAGCATAGTTGACGTCCTCCCTCAGTGTTTCCATATTCAAGGAAATTGTCCTGATATCAGGAAATTTGGGCGTTGACAAGGTTGCAATCAGGAAATGGTAAATTTAAGGAAATCAAAGAAGAATTGACAATAAAATGAGGATATTTAGAATTTGATAAGTATTAAAAATTACAATAAAAAACCTATAGTAATTTTGAAAGGAAATAAAAGGAACTCTAGGAACACAGACTACAGAGTTCTCTTGCGAACCAGCAGTCAACACTCAACAGTTCACTAACTTCAGTGTCAACTTTCAATAATATTTCAAATTCATCAAGGCGCCAGAAGTCTGCCCGCTCCCTATCATTAGATTCGTTACTCGTCTCGTACCCGCGTTACTGTCTCGTACCCGTTGCCTCGTCACTGTCACTGGCCTGCTAGTTGGACTTTGGCGTGGCTACTTGTTTGAGTCTGGACCGGTTATAGGCGGTTTCCTTTCCCCTCTTCTAGCTGTCTACTTTGACAAAGGTGTGAATTTTATTTTTTAATGTGAAGTTTTTGACGACTCCCATCAAAATCATATTATGAATGAACTAGGTGCGTATCTTGGTCATGAAACGTGAATAAGGTAGGTGTATGTTGAGATTATCTTGGGATGTCGATAGCTGATGTCACCAATATTGTCTGGCCAGTCGAACGGAAATTAAAGGTAGATTAAAGAACAAAGGAAAGGACCTTAAATCGAAAAATGGTATAGAATAAAAATTATTCAGAGTTAAATGGTGGCAAATGAGAGCCAGGTCCGAGGGGCAGAGCAGTCCTCTCTAGGACGATTTCTCATCACTATAGTACTCTATCGACTGCAAGCAACAGCCTCATGTCCCCTATCCATTTAAGTGAAATCTGGCTCAACAGGATACTGGCTCCATACAAAGTGCATGAAGGTAGGTCCATGTGTTTCACCAAACCCCCCACCCCCAGCCCCATAGGGATGACAAATCCGTCAAATATTGTGAAAAGATTTACGATAATTTCTAGTTCATGGCTATTTTGAACCAATTTATGCGATAAAATGATATGATTCATTCCCCAAATCTTCCGTCACGCAGTAGCCTATCGTACTGCAGCTGCTGGAAATCTGAATATGGAATTGGATAGGACCGTCTTGTTCTGCCTGGCAGACCCGAGATTAAGTCTGGGGCTAGGCCTACCTCAAGGCTGTCTTGAGGTCAGAAAGATGAATTTCCGGTGATGGGAATTCACTTTCGGAGTATTCGTTGGGCGCTGAATGACCTTCATTGGTCCCAGCACTTGGTCTAGGCCTAAATTCCATATACTACTGAATAAACTATTCTTCTAAGGATTCTATGCTTTTTTTTTTTTTTTAAGTATTTTCTAGTTTTAATTTTAGGAAAAGTTGCAAAAAATGTGGTTCTTTGAACTAGGCCAACTTTTAAAAAGAATGAAGGCTATCCTATCATGCATTCTTGACTTACATGGTAATAAATAAATTGTGAAATTTCGCTGTAAGTTTTGTTTTCGGTGGTTTTTAGATGACGCCGTACAATTTTTATCCTACGACAGTTTGATTTATGGTCCTGTCCGTTGATCTTGAATAGTCCGTAAATAGGTTCAGTGATTCAAGAACAATTATTTTTCCATATAATAGCAATGACAAAAAAGATTAATAATCATATTAAAAATAATAATAATAATAGGCCTATCAAATGTTAGCTTATTTTTTATACATACATACAGTATATTATACATATATTCATATTTCGAGCTCTTGCTCTGATCATTTGTTCTTGCATGCCAAAATTTCTACCAGCAGTGAATATGAGACTGATAAAGAAGAAAGAGATACCAGATATGCAGTTTCTTCATTAAAAGAAAAGAAAAAGGTGCGCTGCTATGAACAGAAGTGTTTTGACTCTTAGCTAAGCAACCCTCTTTTCAAAACTTGGATTAAAAAGAAGGTTGTCAAGGGGATAAATGTTCCTTTCTGTGAACTTTGTAGGTCTTCACTATCATGTGCCAAAACGGCCGTTGTGCGTCATAGGAAAAGTAAATCTAATAACGGTAACATAAAGAAGGCTGAAGAACTTAACAAATCACAGCCTAGTGTTGCAGTCCAGTGTTCAGGTCTTAATGAGACTGCTGAAATGGAAATCAAGAAATGCAGTTTTATTGCAGAGAAAAATTTGCCCATTAGTATATGCGAAGATTTAGTTCCCCTGTTTAGGAGCTTGTTTCCTTCTGACAAAGTTTTGAAGCGGGTGACATTCGGCAAACAAAAAGCAACGAATATTGTGAGACAGATTCTGGAATTTCATTACATGAGAGAAAATGTAGCATTGCTGAGAGACAACAAATTTTCTGTAATTTTGGATGAAACGACGGATAAGTCCACTAAATCATAATTGGCAGTTCTAGGGACATTCTTTGATATGGAAAGATTTGAAATGAGTTGTGTATTGATTGACCTAGTTGAAATGCCAAATGGAAAAGCAGACAATTTATGAGAAACTAAAGCACTGCTTGCAAGAGAAGGGTATACCAATTGAGAATGTAATTGGGTTTTGCGCTGACATACAGTGTCATCTTTGGCAAACACCATTCGGTTTCCCAGCTTCTTTTACGAGATAACCCTTGGATACTGCCAGTTAAATGCTCTCGCCATTTAATTCACATATATATGTGCCTCACATGCTTCACAAAAGTTACCAAAATTTTAGAAGATTTGTGTAGGAACATATCTGCTCAATTTCATTTTTCCTCACAAAGGTGAGATGCATTACATGAGTTTCAAGATTTTTTCAATGTAGAAAATCACATCATCCTCAAACCAGGTCAAACCCGTTGGTTATCGATGAAAATGTGTGGACAGATTCTTGAACATTATGAACCTCTGAGACATTATTTTACTCAGTTGGTATTTGATAATCCTACTTATACAAACGATAACATTCTGAAGAACCTAAACAATGTATTCACAGAGGCATATTTGGAGTGTCTTCTCTTTTAATCTAGGCAGGCTAACTTCATTTAATACACTTTTTCAAAGTGATATGCCTCTTTTGCATGAACTGCTAAGTGAAGTTTCATCTCTTGTTACATCATTATGCTCAGATTTTATGGATGTTGATTACGTAAGAAAACAGTCGCTGAACAGCATTGACATCAAGTATGAAAACCAATATGTACCTTTCAATAAAGTTTATGTAGGTGTATCAGCAATTGTCACTATTCAAGGCATATCAGAACAACTTGGAAGTAATAGTCGTGATATTCAATTATTTTACAGGCAGTGCAGGGACTTTCTTATAGAATGTGTTTATCAAATCAAGTCTCGATTTGATGGCATTGACAAATTTGACTTTCATTCTTGCTTGTCTCCTAAAGTTGCTTTCAAACCTTGAGCAGCCAAGTCTATCATTTTTATTCTCTAAATTGCCCTACCTGAAAAAATGGTATTGATCGTCAAGCAGCAGATCTTGAGTGGAGACAGCAGGCTGTGACTGAAGGTCGAGATTCTACTATGGAGTTTAGAGAGTTTTGGGAGCCTGTTTTCAGAGCCAAAAGATTCCACAGGAGCACCCAAGTTTCCAAATATAACCAAAGTTCTGTGTATCTAGCTCTCCTTTCCATTTTCTAATGCTGCAGTGGAACGGATCTTTAGTCAGTTGAAATTGATAAAAACAGAGCACAAAACTGCTCTTAAACATGAATCCCTAGTTGGGCTTCTTACAACAAAACTTGCCTTAAATAAAAAAGGCATTCACCAGGCAGCAAAACTTAACCCACCCAGAGATATGATTGAATTGCATTCTAAAATGCAATTCAATGTATGCGACTCCCAGGTAGCAACAATAAGACATTCCTTTTTGGAACAGTTAGGCCTAAGTCAATCCAAAGAATAATCCCAGTTACTCCACACACATATCCATCCATCTATCTCTCTCTCTTCCAGTCATATAATAAAAAAAAAATACTCCCCTCCAAACGGGAGAAAGTCACTCAGTTTTTAACTCCAATTGAGGTAAGTACTGATTTAATCATTCAACACTTTTGATTTTTATTTTTTTGTTCATTTAGACTATTTAAGATTTTGACTTTTTACGCTTACAACCTATTTTTACCGAGTCTGGTTTTAATTTGTAAATTTTGTGTATTTTACAGCCCTTAGGAGGAGACTTAAAATCTAGATAATTTTGTCGATAAATGTATAATGCTACGCTGGCTTTTTTACGTCCTATTCCACTATATATATATATATATATATATATATATATATATATATATATATACATATACATATATATATATATATATATATATATATATATATATATATATATATATATATATATAAATATAATATTGATATATATATAGGATATATACAACAGGTCCTTCAATTGAAAAGTCCTTCAATTGAAAAGCGAGGGTGCTGCCAACTAAACCACCCCACAAGTCATAAAAGAAAATGGAACCTTAGTACCACTGTACCTAAAAACTTTACCTGGGCAGGCTAACTGCCTCGCATGCCCGCATGTTTTCCCCAACTTCCCGACTCAGCAGTAGTGAAGCTGGAGAAAACACGCTGGTATGAGAGGCAGTTAGCCTGCCCAGGTAAAATCTTGGGTACAGAGGTACTAAGGTTCCAACTTCTTTTATGACTTGTTAGGCTTTGTTGGCAGCGTCCTTGCTTTTTAATTGCAAGACCTGGGTTCGATCCCGATGAGTCAGAAGTTTATTTGTTCCACACGTGACTGCAGTTTCTATATATATATATATATATATATATATATATATATATATATATATATATATATATATATATAACTATATTATATATATTACATACATACATAAAACTGTATTTATGTTTGCCTTGATAAAAGACGTTTAATAGCTCTTACTAAGACCTCGTCTACAGCTGAACTGCAAACGCGGAAACTTAAGGTAGCATCCATACAATCATTCATATCCGACATGACGCGTCAGTCACGTTTTGGCGGGAAAATGGAAGTGATGCCATGAATCTGGCCCCACCCACTTGCAATACCAAGAAGTTGCATTAGCAATAAAACATTTTTGTATTTACCGCATACAGGCTATCTATTGAACTGTTATTCTTTGAATTTTCATACATCGGCATATATTTATTGCGACTTATATAAAAGCCAGGTCTTATATCCTCCCCCAAAAATGTCAAGTGCTGAGGAAACAACAGAATGCATTATCCTTCCATCCGGACCATAGGCCTACCCCACTTTCTTGTCAAGTGTGGCATAATTTCTACTGTATAGTCTACAATTGTCTGAAAGGTTATCAATAAAATTATCAATAAAATAATAAAAAAATGCATCACATAATAATTATGAATAAAAGGAACGACTGAATCACAGCCTACAGCAGTAAATAGAGTTGGGGACATTTCTAGATGTGCATATAGGCCTACTGCTTATTTCGCCAGCCAGACCCTATATAATATTACGTCTATCTTACCTTCAAATTCTCATCCCTCAGGACACTGCAGACGGCAAAACATCCGTAGAAAGATATACAATGGATTAATCGGGAAACACGAATACAATTTTCTCTACAAAGCGTTACTTAATTCACTTACAGGATTCGTTAAAACACGTAGTTCTGATAGTCCGCATTGCTTTGCTGGGTCGAAAAACGGTTGTATCTTCTCATTTCCTTTCTTTTCAATAACCAATCCCTAGAACAACATTATATTTCATTTTTTGGCACTTGCCGTAATGGCACTTCAAAACGATATGGTCGACAATTGATCGGGAAGAGCTGCGGCACAACGCACCCTCACTATAACACTGGTGGATGGATACTGGAGACGGGTACCACGGTACCACCACTCCACCAGTCTACCAGACTAGCAGAGTGACCAGAGTCCAGTGCTGTTCTTTTTCCATTTCAAAAATTCCGCCGTTTTGTTCCTGAGGTAAATAAGGCCGATACTGAAGACTAAATAGTACATTTGGAGTAATGATAAAGTCAAGGTTTTTAGTATCAATTGATTAATTTCTTTAGACTAACTAATCTTAGTAGTTTAGTGCGAATCAGAATCCTTAATTGTATTGGTTTCTTTGTTGTTCAGTAATTTGATCGTAATCAGAGGAAATAATAAATAAGTAATAGTATAATTATAATCAAATCAAAAAGAGGCATCGTACTTACCCCATATAATAATGGGAAAAATAAGTTAAGAAGTATAATTATGGCTTCAGTTTCATCATTGTCAGAAGAATTTTACATTCGCACATGTTCTTGGGAATCATTTCACAGCAGGATAAATTTTGTCATTTAATGCATGACTGACATTGGTTCTATTTTAAAAATGTGGATGCATGACAATGTAAATCATTTTTCATACATACTGTAGTTTATATTGGTTTATTAACACAATATGGTACGAAATTTTATTTAAAGAAATTTGTTCTACATTGCATGTAGAATGTAGGCCTACTATGAGCCATTTGATGACCTGTGGTACGAGCACTATGGCTGGTCATATATATATATATATATATATATATATATATATATATATATATATATATATATATATATATATATATATACTGTATATATATACATATATGTGTATATATATATATCTTATATATAAAAGTGAATGTTTATATGTGTGTATGTTTGTATACCTGTAGCTTTGTGCGCTATAGAAGTCCGAACCGCTTGACCGATCTAGACAAAATTTGGGAAGTGGCCATCATTTAACCCAACTTAGAAAATAGGGTCGTTTCAAACCCATACCCCTTCCCCCTCCCTTTGTAATTTATGTGATAACAGCTTGACTGATCAAGGCAAAATTTGGCAGGTGGCCATCATTTAACCCAAATTGGATAACAGGGTAGGTTTCAAACCCGTACCCCTTTCCCTTCCCCTTCTCCCTTCC
This sequence comes from Macrobrachium rosenbergii, assembly GCF_040412425.1. Lineage (NCBI taxonomy): Eukaryota > Metazoa > Arthropoda > Malacostraca > Decapoda > Palaemonidae > Macrobrachium > Macrobrachium rosenbergii. The sequence goes on from NC_089755.1 coordinate 27,040,107, forward strand.
CTTTGTAACTTATGTGGTAAATAAACCGCACGGGTTTATCACACCTCATTTCATGTACTCGATGCCAAAGATATATATTATTGAAAATGCTTTACTTTCCTGTGATTAATAATTCTGTATCAAGGTTTGTGTTTTGGGTTTAGTGGGCGGTGTATTTAGGTTCAGTGGATGTGTGTGTTTAGGTTTAATGGGGTTGTGTTTAGGTTTAGTGGGGGTGTGTTTAGGTTTACTGGGGGTGTTTCAGTTAAGTGGGGGTGTGTTGAAGTTTAGTGGAGGCTAAGTGGGACAGTCACCGCAGTAATGTCCAGATAAAATGAAGAGTCACCAGTCATACCTGGTAAAAAGGGACAGTCAGCACAGTAATACCTGGATAAAAGGGACAGACAGCACAGTAATACCTGGATAAAAGGGACAGACAGCACAGTAATACCTGAATAAAAGGGACAGACAGCACAGTAATACCTGGATAAAATTGACAGACAGCACAGTAATACTTGGATAAAAGGGGCAGACAGCACAGTAATACCTGGATAAAAGGGACAGACAGCTCAGTAATACCTGGATAAAAGGGACAGACAGCACAGTAATACCTGGGGGACAGTCACCACAGGAATGTCTAGATAAAATGGATAGTCACCACAGGAATATCTGGATAAAAGCGACAGCCAGCACAGTAATACCTGGATAAGAAGGTCAGGCAGCACAGTAATGATAAAAAGGGACATTCATTGCAGTAACATCTGCATAAATGGGACAGTCACCTTAGTAATGACTGGATAAATAGGACAGTCACTACAGTAATACCTGGATAAAAGGGACAGTCAGTACAGTAATACCTGGATAAATGGGACAGTCACTACAGTAATATCTGAATAAATGGGACAGTTAGAACAGCAATATCTGGATAAAAGGGACAGTCAACACAAGGAGGTGCAGGGAAATATTTGGGAGTCCTTCAGATATTTTCCCAGGCAGTATATATATATATATATATATATATATATATATATATATATATATATATATATATATATATATATCATTATCATCATCATCATCCAGGTGCCATATCCCCAAGGACGTCGGCAATCATGGCTCGCCACTCCTCTCTATTTCCGGCTCTCTGCAGCAACTGAGCTGCAGACATTCTTCCTCCAGTCATTCTCACCAATCCATCCACATATTTTTGTCTAGGTCTTCCTCTCAGCCTCCTTCCATTGATTTTACCAGTGAGAGAGAGATGTTCTAGTTCTTGTCTTCTCACTATGTGACCCACAAACCACATTTGTCTGCCTCTCACTTAAGCCAAAAGTTTTCTCTCAACGCCTACTCTCTCTAATACCTCCTCATTAGTTTTCCTTTCTGTCCATGATATTTTCAGAATCCTTCTCCAAAACCACATTTCTGCAGCCTGTAACCTCTCCTCGTCTGCCTTCCTCAAGGTCCAAGTTTCACAGCCATACAACAATACAGACCAAACAAAACATTTCACAAACCTCCTCCTTAGATTCATAGATATTTTCGAGTTGGTGACTAACTTCTTGATCTTTCCAAATGCATCTTTTGCCATGGATATTCTCTTCTTGATCTCTTTTTCGCATCTTCCATCACTAGTGACAGTGCATCCTAAATAATTAAAACTATCGGTTTGTTTAACTGTTTCAGTTCATCTTTGGTGATAACCATAACTTCTGTTTTCTTAATATTTATTGACAGACCTCTTTCTCTGCTTGACTGGTGTAAAGTACTGATTAAAGCTTGAAGTTTATCGTGAGAGTCTGTAACAAGTGCTGTATTATCTGCATATCTGATATTATTAATATTGACTCCTCCAACCTTAATTCCTTCCATATCTTTGAGATCTCTCATTATCATTTCACTATATAAATTGAAGAGATCAGGTGATAACACACAACCCTGTCTTACACCTCTCTTGATGTGCCGAGTCTCTGATTCATCATTTTCTACTTTCACTGATGCCTCTTGATTCCAATATAAATTCTTTATCAATCTTAGATCTTTCCCATCGATATTTATCTGTTCCAATATCCTTATAAGGTCTATATGTCTAACCCGATCAAAACCCTTTTCATAGTCAACAAAACAAACATCTACTGTAGATCTTTTTTCACTTCTATTGCTCTCTCCATCATTCTCAAAATAAAAATTGCATTTCTTGTCCCTTTATCTCTCATAAAACCACATTGTTCATTGCCAATCTCTGGGAGTATCTTATTTCTTATTCTATTCAAAACAATCCTTAATATTATTTTTGTGATCTGACTCATGATACTGATAGTCCGGTGTTTATTGCACTCAAGTGTTCCAGGTATTTTTGGCATTGTGATAAATGTTGATTTATACATCTGTGTTGCAGGCTCTCCATCTTCATATATTCCTTCCATAATTTCCATTAATATGTCAATGATGTATTCCCCCAGAGGTATCAACATCTCTGCTGCTATTCCATCATCACCTGTTGCTTTATCGCTTTTCACTTGTTTTAAAGATGCCTCTATCTCTGATCTGATTACACTTGGTCCCTCTCCGTTGTCATTGAAGTCTAGATGTTCTATTCTATCATCATCAAACAATTCTTCAATATACTCCGTCCATCTTTCCAATATTTCTTTTGACTCCATTACTATGGTTCCATCCGGTTTTTTTATACCAGTGCTGATATTTCTCTTCTTTTTAAAAGTAATTTCTTTCACCTTATCATACTTTCTCCGTTCATCCCTCTTATCCAAATCTTCTACCTCCTCACAAATGTCATCCATCCATTTCTCCTTTGCCTTTATGCATTCCCTCTTAAAAGTTCTATCCAGAGCTCTATATCTATCTTCATTTTTACCCTTTTGTTGCCTTCTTTCATGCACCATTATCAAGATATCTTCTGTCATCCATTCTCTCCGAGCTCTCCTTTCTGTTGATGGTATTATTTCATTACCTTCTCTTATTGCATTTTCCATATTTTGCCACTTTTGCTGAGGATGTTGGAGCACTGGGCCTTCTTCCTTAAGCTGGTCATATCTATTTCTTACAATTATATTATATTGGTTCTTCATTTCCTCTGTGTTCAATAATTTCAGCTGCCTCTTTGATTTAGGTGTACTCTTCCTCTGATTTTTCAACTTCACCATCACTGTTGCTACAACTGGTAAATGGTCACTGTTACAATCGGCTCCTGGGTAGGTTTTCACTTGCTTGACAGAGCTCCTAAATCTTTTATTGATGGTTAGAAAGTCTATTTGGTTTCTAACTCTGTCACCAGGGTTTTTCCATGGCCAGAGATGTCTTGGGTGGTGCTTAAACCAGGTGTTTGACATAATCTGTTCTCTCTCTAAGCACCAGTCTACAAATCTGTTTCCTCTCTCATTTCTTCTACCTAATCCAAAAGGTCCAACAATATCTGCTGTTCTTCCTTGTCCCACCTTTGCATTGAGGTCACCAATAACCAAAATTACTTCGTGCTCTTTGCACTGATCTCTTGCCTGATTTAACTCTAGATCAAATTGATCAACATTCTCCTCATCATGTTCAGACGTGGGTGCATATACTTGTATTATGCATATATTGAATGGTGTGGCTTTTATACGCACCAACAAAATCCTGTCAGATACAGCCCAATAGCCTGTCAAACATGGTTTTATAGATTTGTCTAACATCACACCAACACCTCCCTCAGCACTCTGGCCTCCCGAGTATATGAAGGTTCCTCCTGTTGAAGTTGGAGAACATCCCACTCCTGGCCATCTAACCTCACTAAGCCCTAATACTTGTAGCTTCATTCTTTCCATTTCTCTCTCTCTATTCATTTTCTTTCCAGGCTGATATGATGTTCTAACATTCCAAGTAGCTATCCTTATCTTTCTTGTTTTCTGTTGTCTTTGGGTTGTTATTACATTTCTTTCTTTTCTTTTTGGGGCAGTAGCTTGATGACGGTCAAATGCCACCTGCACCACATGACTAGTTTGACGGGGCGAGACAACCACATCATCCATTCTGACATAATTCCCACTAACGCCGTTCATCTGCAGTCTTCTTAGTGACGTAGCCATGATTATTCTTGGAGGATATACATGGTGAGGTCTCCAAGGGGTTGAGCTTAATGTGGGCTAGTATTACCTGTCTTGGTCTCTCAGCTTTAAAAAAATAAGTAACGGCTAGGTACTTACCTTGAGGCAGCGCTTGTAATTTACAGGCTTTCTCTGCTGTTTGAGCAATAAACGTGAGATATATGTTTAACTATTTTTGGTTAATTAGGTGTTAGGTTGCCTATGGCCCTTCAAAAGACAATAGGAAAGCAAAATGTAATAAACAACGCTCCTGAAATTTCTCCCGAGGACGAGATGCCATAGTCTGTTGAATGTTCATTAGTAATATCATCATTTACCTTTAAGATATTGGTAAGGATTAGAACAAAAAGTGTTTATTTCAAAAATTAGTAATTAATTTTGCCGTGAATCGCTACAGGACATTATCGAGTTATCTTCCCCAATCCTTCTTTTGACATGCTACAACAGCTAGGTCCACAGGTTTATCATGCATATGAAGGAGAGTATTAATGACAGTAGTATTTAGTAATACCAGTAATGGTAGTAAGGTGCAAATGATACTGGTGATAGCAGTAGTGATGGTAATATTAATGACAGTTACAGTGATAGTAGCGTTAGTGATACTAGCAGTCATAACAGTGTTAATGACAGCAGCAGTTATATATTTTCCATTTTTATAAGTTTTGGTAATAGTACTGATGGCAGTTTTAATGGTATTAGCTCATGTTTCACTAGTAGCGATGGTAGTGCTATTGATAGTGTACGTACATAACAATTACCACTAGTACTACATTCATTATTAGCACTTACTACTTAGATTTAGCCAGTCTTGTGCTGGCACGGGCTCTTGCTCTACAGTAGCCCGTATATTACAACTTGATAAGAAGAATGTTGAATCCGCGAGACAAGCTAAGGTGTACATCCAAGAGATCAGGTAAAACAATTGAAGTATTTATGTCCATTTTAGGTTGACAGCAAAATGATAAACTACTGTAAAAATTTACATATGTTCATGTACCCTATCCAGTCTCTATAAAAACAAGCAGTGTTCCCTGAAGTGTCGTTTTGTAAGTTTTTACCAAAACGAGAAATTTATATATCTTTCCAAGGGAAATTTGTAAGCAACAATTTCTAATATATTTGATAATTCACAAGAATTGATCAGGAAACTCATGCAAACACGTTTGAGAAACAGTACAGTATGTATGCATGTTTAATATATATATATATATATTATATATATATATGCATGTTTAATATATATATATATATATATATATATATATATATATATATATATATATATATATATATGTGTGTGTGTGTGTGTGTATACACACACACACACACACACACACACACCTTATTCACTAATGGATGACAATATTGTATCTGTTCAAAGTAAAGCCAGGACGTCAGCACGCAAATACTTAGTGATGATTAGTGCACTCTCAACAGATTGTTGATATACCTGAAATTACATGGTTTTTAAAGCTTGTTTACTATTTTAAAGTTTATCATATCAACGGAAGAAAGTTAATTTTTGTATGATTAGGCCTAGTACTAGTTTTAGGATAGAGCCTACCTGTATTCAGAAGCCGTATATATACTTTATACTTCACTTTCATGTATGCTATATGTCATTATTAATAATGTATAATTACAACATGCAGAAGTTTGTTATTTCATCAATAATCACCAATAGACTAATGCAAATACTCAACCTAGATTGGCGAGTCAGTACATAACTGGTATGCAATTATTTTTGTGTTCTAAATAATATTTTGCAATACCTAGAAATGAATAGGTTTCCTCAACTAGGCCATATCAACGACAGAGGTATATTCGTTTCAAGTTACGATCAGACCTAGTGCACCTATAGTCTGACTACGACGGCATGAGAATCATGAGATTCGAACAAGGCCATATTTATTTTCAAAGGACCCCTTTCAAAAAATCTTACTGCGTATTCTCACACTCGCCCTACTTCTCTGCAGTTTATCGTCGTGGCTGCAGCAATCAACAGAAAACATCAGCTCTAATGGCCTTGTTCGAGTCTCTCTCATCCCATCGTAGACAGACTAGCTTTAGGATAGAGCCTAATTGCACTCAAAAGATACGGTACACATTTCATCCATGCTAAATTCTATTATACTAATATTGTGTTCGTTCAAAAAGTAAAAATGCTCGATATGATTTCATTGTCAATCGCTAGCGAGTGACTTTTCTCAGAACCGAATTGAACCGATAAGTTGAACTGATATTGCACTAGAATTCACACAAGCGCTATACGACTTGAAACTCCATATCTTATTCACAAAGTACCTGTTCAAGTTTGAGACATCACGTCAATTTGTTCCATTATTAGTGATGTTTCATAAAGGCTTTTTAATGAATGGGTTAAATATATGAAAGTACGATTGCCTTACCTCATAGAGGTAGGATATCTGGGAAATCGGCCACAGACAACAAAGTTTCTGCCTCTTCAAATTTTTCGCCACTCTCCAGGCAGTCATTCACTGAGTGATGGCCCAATTCCAAATGTAACTCATTATCAGTAAACCATTCATAAATGCAGAAACGGTTAAAAAACTCAAATACAAAATTTTGGTATAAAAATTTCATTCTACAAATGCTTTTTTCCTTTCTTGCCATGTGAATATACATGGCAGAAAAATTTTTCCTCCATTTCCGTCATCTTCAAAGTGTGACGTCATCATCCGTTTCTCGAACGAATTTCCGCCAAAATCCAGCACTGGGTACCTCTATCTCCCATCGTCCCACCCCGAGTACGACACTCATCATTGTAAAAAGTCGGTGTCAGCTGAACTGTCATCGGAATACTGTCTTCCTAATCAATTTGTCACACTAACATTGCCCATGATATCGGCTGCTGATCGGCTTAGTTCCATCTCATTCAAATGTAATCGAATACCCTTTAGTTCCTACCAAAGCACTTATCTTTAAGGAAGACACGGGATTACACACAAAAAATGCAAACATAACTTTAATGATTAATATCGCCTTTTGAGTTACTATTGATATGCCCGGGCTATAATGATATAAAAGCTACGTACCAGTAAAAAATACTGGTGAACGTACGCGAACAACCAGAGGAGGGCCGCGGGAAATGATCTAACCTGACTAGGATTCGGAGCTTCAGCTGAAACTGAACTGCAATTGCTTTTATCTCAAAGTGGCAGTCGGCACTTATCTGATGTAAATTTTCTTGTATTTAATAAACAATATAGTGTATATTACAAAACATCCTTTAAAATGTATGAAACTATTGTAAATATGGCAAATGACTTGGCCGCACAATATTTTGTTTAAAAAACAGCGATTGTTATCAGCATTTTATAACTGACAGCCTATATAATAGGGAACAGTACTACAGCCTCGAGTTATTGCTTAGGTTTGTTACGATTTCTTAACAGTATACGTCCCGTTCATACTACCAGTGTCTAACATGTTTCAGTTACGTCTTTTTCTTCATAAATTTTTCTTTAACTGGTGAAAGTCATTAAGTCGTGAATAAAATTGTAAAAAAAGAAATATACGACTGGTTTGGTCGGAACTCACAAAATTCCTTTCTAGTCCGAATTTTGCATACTTGTTATTGCCTTTTCTTCCATACTGATATCAGTACTAACTTTTACTACATTGACTGTACGAAATTAAGTAGAAATCACGTCATAAGAATACACCGGGCTCATTACAGTGCACTAGGAAGAGAGATTGGCTGTTATCAAAGCCGAACGGTATTTTAAGGAAATGGTGAGTTCTTCGATGTATAAAATATTGCAAAAAGATAAATTTAAAGTGAAAAATTATGTATGATTCATGTGCTTTTCCTACGTGAGCCTATTGAAACCAAACTTTCAAAATGCTTTCCTTGTGACGCCGAAAGAAGCATTTTATTTCTAACGGTTTTTGAAATACGTTTCTGCCTTTTCTCACCTTCAGCAATTTATTGACTACTAACCCAGAAAACCTTATAACCATCGTCGGGCTCTGACTTTGAGCATCGGTCTACTACGTAGTTGACATTGATAGGCATCATGAGTGGGCAAGGCCAGTGTACAAGAATGCATTCCCCCTTCTCTGTTACCAAATACAGCAAAAGGTTATCTTTTAAGTACTTGCTAATCCAAATAAGGAAATTTAAAAAATCTCTTATTGGAGGCGCATTTAAAAATGTGTTTTTCTACTATGCCGATTTTACCTCGAATTGGGTAACGACAGTGAAAGATAGTTAAGTGATAAGGAAAGGCTCACTCAACTGAAAATCTTAACGCACCTTTCGATGACCATTAACTTATGAAAGGGTAGGGTATGTTATTTACTGTTACATTTTTATATGACACGTACTGAATTTCGTCAATTAAACAGTCTGAAAAAAGTCTAGTCCTGGTCCTATAATACTACGCTTTAAGACAATGAAGTCGCCGTTATTTCTCTCTTTCCCTCTCCATTCGTTTATTATTCTCTCTCTCTCTATTTGCAATCGTACGTCTTTCTCTTTCGAAGCTCTCATAAGCATTCGTTTGTTACTCTCTCGTGTCCTTTCTCTCCCATTTTTCGCTCATCCTCTGTCTGCGGGCGGTACAGCAATATCCTTATATCAACGACTGTTAATTTTTCGGGAAAATGAGTTGAAACTAATAAATAGTCAGTGATAAAGATGACTGCTGTGACAAGAAGATAAGGTGAGTTACGCACAGGTCGATTTTTCAGCTCTCCCGCGCATGACGTCACATGGTGCCCTCATCAGTAGCCTCTGGGGAAGCCAACACCTTCTTCCCCTTGCATGTGTCAACAGCTAGGCGGGAGTTTTCACGAATTTGTGACAATCTTTGAGATTTTGGAATTTAGTAGTTATTGCTATGGTGATATGTGCTACTTATGGATGCTGTAACACAGAAAAGGACACTGTTGGAAGTGAAGAGGTTAGCTTTTACCACTTCCCCAACGATCCGGAAACGTGTAGGAAGTTGGTGAACATCTGTAGAAGAAGAGACCATATCAACACCAAAAAAGCACGAGTGTGTTCGATTTATTTTCAACAAGGCGATTATGCAAGAAACCTCAGACATGAATTGCTTAACTGCTGCCCTGCAAATGCAAGAAAATTGAAGGATGATGGCATGCCGAACCAACGTTTACCTCTGCATAATAGTACCACTGTTGATTCAGGTATTTTACATCTGACTCTAGTTTGGTTTAGTCTACCTGTTACATTTAAAACTGTAAAAATATATTTAAATATAGGCTTATATGAATACTTCTATCAATTGAAATGCATAAATATATTCCGTTCGATTCCTAATGCAAGTAAACCATATATGACTAGCGATAAGATTGAAATTAGGCCTAGGCCTATGTTTGTTGAGAATAATTGTCAAGAGAAAATGCTAGTCACCAAGAAAGCAAGAGAGAGGGCAAAATTTTATTAGTATTGTTTTCATGTGTATGAAATAGCCAGTTATTTGTTTGGTGAAGGAAGGGATTACGAGAGAGAGAGAGAGAGAGAGAGAGAGAGCATATGAATAAGCCTACTTTTATCAAGAGAGATTTTCTTTGAATATGAATAATGACAATTTTATCAAGGGGTCATAAGATAAATGATATATATATATATATATATATATACATACATATATACAGTATATGAGTAAAAAGCAACAATAATGTAAAAGAGACTATTTTTCCAAAATACAAAAAAGGTTAAAAAAAGGAGGGGGGGGGAGACTTTCGACCGTTTGCACAACGGTCCTCTTCAGCCAACTGAATAAAATTACATGTTTTCTTAAAAAGTTAAATTGAAAAATTTTTTGTGACAGCCCAGGAAACCATCGAACAATCTTTCGGCGTGAATATAGTGGTCATGTAATGGCTGTTTCCCCGTATCTGTGAGCCAACCTTTGCGATATTCTTAACGGCTGTCTCTCGATCGTTTTTTTCCATCTGTCCACCCGCCTGTGGTGGTCGCGCATGGTAACACTGCGTCCCGGGCTTTAAATAGTTACGCTATGTGTAAGTTTTAGGTAAATAAAAGGTTATCTGGGTGTACATGTGCAACTGAAAAGTATTTTAATAAAATTTGCTGTATGCGAATTACACCGTTAATATTCGAAATAGGATATTGTTATTATTGTTGAATGTAAGTTACCTTTTCGGGGTGGAGAATGGAACAGCCAGACGCAGTGGCAGGAAAATTGCTTCTCTCGCAGTTCACTACGGCAAGATGTCAATTTTATTGGACCACACCTGCTCTGCTACTAAGCTACGTGTTACTTCATTACACGTAAGTATATCAGTATATACTTTTAATTTTGATAAAGTGCGTTTTAGCCAGATACGATATGAAGTAACACGTAGCTTAGTGGCAGAGTAGGTGTGATCCAATAAAATTGACATCTTGCCGTAGTGAACTGCGAGAGAAGCAATTTTCGCCACTGCGTCTGGCTGTTCCATTCGGCACCCCGAAAAGGCAGCTTACATTCAGCAATGATAACAATATCCTATTTCGAATATTAACGGTGTAATTCGCACACAGTAAATCATTAAAACAACTTTTCAGTTGCAAATGTACACCCAGATATCCTTTTATTTACCTCAAACTTACACATAGTGTAACTATTTAAAGCCGGGAAGCAGTGTTACCATGCGCGAGCACCACAGGCGGGTGGACAGATGGAAAAAAAAAAACAGACTATAGGTGATTTGTGGGTGGTGAGCGACTTTCAGCATCGGTGCCTGTTGTTTCTGCGACAACTGCCACTTTGGCAACCTGTGCGGGGGGAGATGAGTGAGACACAGTATCAGGGGCCTCGAGGAACTGCTTGAAATTTAAAGTTATGGAATGGCAGACTAGCCTGTCTGTATGTCTGTCCTCCTGCGTAAAGGTCTTATTGCCATCTAATGTGTTGCAAATATTTATCAAAGTTCCCTCCACTACTCTTCTATGGCCTACTTGACTACTTCAATATATAGCTTTAGCTCCTCCTAATCCATGACGTGATTATTCTCCCAACAGTGTTTAGCAATAGCACTGTTTTGAGCGAAGTCCCTAACCGATTTTTTATGTTCTTGTAATCTTGTCCTTCCCCATACCTGTCTCTCAAAAACACAATAAATTACAGAGCTTGCATTTATTAATAGAATAGACTCCTATGTCTCTCTTGTTGTTAAGATCACAACCAATTCTGCGGCTATTATTCTTACTGAATTTGGATTTGATTGAATTTTCATTTGTGAAAGCTACTTAACCTTTACTATTGATTAACTGGGCTATTGACTTTAAATTCTCATGATAAGGAAGCGTTATGTATCTCTTGCTGTGATCAATCTGCTTGTGTGAAGGGTTGTAAAACTTTATCTTAGCCTTACACAACGCATCTTCAATAAAATGGGCAGGGTAACTCAGTTTACTATAAGTATTTTGAATATGGGTAATTCCATCGTCTAAATATTGTGGGCCACAAACTTTAAGTTCCCTGACAGCCATGTTAACAATGGTATTTTTCTTTATCTGAATTGCTGTAATAGGTATAAAAATGAACATATAATTCTGCATTAATTAGTCGGCTTAAGTGAAACACTAGGACATCCAAAAAAGGTAATTTGCGCTCTGACTCCTTTTCATATGTGAACATGATTTGTTGTATCTAACTGTTAACAAATTCTACTAGTTCAATGAATAAATTGTCATCATGACTGAAAAGAATGAAAATATCGTCCACATAGCCGACCCAAAATATGGGTTTAAACCGATATGGCCAAGAACTCAATAGTCTCCTCAACGAACTCATGCAGATATTAGCCAATACAGGTGGCAGGGGTATCCCATTGCTACTCCAGGTCTTTGTTCATACGCATCACCACTGAAAGTGAACACAGTGGACTCCATGCACAGTTTAATGAGGTCAAGAAATACTTCGGTGGGGAGTGGGCATAAGCTTGGGTCATTATCAAAATTATCACGTAAATTTTCAATCACACAACCAAGAGGGACATTGGTAAATAAAGAGGTGACATCCAGACTATACATTTTCCCCGAAAAGCCATCCAACACCCTTAATCTCTGAATGAAATAATTCCTGTGTCTGATATGTGCAGAGGATATTGTGCCTACCAAAGGGGCAAGTTGCTTGGCAAGCCATTCAGCCAACATAAATTAGATGGGGAGGGGGTGCCACACGCAGCTACAATGGGTTGTAAAGAACATCACAGTTTTATGTACTTTAGGGATCTCGTAGAAATTAAGGAAGGTTAGGTATTTTGCCCAACATCTTGCTGAGTATGACTTTACGTAACTCTTCATTGGAAATTCTAGTTGCAATATCTCTAACTTTTTTGTTGAATGAATTTTGTACTGCACTGATAGAATGCACTTTTTTCAACCTAATATAACTATTACTATCATTTAGTAATCTTAATGCTTTAATATTATAATCAATTTTATCCATGACAACAATGAAGCCTCCGTTGTCTGCTTTTATTTTGATATCATTATTCTTAGATAACTCCTCTTAGGCTTTCTTGTGTCTCAAAGAAATATAAAAAAAATTGCTTTTATTTAATTCAGAGGTAAGAATCGACCCCTTCAAAATATCAGGTTTTTCTTGTGGGTTATGATATTTAAAATTATTGATAGAGACTAGACTTTTAATAAAATCTTTTTAAGGACCTAAATCAAAATTCAAACCTAAATTTAGTACCTCTAAATGAGTGCTATCCCACCTGAAGATGAAAAGTTAATGACCTGATTAGTCTCACCTACTTTTGCCCAACAAGAAGACTGGCACAGTTTGTCAAAATTTTAACTGAAGGTTATGAAAATGTTGAGTGTCCCCTGAAATGCGCAACCTCACCTGCTCGACGAATGGCACCTTTAAACGTTGCAGATTGAAGAACACCTCTCAAATCCTGCTGGGCCTCGCGTAGTAGAAAGAACGCTGTCTGGACCAAGGTGGAACAAGAGTAAGTGATTTCATGAGAGAACGAGTTTTGTGTTTTCCCGCGCATTGACGTCACTTGGAACCCAGCTGAGTAAGTGGCAAGAGGTTCATTTACTGTTTTGGAGGGAATTCGCCGATCTTTTAACATTTCAATCAGTTGATAAGGGACAACAAAGATGGTGGTATGTGCTGTGTTTGGGTGCAATAATCATGATCGCCATCGCTAAGAAAAAGGCATTTCATTTTGCAGATTTCCAAAGGATCCATCTCTTTGCAAAACTTGGGTTAATCTGTGCAAAACGCAAGATGATTTCAACGTGAAGAATGCAAGAATATGCTCCATTCATTTTGACCCTGGTGATTTTGGAGAAAGCCTTAGACATACTTTTTTAGATTATCATCCAAAAAAGCACACAAATGGAAAGATACTGCTGTGCCTACTCAACACATGTATACTAAGGATATAACAACAGGTAAATATTGTTTATTTGCTATATCAATAGAAGAGTATTTTAGTTGGCTTAGCCTATTTTGGAATTGAAATTATGTAAGACAGAGAGAGAGAGAGAGACCCAATTCAATATTTCTCAAATGAAAATGGTTTAGTTTATTATCAGCTGACTTTGAATACAAAAATTTTGATTAATCTATTTATAAGGCATGTTTATAAAGCCTACAATTCAGATCTTTGTATGCATTCTTTTTGTATAATATTTTATTTTAAGCCTATATCTATGCAACACTTTTGCTTGATGATTGATATAATATTCATGAAAGTGATTTTGCTTAAGCCTATTATCAACTCTCTCATATTGTTTGTTCATTCTTTTTTGCTATTAGGCCCATTGCTATAAACTAAAATATCTAGGTTTACAGCATATAGGCGCATGGGTCTAGCCTAGATTTTTTTATATGGGATGGGACAAGGAAAATTTATGACACGATTCTCTCCCTCTGTATTTTTGTCAATTCGTGGGTTAATAGTACATTCACTTAAGCTAGATTCTTCCTCCTGAAGAGCTTGCTTAAAAGGCCTCCCTGAACTTGGCTGCTAAAAGCTTTTTTTTTTTTTTTTTGTAGACAATTATAGGAGTCCTTTTAGGGGAGCCCTTCAGGCAGATATATCTAGCTAAAGTGAATTAACTATAGTAAGTAGGCCTAATATTATGGCCAAAACCCTTCATGATTTTCAGTAGGCATATATAAAATTATATATCGATATAGGCCTAGGTCTTTATTAGGTTAGGTAAAACTCACGACAGAATTTCTCTCTCTCTCTCTCTTTTTCTTCTTATTCTTACTCAAGTAATATATTATTTTATCCTGGTCGTATTTCATTTACAGTAGATCCAGACCAACGCAAGATGGAAGAAGAACGAGAAGCTTGAGCAGTGAAACGTCAAATGAAAAGAACTGCTACTGAGGCAATGCTAGATGAAAACAGCAATGTAAAAAGGCAAGAAAACAAAACAGAAGAAAAAGTAATGTCTGACATAGAAGAAGAAAAGACAACGGAAGTTTGAGAAACGAAATACATAGTCTACGGAATGAAAATTCGTTTCTGAAGGCTAACAATGCGAAAATTTCATCAAAATGTTTAGATCTTCAGAATGATAAACAAAGTCTTATGAGTGCTATTACATCAGTTAATGCAAAACTTAACAAAGATAAGTGTTCAATGAAATAACTTTTTTTCAGAGGACCAATCTGAATATTTTTTTCAGGAAAACCAATAAGAAAATGGTCAGATCCTGACATTTCTTTAGCTTTGTCACTAAGGGCCTTTAGTCCTCAAACTTATCGGTACCTGAGAATTTCTTGTAAATTACCATTTCCTAGCAACATAACATTAAATAGATGGGCGAGGCAATTGAACTGTGAACCTGGAGTACTTGGGTCTGTAATTGAATTAATGGGAGCTAAAGGTAAAAGCATGTCTGTTAATGAAAAAATTTCCATGTGTTTTGATGAAATGAAGGTCGAGGAAAAATGGTGTTATGATAGAGCCAGTGATAGGACATATGAGCCTCATATCCAAGCTCAAGTTGCTATGCTACGGGGCCTATTTGGGAAATGGAAGCAACCCATTTATTATTCATTTGATCAACGCATGACAAAAGATATACTATTTTCATTGATTAATCAGGTTGAGAGAGCAGGTTATCTTGTAGTATGCATAACATCAGACATGGGAAGCACCAGCTTAGATCTGCATAAAACCTTGCAAATTTCTATTGATCAGAATTATTTTGTGAACCCTGCAAATGCATCTAGGAATGTTTTTGTTTTTGCAGATCCCCCACACCTTATCAAATTAATGAGAAATCATCTCATTGATCATGGTTTTCAGGTTTCAGGTAAAATGATTACTTCTCAACCCATTTCAGAGCTCATAGCTTTGTCTGTAAATGACCTCAAGTTAGCTCATAAAATAAATTTAAATCATTGGACAGTAAAAGGTTTCAAGAGACAGAATTTTAGATTAGCTGTTCAGCTTCTTTCTTCAACAGTAACAAATGCAATCCAGTTTTGTCACAGTGAAGATGTAATGAAAAGCCCTTATTGTACAGAGACTTCCGATATAATTAGGTTAATAGATCAATGGTTCGATCTTATGAATTCATGTATGAGGGATGATTCAATAAAGACAAGTAGAGATGCATACTCGGGCAATCAACAGCAAATTGAGATTCTTGACAGAATGACTGATTTTGCAAGTAACCTGAGGATCAATGGCAAAGTATATCCATTCCAGAAAGGCATCATTATGTCATGTAAATCAATTACAGGGTTATATGATATGTTGCATCAGGATTTTGGTATTGAATGTTTGATGAGTAGGCGATTATGCCAGGACACCGTAGAACATTTTTTTGCTTACATTCAAGTAGGTCATTATCATGACCATTCCTCCACAGTGGAATTTAAGTATAGACTAAGGCTATTTTTGTTAGGTAAAGACAACACCTTAACTAATCATGGCTATGATGTATCATCAAATGATGAAACCAATCGTTGTATCAGTGACTTCACTGATTGCGAAGCAAGAAAAAAAAGGAGTTGAAAAATCCTGATGAAAGTCATTCACGTCATGTTGATTTAGACACTGAATTATGCATATCTGCTCATCTTTTGAAAAAGTTCCAAATATAACTGATGAGTTGGAGGAAGATAAATTTGTAGACTTGAAAGTAGATTCTGAAGATTTGATAGAGACAAAAGCATTGAAATATCTTGGAGGCTATAAAGCATATAAGTTCAGGAATAATCATGCATCTTTAGGTTTTGCAGACAGAGGGAAAAAGCAGCGATTGGATTTCTCAAGTAAGGAGGAAGATTTTATATCGACCTTCTTCTCAATATTTAGAAAGTCTTAAGGAAATGGAACATTTATTCAATTCTTTTCATGGTACAGAACTAAAAGCTAGAGTTGCTTGTGTTGATAAATTAACCAATATATTCAAGGAGGTATCAATTCATATCTCTGATGAAATAAAGCGGTTTTTTTTTTTGTAAAATGTAGAATTCATTTCAGGATAAAAATTCTAAATTCTAGAGGGAAATCTAAATTCCATGGTAAAGTTGTCAACAAGATTAAAAAGATCATTAAATAATAAATGACAAAAAGATAAACTGGTATTTCCTTAGTTAACCTTGATCTTGTTACTCTGGTATTTTATCTCATTTCTAGTGTCGATTTGACAATTCAGGTTTAATATTAGCTCTTATAAAGATAGGTTATCAACTGATAATGTTTACAACATGTAGGACCTACCTGAATAAGATGATTACTTCTATGGTAATATAGCTCTAATTGATCAAGTCAAACTAAAAGTACTTGTAAAAAACTATTTTTTGCAGTTCACTATTAGCCGTTGTTTACAAAGCTAAAAATGTGAGAAAAAAAACCCTATTAAGTTCCAGCTTTATGAAATGAGACCAAACAATTTGTGCAAAATACTAACTAATAATCTAATGCATATAGGGCCTTGGTGGTCTTAAGATTTTGGAATTTAAATTCCTTGACCCCAAGATTACTTAAACACATTAAATCATGAACATGGTCATTATTTTGCACTAATTATTTTTCTTCATTTTGTGGGTCAGGAAATGTAAGAGAATTAAACCCTATAGCTACCTTTAAAGTTCAACTGTTAAGTACTGTAAAACTAAGCCTATTAGGCTAGTTCCTGACACAAGAAATGAGGCTAAACTATTGCTGCAAATTACAGTATATACCATAGTAATGATTTTCAATTCCAAAACTCAAAACTAGTCTTTATTGACTCAATGAATATTTATTATAGGCGTTATTATTTAGCAATACCTTTGCCTAATTTTCTGAAGCAGGAGAAAAAAAATTTGTTTCACACCGCTGTTGAGTTTTTTCAGTACCTTAGCACTTATGTAATATTTTACTACTGATTAGGTTATATGACAATATATTTTCTTCTGTAATGGGAAATATCATTTTATCATATTATAACTACTCTTAATAATGAACTAACTGAACTATAAAACAATGCAATAGTGCCCTGTAGCTAGAAATGCATTGCAGTAATATTTGACCGTGAGTAGTTCTGGGTTCCGTTTGATGTCACTGACTCGTCTCGAGCTGCGCGTGATTTCACCAGTTCTTCTTCCACCTCGGCCTGGACCTCCGCCTTAGCACGAAGAATACGATAAGCTAGGAACGATTTTTTGGTATTCAAGAAAGGATTCACCTGAGAAAGGAACTTCACCAATCTGGCCTGGGACCTTTTTTAACCCTTTTTTGTATTTTGGAAAAATATAGTCTCTCATTTACATTATGGTGGCTTTTTATTAATTATTTCCGGTCACAATATAGTGATGCAACATAGATATACATATATAGTTTATATATACATGTATATATATTATAAAAGTCAAATAAGGTCATAACTTCTTACAACATCTGTTATAAGGTCAATGACGTAATTAACTTATATCTCGAAAGAACTCACGGCAGCATTGGCCAGCCTGCACACTCACTCAATTCTCTCTCTCTCTCTCTCTACCTCTATCTCCAAGTCACTAACTGAACCATGGAAGACCAGCAAAAACATGTCTACAAAAATATAGTTTATTCAGCAGTCCAGCAGATCCAATAGTTTGGAATCAAATAGAAATGAAATGGGAATATCTACATCCTAGAACTGTTAACACCCCAAAAAATAACCATGTAAGACTAACATAGTGCTATGAATTTCCTCTAATTGAGTCTCTACAACATATGAGTCAAAATAATTCAAACATGGCCGAAGTCATGATAAGTCACATTCCCCTCCATTTATTTGACCTCTAATTCAACACATCTGAAGAAACAAAGGGAAAAACAAAACTTTTAAACATAGGCACAGAGAAAAAAAAAATGTTGGATATCTCATATGTTACCAACCCCAAAGAAATACACATAATTAAACATGGCAAAATCAAAATTCAGAAAAATTAATAAAAATCAAAGAGGCATAGTAGATAAAAATAAATGGGGAAAAAGATATTCAAAGCATGGTAATCACTGCAAAGAATCAGTACCTGTTAAACAAAGTTATTAAAACCCATTCAGGTTTTTTCGAAAACAAAGTCTCAGCTCACCTCACAGGCAGTACACAAAGTCTTCCAGGAAAGTGGATCTGATCACAAGGGAATCAAGTCCCGAAATGTCTAACCTGTACTCAAATTAGATAATTCACACTTTCTATGACATGCCCATGAAAGCGAACTCGCGAACGAATGAATGCTCTACCTGAACTTGACGACTTCCGGTGACCTGGCCAGAGCATCACCCAAGGCATGATGCCCTTTGTCACCATAGGAAGCCAGACTGATGACAGACCTTCGTCAGCACTGAATTGCTGAATACGTAGGCACTATTTCCATTTACCTTTGCCCAGAATATCTTTAAAAAAGTGTTTAGTTAAAAAAATGAAATATATGACATTATTATTCCAAATGTTATCATTTATATATATATATATATATATATATATATATATATATATATATATATATATATATATATATATATATATACACCAATGAGCAAGGGACGGGAATGCCCGAATACAGACATTAAACATTAAACGGGAAGGCGGACAGGAATACTCTTGAATAGTCATTTGATTGCATGTTTATTCCCAGTTTTTCATAATCCATGATTACATCATCAGGGGTTCTAGAACCTCTGATGATGTAATCATGATTATGAAACGTTGGGAATAAACATGCAATCAAATGACTATTCAAGAGTATTCCTGTCCACCTTCACGTTTGATGTATATATATATATATATATATATATATATATATATATATATATATATATATATATATATATATATATATATATATATATATATATATAGCCTTTCTGCATATATCATGGAACATCCCCTACCTGTAACCGATGAGACTGAGATTGAGGAAGATGTCATAGGAAATGTAATGGAGGGAGAACCAGAATCTCTCAAAGAAAATGAGTAAAATTATTTGGCAGGATTCATAGCACACACGTTGAAGAATAAGCATCCATCTTTAGGGTCAGCTAATACAGATGGAACAAGTGAGGATTGGATCTCATAAGGAAAGAGAAAAATATTATATAGACATTCTGCACAATTTCACGTAGATCTGAAACATATGGCAGTTATTCAAAACTTTCCATGGGGAAACGTTGAAGCCGGGAGTCATGGCAGTATCCAGTCTTCTCAATATTTTCAAGGACAAAAATGTTGATGTTCCAGATGATATAATTAGTTATTTTTTTAAATGTAGAACTGATTTTAGAATGAAAATATTTAACTCAAAATGGAAACAAATATTGCAAAGTAAAGGTAATAAAAATGAAAAAAAATAGTTCAGTGATTTCTGATAAACATTTGATAGAATTAAGGCAGTAATAAGGGAGTGTTAAATGAAATATACAAAATAAGGCTTGTATTGTTTTCTTAAGCACCTTTTCTTTTGGTTTCCATTTCTAATTTTCAGTTTGTATTTTATATGTAAGTTAATGAAGAAATAAACAATATTAATAAAACGATGCTATGAACTCAAAGAGGCGCCAGAAGTCGTATAAACTCTCAGCACCCAAGCGAGCCATGTGACGTCACTGAGCACAGCCATCCTCCCGGCAGCCTGCTCGTAACTCACCTTACCTTCTTACATCTTGGCTGTGACATCTGTCAAGCATGAATGATAGTGTGGAAGGGACCCCCAGTCATTTTCGTCATTTAGTGAAATGTAATTAGGTAAAATGTTAAATTTACTGAAGATAATCCGATCAATGTTGCGTCCAATGGTGGGATGTTTTGAATTTAAAACTGGGATACCTAATCATTCGAAAATGAAACCTCAGAGCACAAAATGTTTTGAATGGCCTCCGACTTTACTCGCAAGCAGTCTGAATATCCTAACCAAATTTGATATTGTTAAAAGTTCTGAAGCTGTCTTATAAACGTAAAAAAAAACCTGACGAAATCACCGAGAAGAAATGAAGGTTGTACTAAAGCGGACACCTTACACCGTAACAACTATAATCTCCAGTTATGCAGCAATCGCACTAAACCCAAGCTCTGTCAAGAGATGAAAACGTGATTTTAAACATATACGCCACTTCAGATAACATCTCCCTGCCTATCTCGACATTCCTGGAAGAAATACGCAACGAGAATGTACCGCTGTTTCATGCTGGTATTACTTACCGCTATTTACACTGGCCGTGGGGATTCACACAATTCATACAAAGGTAAAAGAGAAATGGTTATAGCCAGTATCAGAAAACCTTGTCAACAACGTGCGAAGTGATGAAAACTAATGAAGAGATTTAGGGACACTAAACATGCAATATGAACTAGACTCAATTACAGATGAATGTTGGACGGGAATAAGCAAGCCCTGTGAACTGAAACGATAATAATTGCATTCAACACATCAGAAACCTAAAATGCACTCGTAGAGAGATAATATCCCCATAGGTCTCCATAAAAAATACCAAGAATTTGTACTTACTACGAAGTCGTCTCCGGGGCCTAAGTGGGCAGTTCTCGTGGAAATCAGTGATAATCGCAAAACCAGTCTTGTAGACAAAAACTATCGAGTTCACCTCGCTCCAACGCGACGCCCCCTTTAGAAGACACTTCTCTTCAATTCACATACATCCGATTATCAACGGTCACCATTGACCAGTTCAACAGGCGACAACACACACACACACACACACACACACACACGAGCAGTAAAACGTCAACTGATGACTGGTTTGGTACGAATGTCAGGGAAGTTGAGACTGGAGAACAGGAGAACGTTCCCTGTAAGGACGAAGTAAGTGTACCTTAGTTTTACCAGACCACCTAGCTGATTAACAGCTCTCCTAGGGCTGGCCCGAAGGATTAGACTTATTTTACGTGGCTAAGAACCAATTGGTTACTTAGGAACGGGACCTACAGCATATTGTGGAATCCGAACCACATTATAGCGAGAAATGAATTTCTATCACCGGAAATAAATTCCTCTAACTCTTCATCAGCCGGCCGGGGACTCGAACTCGGGCCTGGCGAGTGATGGTGGTTGAGTTCCGTGCAAAATACAGTTAATTTATTTTTACTTTATTTCATTTTACTCCATTGTTTATATAATTACAAGAAAGATTTTCAGGAATACTCTTCTATATTTTCCGACATAAACATAAAAAATTTCTTATTTAATGTTTATTTCACTTCATTGGCTAATAATATGAAAAGTTTACTGCACATTGATTTCGTCTTATTCCTGGATTGTGTTCAATGCCTGGCGAGTTTAATATGTGAAATCAGGACTGAAGTTAACAATCTAGAACAGGATGCGTTTGCATTTATTTTTTTTCTTTATTCTGAAACTCACATTCCACCAATAATCCATTCTCTTTCAGCTGATAATACGTACGCAGGCTTTAACTACGTCAATTTCTTATAATGGGAGTTAATTGTCAACCAGATGTTTTGACATTGTAAGTTCCACGCTAAAGGCCGTTCTCTTTTAGTTGTTAATTAATGTACAAAAACACTGATTAAAAATGAAAGCCTACGAAATGAAAAAGCCAATACGATTTTTACTTTCGAAGAGCAAAAGCGAAAGCAGAACCTCACTTCGCTACAATTAGGACTTGACTTTTCAATTCACATTTACTAATTTCACCAGATTTTCTCTGGCTATTTTTTATTGAGCTGCTGTCAACTTTGCAGACGGAAAGAACGAAGGAAAGCTGCACATTTCGGAGCAGATCGCGTGAGAATGTGCCCATCACGGGTAAGTTACAGGTAAGGCAATGATGTACGGCTAAAGTCCATTTTCACATGAAGGTAATGGTAGACGGTGAGGCACTGTCGTACGGTTTCAGTTGCGTGCGTGAGATAGATATGCTTACGAATAAATCAGTACAGTATATATGTTCCAGGATTTACAAATGCTAGCTTTTCAAGAGACCGAGACAGAAACTGTGAACTTGCGCTTTTGACACATAACGCAGTCTATGAATGAAAAATATCATTAAATCACGATTCGAGTTGGAAATAATGTCATTAAACATACGAAAATACTGTTAAGTATTATTGACCTGAAAATGAAAATATGAAGAAATCATAGTACAAAAGACAAAATTTTTTATTTCCAGCCGAAATTTAGAAGTTGAACAAAGCTTTAAAAGCATCGTACATAAATCAACCGATGGATGACGTTCAGTCCCTCAGTATTACATTCATCAAGTGACCTGGTAACTGGAAGCGTTTTGCGATTAGATTTTCTCTGATGGCCAGCAGTAAAAAATCGCGCTTATTCGCGTCACGTAATGAATGGCGCGAGAAAAGCGAGTCGTCTTTGACAGCGAATCAGGAACATAACTTTCACATCATTTATCGTTTCTAATGGCTGATTGTTTATATCCAGGACGTATCAAATGCCACAGCGAGGAAAAACTTGACAGTTAAAAGATCAAGATTCCTTTTATCTACATGACGTTACTGGTAAGTTTATTCTGTAGAAGAGAAAATGCTTACTCAATTGGCAAGAAGGTGATTCGTAAGCAATGACCGCTGAGGCGTGAGCGTAGAACAATCCGAAGTTTAGAGAATTAAGAGGCATTGGTTGAAGGTGCGTAGACTGACGACGACGAGAGAGCTCTAATGACATACTGGTGACTGGTGAAAACTACCAAGGGCACCTTTCAACGTCTCTGTCGTAAGTGAACTTCTAAGCCACTTGCGATTGTTCTTTTTCGTTTTATGTTTCTCGTTTTCTCTCCCTCGGGCGTGTCCTGAGGAAGCTGGAGTCAGGTTTGCACAGATGACTTTCAGCATCTTATAAAGGCAGTTTCCCACGAGCGCCTTGTTGGCTCCTTTTGCCTCCAGACGTTGCATTAAGAAGCAAATCTGAAGTTGTACATATGCGTCATCATTCCTTCGTTTACTCGGAGGAGGAAAGAAAATGCTTATTACGTTTTCCACTGACTGTAAAATGAGCTGAACAAGGAAGCATACAGAAAGGAGATTTATGTATGATTGGAGGAAAAGGAGAAAGAAAATGTGTAATACGATATTCCATTAACTGTAATAAATGCTGAATAAGCATGCAGGGAGGACAAGAAATATGCATGATTAGACCAACGGTATATTAATGCGTGACATATTCTTCGGTATTTAAGTTAGTCATTCATAAAGATTTCTGGTCAGGATTTTTTCTTGTTTCAGTTTTTTTGAGCTGGAGTTTTATTACGGCCAATTAATCAACCGGCGTTCTACAGTAGAGCTGAAGTCACAAAGCAAAATTTCTCTCGGGTTCGATTCTGTCATTGTATCCAAGTTGTCCTCTTTCGACCTCAGCAGTGAAATAGGTACCTGGCAGTTAGTCGATTATTGTGGTTCGCAACCAACTGGTAGAAGGCCTGGGGGCTCGAAATCTCATCTCAGAAGACGAAGGATATTGAAGCCTGGAAATCTCCGATGACCTGTTAATTGATCTCAAATTAACTTCTACCAGATTAAGTGTCAACAGCTATCGCCTAGATTTTTAACATAGATTGAGTGATAAGCAAACAGGCGTCACAACAACAGTGATCATTAATCCGGATGCAGGAGCACTAAAAGTGTGGTGGTTCTCAAAGACAAGGCCCAGTGAATGCTCATGAGAAAACAAAATAATAATAGATGTTAATCCATATAAACCATCATAGGAGGCATTAAGAGGATTTTGGCAGGTTACTCGGTTTGTATGTAGTGTGAAGTGGATATCAGTTTGCAGTAAGTAACATTTTGCATTTATTTGCAACATCCGAAAAGCTTAATTCGTGCACTGTACTTGGAAACTCCTTCAGTTCCTAAGTTAAGTATACCTTAGTTTAATCAGACCACTGGAAAAAAAAAAGTATACCTGAGTTTTACCAGACCACTGAGCTGATTAACAGCTCTCCTAGGGCTGGCCCGAAGGATTAGACTTATTTTACGTGGCTAAGAACCCTTTGGTTACCTAGCAACGGGACCTACAGCCTATTGTGGAATCCGAACCACATTATAGCGAGAAATGAATTTCTATCACCAGAAATAAATTCCTCTAACTGCTTGCCGAGAACGGTACCGACCCGTCCAACGAGGAACTAGTTCCTAAGTTGAAACAAGAGTAATCCAGTAGTATTATTATCATGGTTTCCATCCGGTGTCTTCGTAGAACAGATACTAATAAAACACTGTTCAGTCTCCAGATCAAGTAGTTAAAGATAAAAAGATTAACTGCGATTATCGTTACTTCTGAAAGACTGTCGCGAAGTCATCCGGTGGCTTTCGAGATAAATACCCAATCGAAGAGTAATACGATACTTCTCAAATATTCAAAATGCTTCTTGTTACGTCTAAGCAAAGACAACACCTTCACTTTCCTCGGTATTAGATTTTTTTTTTTTGGCATCAACAACACAAGTGTAAGGCCTATACTATCTTTGGGGTCTATTGAATTGAATCAAAGAGAGAGAGAGAGAGAGAGAGAGAGAGAGAGAGAGAGAGAGAGAGAGAGAGAGAGAGAGAAACAAACTGACATTCTTATCTACAAAGAAACGGTTCAGAGGCACCAAAATAATAGTGAAACTTCTTTTGAAAGCAAAAGAGAAATAGCAACCAACGTAATTATTTCGTATTTTTACTATCTCTTGAAAAGAATTAGTTTAATGACCTCTGGTGATTTTCCTGGTTCACGTTCTTTGCAAAAAGAACTTCGTTTTGATATTTTCATTTACGTTTTTATTTTACACAGAATATCTGCCACATTTTTTAAATGTTTCTTTTGTCTCCCTTTTCTTTTAGAACACGAAAAATTTAGAACGACTTCGTCTTCAAAATATCTGCAAAATAACAGAGGTAGACATCAGGTTTTTCGATCAGTAATCGGAACGATTAATATATGTCTGAAGAGCAAAGATTACTTGACGCAATATTTCCTGGAGCTTTGTGTTTTGGGACTTTTACGGGACTTGCTGCCATGCCTTTCGTGATCTCGGCAATTTTCAGAGACTTTCAGAGTGGCTCTTTTGTAATTTTTGGACTTTGATAAGATCTTTCAAGCCTTTTATATCGATGGGACAGATTCAGGGCCTTTTCTGTAGTTGCTTTAGAAGTTTATATTTTCAGCGAACTGTTGGGAGTGTTAAGTCTTCTATGGGATTTAAGGGGTGCCCTTGACTGTTTAAAAAAGCAGAATGATACAGGCACTGAGACACCAATAAGGAATGCAGCCTAGTAAGGAAACAGATAAAGGGAAGTAAAGGATAAACTGTAAATGAGGAATAACGGAAATAGATAAGAATACACATACCAAAACGTGTATAAAAGATAAATGAAAACTATCTTTGAAATGGCACTCACGCCAGTCTGCTAAAAAAAAAAAACGCGTTTGCACCAAGTCTGAAATTCTGAAGTTCCAGCAGTTCAACTTGACGTTTAGGCAGATCACTCCACAGTTTGGTCAGGATCAAGCCTCTAATTAAATGTGGCACTGAACTAAGAAAAGGCAAGATTTTTAGAATAAACTGTAAGATTCTACAACACTACGTGGTACAGGTTATAATTTTGGTGAGATCAGAATGCAAAGTTGACTAGCATAATGAAAATATTTGTACATCGTGCTCAATGAGCTATTTGAACAACAGAGCCAGGAAAGTTAATAGAAGTCGAGTAATTTTACCATTGTTCAAAAGAGCGCAAAACGAATCCCTTCTACCTACCTTACAAAAAATAACAGAAGGTTAAATGCGATTTTCAAATTAACAAAGGAAAAATACCGGTAGGGTACATATCTCATAAGCGTCAAGGTCAAGTTTTAGTTGCATGGCCAGTGAACAAAATGGTAGGGGGAAAAAAAAGCTCTCTCTTGTAGGGGTATTGTGCACAAAAATCTCAACAGACAGGGAAATGTACTTGTTGTTTGTCACTCGTTGAAGTTAACACAACCAGGGGAATCGGTTGGAAAGAAATTTCAACCGATCTGGTTTTGTATAAAATGTGAAATCAAAATTCAAAACTCAACTTTCCATTTAGGCTTTCTCATTCATTGTCCGATCTGACACTTTTCCCAATTACTTTCATCAGCAGTTAAATATCTTTGATAATATGCACCTGCAAATTCAGACCTCATCTCAGGCAGATCAGCGAATCAAATACTTAAGACATTCTGATGACTGGTTACGCGATGACTCATTACAAAATTAAAGAAAGATCAATTCATTTGGAAAGCAAAGAGGCTTTCGAAATAACATGAATTTTGTTAAAATGTTCATTTTACTTTCAGTTTCCGCTGTCATTGTGCAGTTGTAGCGCGCTGCAATCTTTTTGCAGGAGCATGCAATTGTGGATGCTCCCTCTGGAGGCATCTGGCATCTATCGCGCGTGCATGTCGCTTCAACTCGCGTCCAAGTTCGAATGTCGTTCCAGTCTGCACGTGGTGGTGATTGTGCGAGGTAACCAAGCGGCGGTGTTCACCGGTCTAGGCCGATGCCCAAACAGAGGTGAAGTTAGTGAAAAACCCTTTATCAACCCCAAGCGAGTGAACAATGTTATAATAAGAGACATTCAAACGATGTACTAGGTTTAGATGAGTACTGTTGGGTCGGAAAAGAACTTGTTAACTGTTTAAAAGGGAAAAAACTCTAATGCAAAACGTTACCTTATTGTTTTTATCAGTATCGGTGTCGAATGACCGAACTTTTTACGGTTTTTCCTTTTTATTTCATGCCAACTGTGAGTGTATTATGGTTTTATTATATCGCCACTAGACGATTAACATGCTCGAAATTCTGCATATATGCATCGAAGAATGTTTACAATAGGTGTTGTAGGCTTAGAGTTTTACTGTTAACTGGTGTTTGGAGGAAAATTTTTAGCTTTTTAGTGCTTATATACGTACACCACATATATATGTATATAATACAGAGGCGGGGGGGAGAGAGACAGCTACGCATTTTATACTTTGTTCCCTTGTGTTGGTCTACGTACAGTATAAGTAAATGCTGTTTAAACGTTCAGTGTGCGTGTACATGTAAGCATGGTGTGCTTGGATTTGAATAGTAGAAATATGAATTTTCACCCCAAAACTTAAAAAACTCATTTGTACTTTAACCATTTTCCAAGTTTCGCATATTTAAAATTGAAGCCAACGGTTATTATCCAAACGCTCCCCTCACACTGATTACCGGCAGTGAGTCAAGGGACGATTTATCTCTCCTCCCTCTCTCTCTCTCTCTCTGTACATGCGCACATTTTAACTATATATATATATCAGCATGAGACATATATATGTATGTGTATACAAATATATATATATATATATATATATATATATATATATATATATATAATATATACACATATGTGTTTGTTTGTGTATGTAGGTATGTATGTGTATCTGCATGAAGAGAACAAAGCATATAAGACTAATATCAGACTCACTTGTTTCGCCTAGGCCAGTGTACCTTTTCCTCCCTAATTCAGGATTGACTGCGATAGAGGGACTGTGATATTTACTGGATTGTGTCTGTGTCATTCCACCTCTAACCGGGATTCGAACATTTTTACTATACTTAATCCATTTCACCGTGAGGGTTGAGCTTCCACGTCGTTGACTTCGTTGTAGGTCTGGTTTTGAATAAATAATGTAGAGCGAAAGGAGGTTTTAGGATCATGTATTGGTATTTAAGTTTTTCAAATTATGAAATATTCTAACAAGCGAAGCTTATTTTTTTTTTATTTTAGTGCTCTTTAGAGAGAATTCCTAGATTTCTGTAGTTATTTTTTTTTATTAAAAATTTGAAACAATATCTCACTTGACTATTCACTATAAAGAAAGAGTTAAAACAATTATAATCAAACTATGGAGTTAAAACAATTTCGAAACATTGCTAATATTCCGTTGTGTTTTATGATGGAGTCTCGCAGAGAGGCTCTGACCATCCGTGATGAAAAACGTTTACGGAGCCTATATGACGGAAGCAGCTTATTAGATGCCCATCCTTGACCTGAGATAGTTACTCATTGTGCTTGAAGAATGATTTAAGACAGTCATCTTTGGAAACTATAATAATCACAAACTGGTTACCTTTAGAGCTGTTTTATTCAGTGAAGTCAAATATCTTTCCTTTTCTAATTACATTTTCCATTAGAATGACAACTTAGACGCCGCTCGTGAATGGCTGTAGCAGCCAGTCTAGTCTAGCTACAGGGGAAACTCCTGGTCGGTATAGGAGATGTGACAAAAAAAAAAAAAAAAAAAAAAACAAGCATTTTAATGCATTAAATTTTATTCTTGAGAACATTCCTTGGCCAGTCAGATAACATTTTTTTCATGAATGTAACAATTGCTCAAATTTTCTCACCATTTTCTCTGGCAAAGACTTTGCAACGTTCTCTACTTTGTAATATTCATCTTCACTATTTACAGTCTTTACAATCATTTGCGAATATTAACCATTCGATATTCCATAATGACTCATTTTCTTATCACGGCTTTGCACCTATGTCAGATTTCCTTTCTCTGACTCTCGGATGTCTCCATCCATAAGAAATGAACACCCATGGAGACATAACACGTTCTTGCCATAGACAAAATTTTACACTAAACCAGTCAGTCCTCCACCTGCATTTTTAAATACGCATTGCATCCCTTTCAGCAACTTATCTTCTGTACCATACATCCTCGGTACCATCCACAGTATCTATCAATTCCATCATAAGCTTTTTCTAGGTCCGTAATGTCACCTAGAGCTTTTCACTTCCCTTCAAAAGTTATTACATAGCTGATTCATAGCAAACAGTTGATCCTCACATTCTCTTCCTTAGCTAAACTAATTTTGTTCTTCCTTTATCCATGCGTCAGCTCTTATTTTCTCAATCTAAATCTTCCCATGCAAAGAAACATACTGCCACTATTTCGTACAGTGTCCTCAGTCACATTTATCTTTATGCAGTTATTCCTCTCTTTTACTCCTTCAGAACCAGACCCTCATCCAGACATACCAAAGTCATCCACTTAATCTTATGTAATGGTACTGTCGCATCTCGGGTTTAATCCCAACAGCTGATGTATTTCCTTTTTCCAACCAGTTAATTGACCTCCTTACTTCATCATCATCCATACTCGTATGCATTTTCATCCTTGCACTAACCTTGCCACTCTTGCCACATTCATCTCTGTCTCAATTTTATCATTCGCATTCAGCAAGTCTTTTAAAAACTCTCACGTCAAGAACTAGTGACTCATGCACTTCAGACAGCATCTTTCCATTTGCATGTATTCTGATATCCACCTGCATTTCAGCTCTAATTGCATTTAATGTCACGCAGATACCTTATTCTCCTTAAAGGTCTTGTCTGTGTTCATTGTCATTACTTGGTTTTATTATTTGATTTTCTCTCAGTTTCTCCATTACCAGCCTGTCCTCCTTCATATGTACCTGTACTTAACCTTATTTGTAATGAACCTGCTCATTCACTCATTTTTTCCTTTATCAAGTCTCGCTTGTGCACCCAACCACTAGCTGTTTTCATTTGCCCTAATACCCACACAAGTTACCCAATAACTGCATAACTCCGTTCTCGAATTTTACATATGGCTCATCAACTGTTTCCGCTTTTGTGTCTCATTCCATATTTTCCAAATGTCCTTTTCTTACTTCCGTTGTTAAAGTCACTTAATTACATTCACAGACGCAGTTTTGAATTTCCTCTCCAGGTTACTCCTTTACCTTTCTGAGTTTTTGCCGCCACCAAATAATGATCAGGTATGCCTCCAGCCACACCTGGGCATCACATCCATCAACTTGCTATACCATTTACTTTGTATTGGGGGGGGGGTAACAACTTAAACACACACACACACATATATATGTATGTGTGTGTGTGTTTAAGTAGTTTCCTTAACAAGAGGATCCAGAGAAAAAAACAGCAAAACGATCAGTCACATTTTCCGTTATTGAAAATTTCCACAACATTGGCTGCTTCGAACATTGATACTGCTACTCATCAGCAGCTCATCAATCCCCCTGAAACACACCACACCACCACTCTCGTCCTTCCAGGATATTAAGGCTCTCCTTTTCCAGTACTTCTTGCGCTCCTTCTATCCAGAACTTTCTAGTCTCTCGTTCCATCCCCAACACCATACTTACCTTCTTCCTCCATTTTTAGCACAAGGCCATATCTCAAAACACCGATCCATTCTTTCACCTAAGCTACCCTTTTTTATCACATATATACCTATCCCTGCATTTCCCTTTTTAATTTTTCTTTCGTCACATTGTGCTATGCAAATAATTTCTCTCCACAGCTTCAATCTTTTTATTTTTATTTCACTTGCATTCAATATCCACACGTTACTTCATTCCGTAAGCCAGTTAGCAGTTTCACATGCTAGGGTTCGTGCCATGAAATAGAAGAACACCAACTGTAACTGCAAATCTTGAGATCCAAAGAATCCAACTCGATTGCGAGTTCGAATCTCACTCGCATCAGAATTTTTACATATGGTTCTTCTTGGGATCTGAAGCTTAGTAATTACAAGTGTATCCAAACTGGGAAGAAATCGACAAGTTTAAAGTTTAAAGGGTATTGCGGTTATTGCAATTACTTATGTATCTGGTAAAAAGTGATAATTAGATTCTAAATGTGTATATATAAATATATAAATAAATATATACTGTATATATATATATATATATATATATATATATATATATATATATATATATATATATATATATATATATGTGTGTGTGTGTGTACGCATATCTATTCATGCATATATATATTTATGAGTGTGTAAACTTTACATCAAGTAGCAAACATATGCATTATATACGACGTGAGAGATAGAGTGAAGAGAATTTCAATAATATTAACAACACAATGCTTTGATTAAACTTCAAACCGTAACTACCTTCCCATAACCAATGCAATTTCACCTTGATGCGTCTCCAGATTATCGAGCATTATTGTTTCTTGCACATCATTACAAGTGAATACATTACTGCATTAACTACTTAAGCCTGAACGACCTTGGAATTCCAGCACCTATGTATAGATGTGCGTACACACACACACACATATATACACACACACACATACATACATACATACATACATACATATATACACTAAGTCTTATGTGCTTTGTTCTCTTTATAGGTACAATAATATATATATATATATATATATATATATATATATATATATATATATATATATATAAATCTTATGTATTTGTTCTATATATATATATATATATATATATATATATATATATATATATATATATATATATATATATATATATATATATATATATATCGCTGCTGGGAGAAAGGGAGCTGGGGATTTGGTACGATACATGCACACATGCGCTACCGGGGTCTAAGCGATGTCAGGCAGGGCAGCCGATCGAGGCTACGGTCTACCCCAACGCCAAATCAAAGTCCTTCAAAGAAGGCATCGTGCTTACCCCATATAAAAAATGGGAAAAAGCACGTTAAAAACGAAGAAGAAGAATACATACACTAAGTCTTATGCGCTTTGTTCTCTTTATGCAGACACAATAATGTCCAGGAGACACCTGAAAAAATATATTAAAATATATTTTGAAGTTCAGATTATGTCCTTCTTGTAAGCCAGAACACTCACACCAGTGGGTAACTCTCAATGTCATATCTCGGCCTTCCATTTGATAAGTGCTGGAATTCCAAGGTCGTTCAGGGTTAAGTAGTTAATGCAGTAGTGTATTCGCTTGTAATGCTAATGCTCGATAATCTTGAGAGGCATCAAGGTGAAATTGCATTTGGTTATGGGAAGGTAGTTACGGTTTGAAGTATAATCAAAGCATTGTGTTGTTAATGTTATTGAAATTCTCTTCACTCTATCTCTCACGTCGTATATAATGCATATGTTTGCTATTTGATGTAAAGCTCACACACACTCATATATACTGTATATGCATGTATAGATATGCGTACATATACATATATATTCATATATATATATATATTATATATATATATATATACATATATATAAATATATGTATGTATATATATATTCATATATATATATATACACATATATAAATATATATACGTATATGAACACATATCTATACACGCATAATATATGTGTGTGTGTGTGTGTCGTATGTAAAATTTGATAATGGGGTTATGAATTCAGTGGGTAACTTGTGTGGGTATTAGTGCAAATGAAAATAGCTAGTGATGGGATGAGAAAGCGAGAATTTTGGTAAAGGAAAAAATGAGTAAATGAGCAGGTTCATTATAAATAAGGTCAGGTATAGGTATATATGATGATGTACAAGTTGGAAAGGGCGGACAAACAGGTTTTTAGGAGGAGAGTGGGTGTGTCATGTCTCCCCACCCTCCCGATCCCCTACCTACCCCGCCTGACAAACAAGAACGATCCACTCGGATTTTATTATTATAGATTTCCCTTCGGTTTCTGCTAATCTGAGGTTGAGTGAATTTGATATTGAGCGACATTTCTAACTTAATGTTTGCGAATAAAAAAAATGCCACGGTGTATATGACAAAAATTTATATATATATATATATATATATATATATATATATATATATATATATATATATATATATATATATATATATATATATAAGTATGTGTGTGTGTGTGTAAAGATAAAATCCACGAAAGAAAGGGAACATTGGAGTACTGCAAGGCCTTTCGACTTCTTGTCCTTTACTTAGCAGACTTAATACTGTAATAATGAAAAGGGACTTCTTGTCCTTTACTTAGCAGACTTAATACTGTAATAATGAAAAAGAATTCCACAGAAATATTGAAATAGATAATAAATTGCAGTTACGTAAATATGATAAGACCTGCCCGAACCAAAAATTTAAAGCAGAGAGGTATTCATTGCAAACAAACTGGCAGTTAAGTAATAAAAAGCTGTGTAGGGACAGTTTTGGTGTTCAAAGAAGGAACGATAGTTTTTACTGAAATGGATTCTAAGAAGGATAATTCTCTATTTTGTGTGGAGGCGATGACCTTGAAGAAGTCTTTCGGATCAGTGTGTGATCTACACAGTAGGGTATGATTACCTATATTAGATACTTCGGGCCTGAACAATCTGCAATCCGTTCTAAAGCTAACTCCCTTAAGACAACAGATTCGGACTTGCAACAGTTGCCTTTCACAGTCATTCAAAAATGTTTTGCAACATCAAAACTTTTCGGACAACAGCTTATAATAGTGACATCTGGTGCTATTTGGCAACTCCGTCGTAAGCACATGCAACAAGCACAGACACGACTGGTGCATCAGAGAAATTACCTCTCGTTTCCCTTAAACCTGTTTTTATATATCTCTATCATTATTATATAATTCCTTTATTTCTTCATCATTATTATAAATGCTTTATTTAATCATTTATTCTCTCTCTCACTCTCTGCCACTAAATATCCATTGGGTGTTACCTAATTTTCTCCCTATAGTTTTTTCCATTGGGCATTTATCCATGAAGGAAAGTCTCTGAATTTACTCCCACAAAGATTGGATGGATGACTAATTATAGTTTTTCATTTGACTTTTACCCTACCATCATGAACGAAAATTTTAAAAATGTTTCGTTATTTTCCGTATTACGGATTTTTCATTCACCATTCCTTTTAATCTTGTTAAACGTATGATTAATAATCAAAATCGAATAAGAAAAACACATTTCCTTGTATATATAGAACGAATAAATAATTGTTAGGTGAACGAAAACTTCTGGAACATGTTGCAAAACATATTTGAGCGACTGTACATCCAGCGGAAGTTCCCAGTTCGCGCTTGGGACAAGTATATTTATAAACAAAGTTGAAAGTCGAAGCCGAGAAAAGTTTATCTTTGAATCAGGAAAGACACCCAGAGTTAGAGGATTTTTTTAGAACTAATTTCAAGTTTACAGCAGTTAGCTCTTTATTAAACGAATCAATGAATTTTTTTACGAAAACTAATGTGACGGAGGTAAGGGAACTTCGTATATAAGTTACAGTAAGATTGAGAAACTAGGTATTTCACGAAATCCATGAAATTTCCAGGGAATTCGTGAAATCACCAAACAGTGAAGATGAGCAGATGTTCCTAAGTGAATTGGTGATTTCACCAATTCCCTGAATATTTCAGGGATAAACATTTTGTCGGAAAACAGTTGGTTTCTAAAGAAATGCACTGAGAACTCGATTTCTTGTAGGAATGTATATATATATATATATATATATATATATATATATATATATATATATATATATATATATATATATATATATATGTATGTATATTTAGTTTGTATATGGACTTACCCTGACCATTAACTTACGAAACAGGCTTTTAGCATCATTTATTTTGTCCTTCACTTACTTTTTCTGTAAAAATGGTTTTCATGTCACCTACTTAAGAAAAAATTTCTTTGAACCTTCAGTGTTATCTAGTATTTGCTTTATTTATTGCATAGATTTAAAAAATGCAGGTTTATATTTACTTATCGAAAAGAAACTCGATTTATAAAGAACAATACTGTATGTTATAAGGTTATGTTGAAAGTTCTTTGTTTTTTGCTTTTCTTATGAAGAACGTATTAGATTGGGTGTCAGTCTTGTAAATTTATTATGACAACATAATTGGCTTACGAGGGATCTATTCCATTTTAATTTATTCATTCACAAAGAAATTTACTTACTACTTTTGTCTGTTGTTTTCGTGCATCACAGGCGTAGCTGATGGCCTTACAACTAGTAAATATGACGTACTCTCGTTAAAGGATAAGATCTGAAATGACTCTGTTGCTGCGAAGTGCAGTCTTTGGAGTCAGTGAACCGTGACCAGCCCCTCCTTAACAGGCAGAGGGTTCCAGCAGGTCAAGGCCTGGGTCATATATTATCTTTGGTGAATTAGACAGTTCATGAACTAATCTTGAATGACTGAAGTGACCCAGGTGTTTTGGTTCTCTCGATGCTGAAGTGGCTGACACAGTAGATATGAAGTGATTGACAGCCATGGTTATCCGGATGGAGTGAGTTTGAGGAAGCATTTGGCAAAGAAAGAAATTACAGACTTTATATTGCCCGGAAGAAAGCTACGAAGTGCGTTCTGCTCTGTCCTTGCACCACTGCCATTGAAGAGGTAAGTTTCATTTTCGATTTTTTCTCCAATTTTTATTTTGACACGTAAAAATGGCTACTTATTTGAGTCGTCTTTATGAAATACGATAAATACAATGGCTCACAATTATAGTGTTCATACTTATTGAGGAATGTAGAATCGGAGTTCATGTCATGCATAATGGTGTTTTCACTCAGGCTTGTAAGCATTTAATAATCAAGGATCTGGTGAGTATTAGCCTTTTTATCATTTTAATTCCTTGACTTACCAGCATGTAAGTAGGTATTTAGTAAATGGTTTTTTCTCTGGCCTATGTTTACTAAATGAGTCTAACATAAGTTGGACATTATATATGTACTTCTGTTGTAGTTACCTGTGCGTATATTACCATTTTAGTTAATCAACTTTTGCGTTGTTATGCAATATTTTTCATTTTGGGAAGGTTTGGGTTGTGGGCCAAGGGAATTTTGCCCCGGGTATCTCCAGTAAAATTATTTTCCCTTTCTTCCAAACATCATCTCGCATATCTTATTGCATCATTGACTTCCGGAAGCTGCTCAGCTTTGCTTTTCTTTTATGTTGTTTGTGCTCAATGTGTCGCATAAATCACAAGATAAAAAACCTTCCATTACTAACGCAATCATTCTCCGAGGCCTGGAGGCGTGGTCTTTATTTAGCGTTAAACGCAAGTGAGAATACTGCCGATTTATTCTTGTTGAAATGATGTTCGAAGTATATACGGATGAAGTAAGGTAGAAGTGTTTAAGATTGTGGCTGGAGGTGAAACAGTTCACCGTATAACAGTTGCAATATCCATCGATATATCTGTCTATCTTGTGTGTGTCTGTTTATGTGTGAGAGCTCCTACCTAATGTCTAGAGAACATCGACTTCAATCCATTGTATTGAGATAATCTATCACCCGCGCGCGTGCACATACACACACACAACACACACACACACACACACACACACACACATATATATATATATATATATATATATATATATATATATATATATATATATATATATATATATGTGTGTGTGTGTGTGTGTGTGTGTTACATCTATATAATTTGCGTGTTTACTTCCTTGTTGCTGTCGATAGTTTGAATTATAACCAACAGTGACTTTCACTTTCGAATGTATTAGATTGCGATCACAAGGAATTACGTAACTATAAGTATTACGAAACTGGGGCTTTGTGTATTACAGAATCCATTTTAATATCTGGGTGTGTAATTTATTAAAAAATTTTTTTATTAGTCGTTCAAGAGAAATTT
This sequence comes from Macrobrachium rosenbergii, assembly GCF_040412425.1. NCBI lineage: Eukaryota > Metazoa > Arthropoda > Malacostraca > Decapoda > Palaemonidae > Macrobrachium > Macrobrachium rosenbergii. Next base: position 27,077,101 of record NC_089755.1, read on the forward strand.
TCAATCTTAGATTAATTTTTGTTACATTAAAGCTGAGCTACCAGATTATAACATTGCCTAGACACACACACACACACACACACACTCCTTTCAGCACAGAAATGTTAGCTCTCTCTCTCTCTCTCTCTCTCTCTCTCTCTCTCCCGAAATTAATGACCGTAAATAAAAATAGTGATAATTGTATATTTGGAGCATCATTGTCTCCGAAAATAGCACCGGTATAAAAATTAGATGTCTGGTAGGTAGGTCTAGGTAGACAACTGAGACCACTGCTGACTCATTAATTTATAATAAACAGAACCGATGATGATGGTGATGACCTTAAGATAAGCACAAGTCTTATTCCTTTTCATTTTGCAGTGCTGTTTGCTTCACACCAACCAAGAGGTCACAGCACAGAATTCTCGAGGTTCCACAAAAGTGTCCACCGATCTTGTCTCCCCTGACGACGCTGCCTGGTGGACGGTATTGATTGAATAAATGTGTATATAACTTCAGAAATATGGAGAGAGAGAGAGAGAGAGAGAGAGAGAGAGAGAGAGAGAGAGAGAGAGAGAGAGAGAGAATGATAAGGAGTATGAGGTGAAAGTCCAGTGGTAAGTTCTTTTGTTTAGGTGTCGTGTTCTGTTGCCAGATGCTGTACTTGGATATTGTTATTGCGGATGTGTTTATTTTGCGAAAGTGTATAATATATATATATATATATATAATATATATATATATATATATATATATATATATATATATATATATATATATATATTTATATATGTATATATACATATATGTAAAGCAGTAAATATTGCAGTGTCCTCAACTGGATGTGCTTCATGGTATCAACAGTTACAAAACAGTTGAGTCCATGACTAGTGCATTGTGTTTCTCCGGGATCACCTCTAATTATGGGGAACAGGCTATATGTGTATATATATATATATATATATATATATATATATATATATATATATATATATATATATATATATATATGTGTGTGTGTGTGTGTGCGTGTGTGTGTGTGTGTGTGTGTGTGTGTGTGTGTGTGCACAAATGCACATAGATATTAGGATATTTGTGTTGGTAACCACCCTTGGTGTCTGAACGTTTTTTTTATTTTCCTTCGCTAGGTAGCTGTCTTGACATGTAATATTTTATTTCAAATTATTACTAGCTTATAATTGTAGTCCCACTCGGATGCGGCCTTAAATACGAGAACGTCTACATGTAGAATTAAAAGCAGACACCTACTCACAAATTAGGTATCTGTCGAATTTAGATATTAAGTAGTGTTAGTAAGCAATCAGTTTCCGAAAAATTACTTCAGGATAGAATATTAAAGCTACACTCTAATCTTCTTCTACCTCTTACCCCCCCCTCCTCCTCCTCCTCCTCCTCCTCCTCAGATACAATGTTATGACATAGCAGAAAGGGATGGTATTTTGACCTTCAAGTTTTGTAATGGGGTATGACCCTACCCAGCTAGTCTACTCCATTCTTTTATCCTTAGCAACACCTATAATTTACACACACAAAGAAAAACAATTTTGGACCTTTAGTAACGCGTAGCTAAATTGGCGCTTTTAAAAGCTTATGATTTGTGGTCATTATATGCTTTGTCTGGGAATTACAAAGGGTGTCATCACCTTTGTATGTATGGTTAGGATTCGCAATTTTTCGTATGAGCGTACTCATTTGTCTAGCTATCTATCTATCTGTCTTTGAAGGTGTGCACAAAAGCCGATTTATTTGAACATGTACATTATTATATAGACAGGCGCACACGCACATACAGTCACACACGCACGCACATACACACATATATATCTATATATAATATATGATATAATATATTTTACTCCCAACACATAATAAAGCATTAGTTCAGTTTGATCTCCCAAGGTTCCACCTAATCAGTTTGGGTACTAATCTCGTTGGTAATCTTTCATATGACCCTGAATTAAATCTGGTCTCGTAATTTGCGCTCTAAAGGGTCTCATTTTCTCATAGTTACTATAGTCATCAGTTTGATATAAGAGGAATTTTAAATAAGCTCTTTGTTAGTGGTATCGATTTTTTGTTTTTGTTTTGTTGAGTGGGTGGGTAGGTGTGTGTGTGGGTGTACATGGGTGGGAAAGGTTATGACGCATGGGTATGCATGTATCGAACACAGGCATAAAGGTTGAGACCGCTGTATCGAGCATCTCGAGTCATGTAACTAGTCCAGGCCTGACTGAGAAAAAAAAAAAAGGTGAAACAGTGGGGCTGAACCTATAGGAAAAGGATATCCCCGGTTCCTGAAGAAGGAAGTATTGTGTGAAAACGGAAGAAGTAGAATTTCAGATGAGTTTTATTACAAATGCAATGCAAATCACCATTTAAAAAAAACCATGGTTTATCAAACAATGAAGGTGAAGACTTGCTTCTCGTCGCCTGACCCGGATGGTCTCTTAAAAATCTGTTAGAATACTCAATACAAAATCGTTTAGTGGAAACTACGTGGATATATAACATAGTCGGAAACTGGAACATGTCGGAACGATGAAACGAAAAGATAAGCGTACTGCAACACTGATAAAGTTAACTTTTAAGCACTGATAATATTCACATTGCTATCCTAACAGGATATGGGCAGGGCGTTGGAAACTTGGATAAAAAGGGAACTCTTCATTTTATTAGGAGTAAAATAAATGATTGCAGGTGATTGTTGAAATCCACTTATGAAAATACATTTAAAGCACTTATAACAGATGAATTCACATAAGTGTTGATTTAGAATAGAATTATTTAACTTATGTAATACAAGATGCAGTAATGCAAATATTGTATAAAGTATTACATTAAAAAAGGTCATTGTTTGTTTGCTTGTCGAAGAATATATGCTGTTTATGAATAATAATAATAATAATAATAATAATAATAATAATAATAAACATCATCCGTCCACCGAAAGCCCAAGTGAAATGTAATTATCTTGATCCAATTAAGGAGGACATAACAGTAACCTTTGCTCTCATCCGTAGTAGAGCAAAGTCTCTCTCACGAAGAACATAAAGGTTATTTAGGAACGTGATTTGGGAACGACGTGACGAGGAGAGTAAGCTCTTAAAAACCGGTTTTGTTTTACGTTAGGGGCAAAACCTGTATACTCATCGGCGCTCGTAGTACGTGATGTTAGCTGCTTGCTGTTGCTTACGAAATTGTTCAAGGTTTAGAAAGGTATGCAAATTGTGTCTGCATGCATGCCACTTTATCTGGTGCTTGGATGTTAAGAATGTGTTGAGCGTTATGTAAGTATACAGAACTGATATATATATATATATATATATATATATATATATATATATATATATATATATATATATATATATATATATATATATGTATATTCGTGTGTGTGTTTGCATGCATACCATTTTATCTGGTGCTTGGATGGTAAGAGTGTGTTAAGCGTTATGTAAGTATACAGAACTGATATATATATATATATATATATATATATATATATATATATATATATATATATATATATATATATATATACATATACAGTATATATAAAAAGTGTGTGTATACACAAATATTAAGCCACAAATACCTCAGGATCGATTACTGCTGGGGACGAAACACTTATCCATTATATGCTAATTCCCTTTGCATGTAAGTTATTCCCGAGGTATAGCCAACTTGATTTTAAACGATATTTGTGGCTTAATATCTGTGAATATGAAAAAGTCACGCGTGTGTAAGTGTAAAAAATTCATATAAATATACACATGTATTTATGTTCATATGTTTATGTGTACATGTATACATGCGTACGCATATATGTGTATTTATATATGTATGTATTTATCACACATTACCACAGGTGAAAAATAAGAGACGGGGTGTAGGTCCTGACCGGTTTCGACTTTATTTCCAAGCCATTGACGAAGGCTTGGAAATAAAAGTCGAAACCGGTCTTATTTTTCACCTGTGGTAATGTGTGACAAATGAATCACGCACAAAAGTGATAATAATAATGTATGTATTTATATGTAATGTGTTTGATTAAAGAGAGAGAGAGAGAGAGAGAGAGAGAGAGAGAGAGAGAGAGAGAGAGAGAGAGAGAGACACCGGTGGGTTATTGCATGTTTACCCAAAACCACACAGGCTGACTTATTGGCCGCCCTTAGTAGTAATTTCCTGTGGGTGACGGAAGGTGGGGAGAAGGAGAGACTTGGTCACTGGGGATCACAGACTTCCCTTGAGGATATGTATTGACGGTAAATAGGATACAGGGACTAAAATAGGACCCTTGATTTCTTTGGCTCGAGGTTACAAGTCATATCATAATAGTATTATACTTTAATAATAAAGCTTACAGTACGTATGCATTTCTCTCTCTCTCTCTCTCTCTCTCTCTCTCTCTCTCTCTCTCTCTCTCTTTATGTACATGCAATTTATGTATATATATATATATATATATATATATATATATATATATATATATATATATATATATATATATATATATATAAATATAATTTTTTCAGTAGTAAATAAGGTGTATCTTAAAAATTTACAGCAAAATAAAAACCTTTGAAATAGCGTTCTTCCAGCAGCCCTTAAAAGGAAAATTGATGTTCGACTGTCTGAAAAAGCTAATACCGGAACCACACACACACACACACACACAGGTGATCGCTGAGCCAACCCTCGTAAACGCATCGAAATCGATCGATATAAAGGTTGGAGTACAACGCCCTGTATTTCTTTTGAACCATGTATTATGCGATCTCTAATGGCAGGGAAAAACAACAAATGCCTCTCTTCCGTTTGCAGAAGCAATATTATGACGTTAAAGTGAGCTCTCCAGTTCTTGCTGAAGATGCAGCTTGAGAGTGAGCTCGGATTAGAACCAAATAACGAATCATCGGCAACTCCCATCACCATTGGCGTCCGTAGTTGAGCCGTAACGATTGAATGTCTGTCCCTTTGTGAAGGTACAGACATGAACAGACACATGCTGCATCGTGGTTACGTTGTTTGCGTCCGCTCACGTCTTTTCGTGGATGAAGTTCAATGTGATAGTTTTGCGTGGGTCTTTTATTAATAAATGTGTGAATGGATATTCAGATTCTGTTTCTGTGTAAGAATGCATAATTACCGTGTACATGTTGTGCCTATTTTCCATGTATGTATACTGTATATGCATGAAGATTTAAGTTTATATATTTTCCGTTCATTATGTTTGTATGCACGTCTGATTCTATTGATATATAAGCCTACGCATGTGTTTGTAATATCTACATATTAATATGTATACTTGTATATATTTCTGTTTATGTGTTTGTATGTGTGTATGTGTACAAAAATTTTTTATATACGAATGTTTGGCAGCAGAGTCACCAACGTGCTTTCTTTCCGAAAGTTTACGAGATGAAAGGAGTCACGAGCGAGTCGGATTAAAGAAAAAATCCACTACGACCAATTTTCTCTAAAATTGTGGCGTTCAAATTCCCTCTTATTTCCATTAAGCTTGGCTCTCGTGCCATTACCTTTCGTCCACCATGAGCGAAGGGAAGAGAAAGCCA
>NC_089755.1:27092676-27120176 GCF_040412425.1 Macrobrachium rosenbergii
TATACATATATATATATATATATATATATATATATATATATAGAGAGAGAGAGAGAGAGAGAGAGAGAGAGAGAGAGAGAGAGAGAGAGAAGTGACTGTGAGTTATGGAAAAAATGATTGCGATTGCATTATTTTAATTAGGAGCAGTAATCAGTTTTGATTTGATTTGCCGACTTAATACCAGGTCACTTTCAACATCATGAAAGCTTTGAAACGATAAAGAGAGAGAGAGAGAGAGAGAGAGAGAGAGAGAGAGAGAGAGAGAGAGAGAGAGACGGGGACGGCAAAAAGTACTGTAGTCAGTCAGGGCGTGTTCCACACCGGCTCCCCGGACAAGAATATAAAAAGGGGGAAGGAAGGTCGAGAATCCATAGGGAGGTTTCTTTTGTATCCTTTTGGGATACCAGCTGCCAAGTGAGCGAAAGCCGTAGGGGGATGGGAAGAGGAACCCTTGAACGAGGATGATGGGTGAGGGGGATAGAAGGGTTGAAAGAGAAGAAATGTTAAGTTGGGGGGGTGGGACACCGGGATGTTCCAGAGGATGGGGTCAGGTGACAGGGTCCCAGGGACTTCGAAAGACTCTCTGGTCGAGGAGATCCTCATTCACCGTTGCGAAAGTCCTGAAGATAAGTTCTTCGTTTGTTAGTTAAAGTCAGAATTGAGCCTTTGTTGAAAGCAGAGAAGTCTTTTTGTCAGTTAAGGAATCTGTGTGATGTTGGTTATCATAATTCTAACTGACACTATTCCTGAAAATGTATTCGTACGTGCTTAAGACATTATGTATAGCCCATGTGAGAGATATTTCATAATGAATATCAATATGGTAATTTGATATTTAGCAATTTCTTGTTATGTTACTTCAGATGTTACAAGGAGGTTATTTTATGGCTAACCGCTATCTGACATCGTGAGGATGAGACCATCAGCCCTTTTTTGAGTTCATTAATATAATTAATTTTTGGAAAATGTTATAAAAATATTTTAAACTAATAAGACTTCGGCTTAGATATAAACTCGTTATGAAAATTCAAATTATAAGAATTATTCAGGTTTATATTTCCGTGTAATAAGGAAAATACCATAATGCCAAGACATCTTATGTCCTAGACTCCTAGAACCTTCAGATACTAATAGTGAAAAGAATACATCGGAAAAGTAAATGTAATATGTTTAATGTAACCTCCATTTGCTTTCCAATTTCCAACAAAATGATCTACTGAAATAAATCAACCAAACAGGTCTTCAAAGACGTATGGCGAGAGATTTTAATGCTACCGTAAGAAGTAATCTGTTTGACATTCTACCATAACGAATTGTTTCAAATATGACCGACATGACATAGATCAGCATATTTTCTAAAAACAAGCAAATTGTGTATTTGCCTTATATAGAAAAGGATTAAATTTTCCTCAAGTTCCATGTCTAAAGGACTTGGGCAAAATACTGGTTTGTGTAGCTTATATATTCACATTACAGTAGAGGTTTTGATTTCCTGCCTTTTTTGAGACAGTTTTTCCTTGTTATGAGTACGTGCCTCCTGCAAATATATATATATGTATATATATATATATATATATATATATATATATATATATATATATATATATATATATATTATTGAATTTCCATGTGTCAAGAAATATATATTGAGAAATTTTTTGAGCATTTAGAAAAGTTTTCTTTATCTTTGAATTTTCTAGTAGTTAATTAGTTTTTAATGAGATTTACAGCTCTCCGTAGAAGAATATTTGATTGCAACCAGCTTGTACACACTGGATTAAACAAGACTCAGCAGAGTAACTGATGATTTGAAGTAACGGCATCTATTCATCGGTTATGCCCTTTTTGTCCTTAAGCAAGCAAATGAAACTGAATTCCTTTGATACCGAAACGATGGATGAGTACGAAATGGGTTTGCAAATATTTGAGGGAATGCCAGAAGAAACGGGGTATCTAAATGAACAGATGAGTAACGAAAGACGGGGGAAGATGAATTGAAATGAGATTGAGAACTAAGATGAACGAGAATGGCAAGATGAATGGAGATGGGCTCTGAAAGGTGGAGGAAGGTGAGATGGAAAGAATACATTGACATAAAAGACAAATCGAGGTAACTAGAAAAACAAAAATAATGAAGAGGTTGTCTAGAGATGACGAATCATAGTGTATTGGGATAAATGATGAGCCCATACTTATGGAAGAAAAGATTCCCCTTTTGAAAAGCCCTCATCAGGCAGGAGGTTTTCACAGCCTTGGTCACGCCGCTCATGTAAATCCTGAAAGAGTATAGTGTTGGTTCAGCCGGCGTAAAGATCCCCCTGCCATCTTGCGCGGCATCGCTTTTGTTTCCCTTTGATTGAAAAAGGTAAATGATCGGCAACAAAAGACTAAATGGGTGGTTGGATTCTTTTTGTAGGACTCTCTCTCTCTCTCTCTCTCTCTCTCTCTCTCTCTCTCTCTCTCTCTCTCTCTCTCTCTCGTGTAAGTGTGCTTAAACGATCGATATTTGCGTAGGCATTTGAACTCCTTCCTGTTACATACGAAATAAAGCATGCTCAGCTTTGAAATTTTTTCTTTCCTAAAAAAGATAAAATATGGTCGACCCTAGAAACCCGTGATAGGTCACAACCACAGTCTGTGCCCTTAGTCAGATCTTCTGAAGGAAGAAGAGCGGTGATGATAATTATTTCCTCAATTTGAGGAGATCAGTATGTAACACTCCGTGAAGAAACGGCTCAGAGAGGAAATGGCATTTGGGCGTTATCTAAAAGTGAATGAGGATCCGGCGCATCTTTGGAGGTGAAAATTCCTTGGGGGTTACTGCGGTGCATAAGAAAAAATGCGCAATTTATTTGTTTATTATGTTTTTCAAATGCTTTGTTTTTACCCGGTCGTCCTTGAGTTTTATTAATACCGGGTTGATTCTGGGATGACGTAATGAATAGCGCTCTTTGGAAAGTTTGTCATAAAATAAGGTGTAATTTTCATTTGATTATGCTAAGTATCTTTTTGTAGAAAAAGAAAGAGCAGAGGTAGCAAATAAACGAGTACAAAAAGGTTACACAAGCAAACAAAAACTGAGCCATTATGGCGAGAGACCAACCCAAGCATCCGGAGTGCCTATACACCGAATTCTTCCGATTTTCGGGTGAAAGTGAACTCGCCCCCTAATCTTCCTCTTCCACTTCCTCTAGAGAAAATGAGCTCTTTTTTTTTTTTTTTTGTTTAGTGCTTCATGTTTTCCCCTCTATCGTTGATGGGTGAATGTTGTGTTCGACCTTCATTCTTGTCAAGCAGGATATTTGACCTCGATTTTTGCATTTTCATCGAAGGACATGCTTCATGAAAAGGTCCTCGTTTCTTTACGGAAAGGGCGGTTGTTAGTCATATCCTGCTCATATCTGGGTAAAACGATTAATGGAGAAAGAAAAACCTATTGTAATTAGTGAAGTCATCCCAAGGTCGACGATTATTAGGTGAACAAATTCCTAGCTGTCACTGAGCGGGGATATAATGCAAAGGAAAACAATAATTAAAGATAAATGCTGATTCGTTTACGACTTCGGGATAGGAACTGTGCATGAGGACACACACACACACCCACACACATATATATGAATATAATTTATATATATATATTATATATATATATATATATATATATATATATATATATATATATATATATATATATATATATATATATATATATAGATAGAGAGAGAGAGAGAGAGAGAGAGAGAGAGAGAGAGAGAGAGAGAGAGAGAGAGAATGATGTGGGTTTACGCTAATACAGAATTTAAAGGATGAATGTAGTAGTGACTAACGAAATGTTTGATATGGGTAGCCAGTGCTGTTCGAGGAACAGTTATATATATGCATATATGTTACTAACTGGTTATATTTTCGTTGAATGAAATTTAGGTTGACTTGCAATGTTGCATATTCTGTTTTCACTCCTCAGTATGAACAATTTCCTGATTTATCGCATTTCACCGACTGTCTGGTAGACAAAGCGTCGTTTGATAACGTAAACAGGACTTGATTTTTTTTTTGCTACGGGATAGTGCAAAATTTACTTATTTTCAGGGTTGCAATTGTCACTTTGGAGCTCAAGGACCTTCCTTTTAAGCTCAACTCTTGACAGTCTTTCCTAAGGCAAAATATACGACTAACAATAGCACTTGTGAATAATGCTCTCTATCTGAAGAACACGCTGATGTAGTAACCTTGAGATTATTCTCCTGAGTAGAAAACTCTGATAGCGTTATTGACAGCGCTTGAATAAAAGATTCATACTGGTTAATGTCTTTGTTGCTTTTTGTAGTCAATCTCTTTCTTGATATGCGATCGGAAACGTTCATTTCACCCTGTTAAACTTCTCTGGTTCTGCTTTTACGAAGTTAGTAAGATATTAACCTCAGGTAAATAGGGATATCCAAATAAATAATACTTTTTGCAAGTCAGTTGATCATTAAGAGGAACTAATCTCTAGCGGATTTTTTTGACTGCGAGGATTACGAACAGTGTACGTAGGTTTTTCACAATTCGATCAACTCGCAAGGAGTGAGAACTACATATTTTACATTGCAATGTCGAAAGTTTGAAATATCTCTGCAAACGATTCAATATGTAAAAATTTAGGGGATATCCATTTACATTTAATTTGGTTGATGTTTAGGTGACATTCTGTCGTTCAAATCTTATGCAGAAGCTTCAGGAAAATCGATAAAAGATAATAGAATAGATTAATATGATAACGTCAAGGCAAGGTTGGATGATTGGCAAAATTAACGATATGGCGTAGCTGGTATCGTAGCTTCTCTCTCTCGATGACAACGTGAATTGAACGATAATAATGATATATCGATAATTAGCAATGGTGTTAATTCTGGAAAATTTACGTTATTGAAAATAAATGAGTAATGAAAACTGAAACCAACTACATGATTATTGTATTTGCTTAGTGGAAGAATAGGGAGTTCAAAATCATAGTGATATTTATCTCCGATAAAAATAAATACTCATCTTTCGTGTAAATTTGGAAGGTAAGCAATCGATTTCTATTATGGCAGAAGTGTTAGGGCATTGCTTATAATGGGCGTTTTCTGTGCAAAAATCTTTAATTTTTGTTTTAAGAATACAGTTGTCGGAGAGCACACGACCATCCAGAAAGAGACCAGAGTTTCAAACTTAGCTTTTATACTGAATTTCCCATTGCTCTGCCCGAGAAAATGTCTTATTTTAAATCGTCATAAGGCCCTTCTCACTTGGTGATTTTTCTCTCGTTATCTGCTTGCTCGCTCAGACTTCAAGTACAGTAGACAAGTCATCCACACTTGCCAGTTCGGAAAGAAGTGATACATCACGGCATGGGAAGAAATCGCCTGATGTGGAACAGGGCGTGGCCCCTGTTCCACGGAGGAAAATGTCCCCTTCGTGGGAACTGTCCCTGGAATTGTGCTGGGAGTTGCTTTGCTTAATGAGAACCCCAAGCAACGGCTGGCTGCCTGCTGAGGGCACCGACATATCGTTGGAGTGTCAGCGGCTGCAAAAACTTTCCTCTCTAACTTTCAGTTTCTTTTTCGCCTTTCGATCTCAGGGTCATCAGTCCCGGCTGCTTTTGAAGGGGTACTTCAAGGTGAGGTTCCCTCCAGTCGTACGGTGTCATGCGTTTGTTTCAAGCTGGAAGATAAGTACTTGGTTTATTCCTTTTAATGGACACACGTGTAGATTACGTATAACTGAGCTACAACGACGTTGAATATTTGGCAGTCTATGAAACTGCGAAACCTTCGTTGCACTTGAAATAACGTCTCTGGGGAATTTGTCTTGACATGTCATTTGAAAGAACAGTTTTCAATGATGCCTCAGTTACTTTTGACAGCTAACTGAATACGTCGTTCCTTTCACTAATCGATTTCCTCATCCTTTCGGATGAATTTAGTTCTGTAAGCACTGAATTCGAACGGTAATAAAATGAATGACAAACTCTGTAAGAGTTCTCAAGATATATATGTAAGCTGTATATGAGCTGAAACATACTTCTTTCGTGGTATTGCGGCTACAGCAACCTTATTCTAAATCGACATGCGTATCCCGTTCAGATTCAGTGCAAACAGAAGTGAGCGTGTCCACAAAAAGTGAGAACGTCAGGATGTTGGGAAGTTTTTGTTGCCCAGTATTAAATAAATAAACATATGTGACCAGTAGATTCCCATTATTATTTTTTTTATTCATCGTAGTATTTTGTCTGCATTTATGAAGCATACAGAGTGTAAAAGTAAGCATTGCTTTTGGAATTTTCATGGTTTATATACATAAAAACGATTCTTTTATCAGTGATGGATACCTGTTAAGTAATGGACAGAGCCATTACTTGTAAACAAAATGGGTGCGCCAAGACATAAACTCTCTTGTATTTCATTGTCAAGATAAGTGATAGTTGTCAGGTAACTCAATTCTAAAAAAAATGTTTCAGATAATAATTGAATAGAAACTGCCCTCTAAGTGTTAAAGAGACATATATTTCATGCCATATATCTTACAGAATTTTCTTCAGGGACCATTCGTACGCCATCCAGTACATTGCTTTTTTCCTTTTATTTTTCATCCGTTCTCTTTGATCACTTCCCATTTAGCTGTCCAACTTATTTACTAGTCTTGTCGTAATTCAGTTATACGTCGCTTACTATGTGCACTTTGCTCAAAGGTCGTCCAAATCTGCTATTCCTGCGTAACATCATCTTGGATGACTTCACATACAATTTCATTTGTAACTTTAGGAGAAACTAAATTTCTTCTTGCCAGTATTTTCTACATCACTGAATGGCCTGTTGATATCGCTGATCTGTTAAATGGACATTGTTGTGGCTCGACTTAAAAGAAAAGAATGAAAAAGAATGGAATTATCATATCTTCTCATTAAAATCTTTGTTAATTAGTTGGTTGTATTATATTGGGGTGTGATCAGGTGTGAAATGAGTTTGCCCTCGGCTGTAACACCTAGCGTTTGGATACTTTCTCAGTCAGCGAATGTATTTTAAGTTGAGCCACAATTCTACTGCTTCCCCATCGTCAGTCATCTTTTGCAAAACCATCATCAACATCACCATCTTCATTATCATCCTCAACGTAATGGATTATAATGATAAATAGAAGTAATAGTTTTTCTTTTAATCATCCATATTATTATTGCCTGCTGAATGTGCCGATGAATAGTAAATGATGATGACGATAAATGATGATTACGATTTTTGCACGCAGTGTCCATCTTTTGTATAATATGATACGTAGGCTAAACTGGGGCAGTCGAGTGAAAGGTGCTCTATTTTTAACTAGTAAAAATTTTTGCTGAAAAACTCGTGTGTTCAGCCGCCGGGTTTTTTGTGCGAAACAAATGCTCATTACTTTTCGTAATGAATGAATTTGATCAGAATCACTTTCTCCCCTCTGTTAACACCATCCTTCTCATTTTTTTATTTTATATACCCACCTTAATACTGCTTCCACTCTTCTCTGTTCTCTTTCTTTCTGCTGTTTCTTGTATATTTATCTACATCCTTCCCTGTCTCATGATTTTACAAAAAAAAAAAAAAAAAAACCTCAAGAAACATAATCTACCACCATCTTGAATCAAGCAAGCTGACCGTTGGAGCTTGCGATCTTACCTTTTGGCGAATGCAACGTTCAGTGCTGCCAACCCTACAGATATTTCAATCACTGGTGTCAACACTTCAGTTATTTCATTGCTAGTCTGCTAACCCTTCTGTTATTCCATTCACGCTTGTGTTGTTAATGATAATATTGCTATTTACATGAGGAGAAAACACTGTAGAATTAACTCATATGTATATCTTTTAAATTGTGTTATGATGAAATATTGAGAGGACAAAAAATATAGGTTCCGTATATAAATTGCACATTACGGGAATCCGTGCTCAAAAGGCGTGTTATAAACCCTCTGAAGCTTTGAATACCTGGAGTGAATTTCAATATACATTATTATAGGGGCTGTTTGAAACTCTTGTCAATATGAATATTGAGAACGCTCAATTGTTAGCTCAGAACGGAATATGTTGCGAAACAATAATTTTGTATGTTGTTTTACATCTCTCTCTCTCTCTCTCTCTCTCTCTCTCTCTCTCTCTCTCTCTCTCTCTCTCTCTCTCTCTCTCTCTCTCTCTCTCTCTCCAATTGTTAGTACTGTCTGTAATGATAAATATTTGTTATGAGCATTTAACAGTAAATCGGGAGGTTAATTGAGATGAGGTCACTAGGCTGTACCATAAAAAAAATAGTATTTTGAAGTGATTCTGGCACTCTGTATTTTTATCGTATTTTGTGACGATTCTCTTTGTTACTAATGTTACTGATATTTTCAGTGTTCACCAGATATCATATGTCACATTCTTTGATTTTTCCGGTGTTCTGTAATGTATTTCACATATTAGAATACTCGGCGGGTTAACTGAAACTTCACGAATCCGCTTTTGAGAAACATATCACGCAACGAATGTTGTAACTTTCAAGATACTTTGTTTCCCTTTCTTTTTCTAAAGCTTTCTTTGTAGTGATAATAACTGACATTTGGATTTATGCTAATGATGGATATTGTATGTTGATTATTAGAGTGTTTTTTCTTCTTTTGGTGCGCACGGTCATAATTTTAAAATAATTCTACACCGATATATACATCTCTTTTCATTTCTTTCTCTATCTATCTATCTGTCTGTATATAGATAGATAAATGAATAGGCAGATAGGTGGATAGACAGATAGAGAAAGAAAGGAAAAGAGAGAGGTATATATCATATATAAATATATATATATATATATATATATATATGTGTATGTGTGTGTATATATATATATATATATATATATATATATATATATATATATATATATATATATATATATATATATATATATACAGTATATATATACATACACATATATATATATATATATATATATATATATATATATATATATGTATATATATATATATATATATATATATATAGACAGAGTCTACCCCAAACCAAATCAAAAGTCCATATAATGCTTACCCCATACAAAAATGGGAATGTGAATGTATGTCTCTTCTCATGCATATCTAAATATATGTGATTACCGATACATATGAAATTCTGATGATATAAGTTAAGCTAAATGAATTCAGTTGCTCCTGTGTGGGAGAGCTGGTTGTGAAATTGACGTAACTAAAGTAATATTGAGAAATTCTCTTTTCATTTCTCCAGCGTCATTCATGTTGTTATGAGTGTGGAGTAATATATTGCCAATACTCACATCATTCGTATTCTTCTGCTTACGCCTTGAAAATTGTCTGGTCAGATATTTGTCATTTTGTTATTTTCGCTTGCTACACGTTTTAAGTAATACTTGAAGGAAGATTTTGGTATCTGTCATTGTCTGTCACCAAAAATGGGAGTCAAACAGGTGGGGATTGGGAGCTAGGCTATATGGACGAAGTTAATTTGTAAGCTATTCTAAAACAAGGGATTCAGAGTCCCCCACCCCCGAAAAAATCCAGATAGCCCCTGTGCAAGCTGTCGGAAGTTAATCGGTCTGTCATTCTAAGTTGAAGAAGCTGAAATCGTTATCTCCAGCCTGTATTTACCATATAAGTGCCCATCTACCTCCTATCTCGCTCACCTGTGTTCAGGGATATAGTAATGGTATCAGCTGAAAATTAATTGCTTCCTTTTATCAATTTGTTTAGTCCTTAAATTAACAGAATTGTTATTTTACAACATGGCATCATTTAAAATATTTTCTATTGTAAGAAGTGAGGACATATTTTTTTTACTCATTTATCACATGTATTCAAGCAAACATCCTGTATGTCTCTTTTTTCATGATGAAGTAAGAGAAAGAGCGAAAGCATCCTCCCACCTCCTTCAGGAGGCAAGCGCCTCCTGTATGTTTCCCACGAGAACTTGACGACTTTTCACGGTAGCTTAAAGCAGGAGTAAACGTACTCAAAATCTCCCATTGTAACGTGAGGCAACTCCCTCACTTAAGAGATCACCAACCTTAAAGATCGGCCCTTGATTCATAAATCTTTTATGAGCGAGTGAACTGGGGGTATTATTTTCCCCCCCTTTCGAATAATAATAATCACCATTGGCATCGTTGTTATTAAGATCATTATATTGATCAATTAACATCTCCTGAAATCGTCCCTTTGTTTATAAATATTTCCTGTTGATTCCTTTTTCATATTTCTCTATTCTTTAATATAAGTTAAAATCTTTATTATTACCTTCAACACAGTCATCAATATAAACTTTATTATATTTATTACTGTTATTATGATTATCACCGGCTTTAGTGATTATGTTGTCATTACTAGTAATGATTTTTATGATCATAAAAATTCAACATTTATCAATACTTGTTTTACATGCAGTATTTCTCTTTTCCTCTTTTAATTTCAACAAATGGATTCATTAATCCTTTTTGTTTCTTATTTATTGCAGTATCGAGCAAAGTCCTTGTAGTGAGACGATATGCGTCCCTCCCATCCTGCTTAGTAATTGTCGCAAATATATAATTTCCGCTTCCTTGCAGACTGGTGCTGCTGATGGTGAAGATGTAACCCAAGTGTTTTGTTTATTTCAGGAGTTCTAGAAATAAAGTTGAAACGGAAGGCGATCTTTTGCAGAGATAATTAATTTATTCAGGTTTTAAAGTATAATTGCAGTATTTTGATATCTGGATTCAGCGGTTCTTGGCATTGAATTGAAACGAATCTGAATAAAAACCGAGTTTTCTCGGTTTCAAGATCACGCATTCGCCACAAATAACAGATCTTTGAAGCGTCTCATTGCCAGCGCGCGCTCTCCTTAACCTATGATTTCAACAGCACCTTTAGAAGTCTACGTCATATGAAACCACTGGCAAAGTAGTGCCAACATTTTCATTTGTTTTTTAAACAATTTCATTTTTAAAAAATCACCCATGGGATCAAGTGTATGGATTAAGATGTTTTATACAAAGGACTTCTGCTTCCATCATATGACGGGTCAAGGGCAGGCCCTGAGAGAAATAAGAATTTCTCTTGTGCCAGAGCTTCGTAATGTCCCTTTTTCCCCCATCACCAGTTCTTAAGGGTTTCACTGTGGTGTCTTTCCTTTATCAGTTTTTTTATGGTCTCTTTCCACCTGGATGTCCAACTTCATTACTTTTACCTTGCTCCGATTTTCACCGCTCATTTAAGATTAAATTCAGACGAACGCCACGAGGTTCTTGACGTGCGATTAAGTGGTCTCATGAAACTACATAATATAATAGGTATAAAGGGGCTATTTATAGCTATTGCGACTCCAGGAGAACGTTATCTATACAGGAGGGAACATACAGCCTTATTTAAATTAGCAATATAGATACATATGCGACCTTGCATTTGTGTATGCGATTTTTTTTGACAAACACGCACCTGCTATTTTGAAAATCTGTTTTGCCTTAATATTGGGTTGATTTGACGAGCGCATTTACGTTCACATCCACTAAGAAAGTAAGTAAGCAAGTGTTTACACTCATTGCCCTTTGTGGCTATTTAACTTTGGTGGTTATATTTTGCTCTGTGCAGATGCTGCAATAAAATGGACAATAGATATGCCTAGCATCGGTTTCTGAAGTCTTGAAGTCGAAACAACAATTTTAATCAAATTTTAATTTAGTAAAGAACTGAAATTTATGCCAGGGAATCGATGAATACGATAATAAATAGGAAAACAAATAAAAAAGAATGCGTAAATTGTTAAACAGGGAGAAAGAGTAACACAATGTTGATTTGCTGATGCATATAAACAGTCGGTGTCTGTTTGTGAAACACGCTGCTACAATTCACTACCAGCCAATTGCGTTTGTTGATTCACGAAGTAATAAAGAAAGACTTGAACTCGTAGTCTTCCTGCTTAAGGAAACCAGAGCAGAGCCATGAAAATTTAGCATGCAAATTCTACCTTGCTGTAAATCAATTACAGGTATTTTACGCTCTTCATTACAACCACCTTAGGGGGTAGCCTGGGGCCGTTTCTGCACTTTCAAGACCCTTTCTCTTCGTTAAGGGAGAGATTGTATGGAAAGATTAAGATCAGGTAGAATTTAGGAAGAAAGGTATTCTGTTGAATATTGATGAGAGAATAGTTTTTAAGTTTTAACTTATTTAAGGAGTGGTGGGTTTTCAGAAAGGAGATTTTGTTCGAGTATTAACGAACAGATGGATCTTCATGGAGAGGGAGATTGCATGGAGTAATGGAGAACAAGTGGGATTTCAGGAAGTTCGAAATTACATACAGTACTGAAAAACAAGCAAGAATGCAGTAAGATGTAGATTACAGTGATTATGTAAGAACTTGTATCGTTAAGAAGATGGAGATTATGTCAAGTGTTTAAGATATGAGATTTCATGAAAAAGAGAGAAACGTTTGGTATTTCAGATGAGCTAAGTCTTAAAAGAGAGAAATTACGCAGAACATGAATTAAGGTGTGTGGGTGGTGGGTTTAGGAAAAGGGTGATGACGTGACTTGGGCGTAGAGATTCGTTAGATGGAGCAAACTAAATGCCACCTCACTGAATGCGTCTCCTCCCTTGCAATGATTTGCAGAAGCTCCCAAGACTCCTTTTCAACACTTGATTTTCAGACTGTCATTTCATTTCCTGCAATATTTTTTCTAATTTGGGTTTCTTGTTAGTTGTCCGGCTAAATATGGCCACATTATCAAATTTGCTTTATGTTATTTCCCTGAATATCGTTGATCGTGTGCTAATCACAAACCTCGTGACTATTTTCGGTTGCTTGGGATCGGGGTCGCTAAGGCGAGTCTTATTAATGATTGAAAATGTTACGTTTTTTACAGATTTCTTATTTGTTACTCATTTTGCAATTTGTCTGATTTTACCGTCTTTTTCATTGGTTACCTTCCTGAAGCGGAGTGGTAATAATTTGGTCGATATCATTTGACCTATTGTCTATTCGTTTGTTCACTCACAAAACAGAATATCGTGAAATATGTCGAATGTAAGAATATGTAGAATCGGAGAGCTTAATGTTATTTAGTTTTAGAATAAAGTATTTCAAATAAAGCTTAAGGGTCAATTTTTTTTAGTACGTTTTTACCCATATCATTTTATTTATTTATTTCCTTTTATCCATGCTAACTTTTATTCTTAGTTATTTTTGGAAAGGAATAAGTTTTACAATGAGTTTAGTTGTAAACAATGTCTCTTATTGAGCTGAAAGACATTCAGTGTTAGGAGGCTGAAAGGTCTAACTGGTAGTTGGAATATACAATAGATCCGTAGGTAGCTAAGTACAAGGTAGGTAGCGTTTCGATGAGCGCAAACCCGCGCGTCTAAGGTTACGTGTGTCCTGAGCATATAATTAAAACGGAATGAACTTTGCATTGCGTATGCGAGGTGTTCTCTTAGGCGAGGATCCTCTGCTTCGCCTTCAGAACTCTCTGGGTTACCAATCAGTGTCGAGAAAGAGCAGGATTCCCATCTCGAGTCTTTTCTAGAACCGTAGAATTTCTGTTCCAGTTCTTCTTTGTTTGTTTGCGTTTGGTTTTGTTTAATAAGGAAGAATGAGAATAGAATGAAGTCAATGTTGTTTATTAATAATGTATGAGAATAGAATGAAATTGATACTAAAGTATTTTTATTTTTTTACGAGATTAATGTTAATATCTGTATTTTTATTTGACTTGAGAATGACCTTTGCATTCAGTTTATCATACTTGAAAGAATCCAATTTTATTTTTACTGGAGTATACATTACTTATCTTTCTGTAAGTAAAATTGTAATTTTTTGGTAGCGAATAATTTCCCAATTACCTGTATGAGATTTAGATAATATATTGATTTTTTCTCGATTTTATTAAATTTTTTCCGCGAATTTTGTCCTTGCTAAGTTTGATTTTTCTTCTGAATGTTACAAATTTGTTTTATTCCAGAGGCTATAAGGACGTGGATATAAAAATTGTGAGAATATTTTCAAAATGTAAGAGTCATCTGTCATTGACGTTACATGTAAT
The DNA here is from genome assembly GCF_040412425.1 of Macrobrachium rosenbergii. NCBI lineage: Eukaryota > Metazoa > Arthropoda > Malacostraca > Decapoda > Palaemonidae > Macrobrachium > Macrobrachium rosenbergii. The sequence goes on from NC_089755.1 coordinate 27,106,747, forward strand.
ACGTTGCACTATTGCTCAGTTTTTCCATGTGTTGTAGACATGGATTGTTTATAACAAAACATAAACATCTGTGGACGGCAGATTTTGTCTTGAAAATATAGGAATATTATCAGTTTCAGTATCTGGATGTAATGTTTATTTTTTTGTCATGAATTAAGGCAAACTTCCATCCTTAATATGGAGGATTATGATGAGTTTTAGTATATGGATATAAAGAGTGTTTATTAATTTTTTTCTGGAGTTTTGTCTCAAGCTGTGTTGGTCGTGAAGTGGCCTTTTCTGAATTTTAAGGATGTTGTACCTGAAACTTGGGAGATTATATTTTGCAGGACCTTTTGGGAGAGTGATCACTAAGTAGATGAATGTTATTTTTAATAATCTTGTTTCTTGGGAGGCTAATTGTAACCTAGCGAATTTTGGACGTCTTGTACCGAGATCTTGAGAGATTTATATTTTAAACAAAATCTTGGGAGACTTTTTTATCGGAGTCCTGGGAATTTTTTTAATTGGAACCTTGGAGATTTTTCTCGTAAAATATTAAGAGACTGCGTTGCATTAAGAATCTTGCATTAGAATTTTGGGGATTTTATAGATTTTATATAATAATGAGAGGCGTCTAACCGTAACTTGTAAGCCTGGGAGCTGAACTTGGAGAAGGGCTACAGGGAAAATGTTTTACATTTTTCAGGTATTTAATTCTTCAAAAATTAGAACAATGTCCGTTCTTATAGTCGATCAGTTTAAATCCAAGAGTGTTTTCAAAATTTTTAAATGAACCGCTACATTTGGCTACAGTAGTAGTAGGGATGACTGCGAGTACCTGCACACTGGTAAAAAGGGTAATATAGACAACAGAATCAAAACAGCTTCGACAGCATAACTAAATGTTTGCCATTTTACAATGGAATAAATAATGCCAACTACATAGTAAATAGCAAGGAACAACTCAGAATATAGAAACGTTTATTTTCGACCATATCAAAGTTATTATGAAAAAACTTCTTAAAGAAAGTACATTTTACTTCAAAGGAAAATTTAATTTCTTTAAGAAGTTTTTTCATAATAACTTTGATATGGTCGAAAAGTAAACGTTTCTGTATTCTGAGTTGTTCCTTGCTATTTACTATGTAGTTGGCATTGTTTGTTCCATCGTAAAAGGGCAAATATTTAGTTATGCTGTCGAAGTTGTTTTGATTCTGCTGTCTATATTACCCTTTTTGTTAGTGTGCAGGCACTCGCAGTCATCCCTACTACCACTTTAGCTCATATTACTGCTATTTATCTGAATGTGGAAAACATTTAATCTGTACTTCTGTCTGGTCTTCTCCTTTTCCAGTGAAAGCTTGCTTAAACAGGTCAATAGCTATTTTGTCTTGTTCTGTAATATATACGCAATTATGAACAGCTGTTATAAAAAATGAAATGATCCGTAGGCGCCTGCGTGTTTGTTCCTTAAGACGTGGAGATCGTTTTGTAATCCTTTCAACAAGTGGCACGCTCGTCAGCCTCGCCACCTGGGGCTAGCCAGCGATGCCCAGGCAACCGTGTCAGATTGCGTGATTTCAGCGTCTGTTGCAATAACGGATACCTCCGCTTTGTTGGTTGCAAGACTATGCAGTACTCAAGACAGAGCAAGCATGCAATCACTTGTTCCCGCGAATATTCTATAGGATAATTCGTTCTTGATGCGTTGATTTGTAAAGTATATGGTATTTAAACTATTCTGTTGGAGTACTCTGCTGAATAATGCATTTCTGATGTTTTCGTTAAAAGATTCACATGACTGAAATACTGCAGTTTCTATGGGTGCGAAGTTTGCAATTACTTATTCTAGTGTCTATTTTATAGGTTACTTTGTTATTGATTATTTACCTTAACGGTTAAGAGGGTTATCGTTTAATCACTTGTTACTACGACCTTTTTTTTTATAGAATAACTCGTTATTGATGATTTAATGTATCAGTTAAGATGTTTGCTAGGTCAAGGTTAATTGAAGTTAGAGTAATAGGGCAATCACTTGCGAATGTTTTACTGAGTAAGTGGTTATTAACATTAATGTGTGTGTATTATAAAAGGTTGGTTTAATTTACAGACGAATATTGTTGCACCATGAAAATTGAAAAAGGTGGAGCTTCGCTCCAGTCAGGAGTCGTATCCATTGCTTGCATTGCCTTGTTGCGAAATACGATGGGGTATTTTGACCTCATTTTCTTGTTGGGAGTGGTTTTTATGGGGTAAAAACACAGATGGGCACATAAACACATATATAAATAAATTTATGATCGTGTTTCTTGTATACATACTGTACATATGTTTTTTTATTTTCTTGTTTTCACCACACACGCTTTTTTCCTTTTCAAGGGGGTGGCACCAGGAGGGTTAAGTCTCTTGGTTTATCAATAAGTCTTTGGGTGGATTGGTGGGCTGTCAAGCTAATGTTCTACTGTGCTCGCCAATATGAGTCGAACGCTGCACCACGTACCTACACACATACACACACACAGAGGTATATATATATCTACATATATACATTTATGTGATGTAAAGGATTGTTATTTTCCTAATAAAAATCTGAAATGTAAAGATCCTTCCCATTTCAAGAACTTCCCACCAAAACCATTTATTACAAATATATATTAATGTGTGAGCTTACGCACACAGCAACTTGAAAGTTCTTTGTCAAAGTAGAAAAAAATGAGAGAAAAGAAGAAAAAGTGTTGTAGTGTCTTCCTATTCGTTCATGACCACACAAAGGAGAACGTGAATCAAGAGGAAAATGGAAGTCAAGCAAAGACAGACCGCACAAGAGCAATCAGGGCGATGTGTTGAGAGAAATGTAAACAGGCAATGCGCATGATTTTTCTGATTGCACTCAATGAATAGCTCATAAAGGCGACCTTGCCAGCGAACAGAATGTGTTCGGAAACGCCCAATGTGCCTTTTTTTCTTTTTCTTTTTTTCTTTTGTTTTTTTACCCGTAAAACTGGTTCCGGTACCGGTCGGTAATGCAGCGCGGCGAATTTTTGTGCATTGTTTTGACTTTTTTCATCTGGCCGTTATTGGGATGGACGTGAATAGAAGACGCGTTGGATTGTGTTTTTAATGGCAGCGTGTCTTGGAAGTGTTTGTTTTAGAGGGTTTATCTTATTACCCCTACACAAAATATTGGTCGGAGGGTACGCTGTTTGGTTTGTTTGGATACCCTTCAGTTTTTAAGGAGCTGTTGAGGGAGGGTATTTTAAACATTTTATTTGGGGAGGGAGGCATTGGATGGTTGTGCCGAGGAATATGAAGTCTCTCTTTCATATCTTTTTATTTTTGTCTACATGACTTTATATTCTTTATATTATTCAAGCTGCATTTTTTATGAATTTGTACATCATCTTCAAAAGAACTGTGGTAGAACATTTTTAACAACCCTGGTCATTATTTGATTTAATAACTTTATTAACCAATTACTTCTGTGAACGGCGATGAAATACAATGACCAATAGGCCATTTGATGTTCTTTTTTGTACTGAGTGGTTTTGGTTGGATTGGCTTTAGTGGGCGTGTATGTTCTATACACACACATACATACACACACACACGCACACACATATATATATATATATATATATACATGTGTGGGTGTTCATATATACGCACCCACCGACACTTTTTTTAAAGTGCTAATGCACAAGTGGCATCTTCTACTTTTAGACAGCACTTCTCCAGGCGTTGCAGTAAATTAATAGTTGACACTTTTGAATTATCATTTGAAAAAGATTGCCAAGGAGAAAAACTATTCTCATATATATTGTATATATAGATATATATATATACATACATATATATATATATATATATATATATATATATATATATATATAAAGACAAAATCCACGAAGGAAAGAGAAACCGTGTCTTGCTGAGGCCTTTCGACTGTCGTCCTTTACTGAGCAGACTGCATAAGTAAAGGACGAGAGTCGAAAGGCCTCGCAGCATTCCATTGTGTCTCTTTCCTTCGTGGATTTTGTCTTTATTTATATATTCATCAAGTTCCATATTTTCGTGATTCAGTTATACATGTATATGTATATATATACTGTATGTATATATTATATATATATTAGTTTATGCATGCATGTATATAGCAAATTGTTTATGTATTTTCGTATATAAACATAACCGTAGAATTTCGCATACATGCATGTTTATATGGACATTTGATGTGAGCAGTTAGGGGGAGTTACGCAACCACCCACCCATTTGAAAATGAAAGGGTTTGATTCTTCCGGCGATACAGTCAAATGATATGTGATAATATTCACTATATTCACCATTCAAAGGCACGGTGTAGATATTAGATAACATTTTCCGGTGGTTTTAGTTATTGCCTTCGCCATGCTAGCGGTGTAACCTCGTCTCACCAGTGAGAGACCCGAGAAATTTACACCTGGTAGTTAGATGACTATGATACGTTCCAGCTAGAGTAGAACAGAGCATGTTAGCATGTGGGTAGTAACCTCATTCCAAAATAATTACTGATACTTACATATATACATGTATATATATGTATATATATGTATACACACACATATGTATATGTATATATATATATATATATATATATATATATATATATATATATATATATATATATATATATATTTATTTATTTATTAATAACAGGACATCATTTAAACTGGATGGTATCTAGCTGAGATATTCATTCAGGAAAAGTTACAAGCTTTCTAGGACCATATAATAGTCCTCAACTTATGGTATCCGTACAACCCTATTAATGCACAGAACAATTGTGTAAGGGATCAAGTTCACACACACACACATATAATATATTACACACACACACACACACACACATATATATATATATATATATATATATATATATATATATATATATATATATATATATATATATATATATATATATATATATGAGACAGAGAGAGAGAAACATATAAATAGTACATGTATTTACAAGTGTCAGCCATTCTTCACTTCAATTTTGTTGGCTCCAGAAGGTATTTCCTCTTCGATACAAAGGAAGCGATATCAGGACGAGGATGTAAATTCCACGGCCGACCTGTTTGACTATGGCGTAGCACATAAAGTGTCGTTAGGCCTAAATGAAGTCATAAAACTTGAAGTCAGAGGAAGCTCAACGTAGAATGCAAATCATTTGAACCAGATTTCTCTCCATCATATGTATCTTCAGGTTCTGTATGAAATATTTGTTTCATATCACGTATTTCCTGTTTTTTTTTTATTTACGTAGTTATTCACTTGAAGTTTAATGTTAAATTTCTCATCATCATTGTCATCTTCACAGTTATCGGCATCATCCAGTTTATAATCACCGCCCGCATCAACTCATGTTTCCTTTAACTAATTCTTTTTCATTTCATGATTAAATCATGACTGTCCGTAAACAGAAACTTCAACCTGTTTAGTATATTGCTCCAGGAACTTGGGATAGATAGGATGCCGTAGTAAAGGAAAATGTTTGCATATATATATATATATATATATATATATATATATATATATATATATATATATATATATATATATATATATTTATATTTATATATATATTAGAACTGATAACGAGGAAAAGAAACGCTTTAACTTATTTTATACTTGTATTTGGTGAGTTAAACAATCCATAGATTGAAGTAGGATCCTTTTATGCAGACCCAGACAGACATGGAACTCTTCAGTGAAGTGTTCTAGATTGACAGAATTCTACGGTGTAGTGACCTAGACTAACATGGAATTCTGTGATGAAGTGACCTAGACTGATATGGAATTCTGCGATGAAGTGACCTAGACTGATATGGAATGCTATGAGGAAGTGACCCCGGTTAAAATGGAATTCTGTGGTGACGGACTAAACTGGCATGAGGTTTTGTGATGGAGTGACCTTGACTGGCATGGAATTCTATGGTGGCTTGACCTAGAATGACAGGAATACTTTGATGTAGATAGGTATTTAATTCTGTAGTGAGGTAGCTTAGTTTGGAATGGATTTTGTATGGAATTCTGTGGTGAAGTGACCTAGATTCCATTCATTGTAAAGGTAAAGTAGAATGGCATGAAATTCTATGAAGAGTGAACAGTGTTGGTGTGGAATTCTTTGATAAAGTGACTTCGAATGGGGTTGAAATCTAGGAGGAAGTGACATAGATTGTTATGTAATTCTGTGATGAGGTGACCTACATTGACAAGGGATTTTATGATGAAGTGAACTAAAATAACATGGAAATCTATATGTATTTCACGGTGGCATGGTTACCTAAACGTGCACGGTGCAAATGTAATTTTCTTCATAAATGATAACAAAACTCGCATCCTAAAGTAGGTTGCAATGGAAAAAGAGAATTCCAGATTCTGAAGGCGTATGACATGTTGGACTGATCAGACTGGTTGACCGATAAGTTCGTTTCAAGGTTTAGTAGCATTTGCTATTCCACATTTAGGGGTATTAGGGCTGCGCTTATCTGGGCTTAGAACTTTGGAATTGTATTGATGTACAGTCAGCTTCAAAAGTCCCCCAACACTCACGAGTCATTACGTTGGGTGTGAGCTGACTTTTAGAAATGTTGAACTACCTCGCCAACCATTGGAGTCTTTACAGTACCGACCATTCAGAGTTTGTTCATTGATATACAGTATTACCTAACCCAGATCACAAGGCGGTCACTGAGAGTCAGGTTCGTGCAAGTTCTGTCCAGCATTTCGTCGGTTGGACGGAAGAGCTCCCTTGTCATTCAGGTTTTTATAGTGATGTGGTTTCTTGCTTTTAAGCCACGGTTGATGATAAGATGACCAGAAGTGGTAAATTAGAGCTTTATGACTTTAATGGGTCTGGTGTTGTCAGGAAGAGAACTCAGGTTAGAAAGTCACTGTATTTATATAGTGATGATAATAATGAAAATGAATAACAACTACATGTAGAGAAAGTGCTGGGGAATATAGACCAGGCTAAGCTAAATGAAGATAGGAGAGGAACTGGAATGAAGTTGATGATAGCATTTGTTTTACAGTAATTGCAGACGAAGCAGAGAGACCGAGAGAGACATTAGGTAAAATTTAAGGCTGAATGAGAGAGAGAGAGAGAGAGAGAGAGAGAGAGAGATAATTCCCTGATTTTAAAAGTGTAACTGTATGCATTAGAGAGAAGTGTAAAGAGACACATGTAAAGGAGAGAGAGAGAGAGCACGAAAAGGTATGCTATAGGGCTAATAAACCCTAGAGCCATATAGGACTGTACGGTTTAGATAATTACTCTGGGCTCAATTGAGGTTTTAGCATTCTGGGGCACTAAAGGCAACGGAATGTACTGTAGGTTCATGTCAACTCTTGAGCTTGGTTTTTCATTGTTAACGGTCACCAGATCTCTCTCTCTCTCTCTCTCTCTCTCTATATCTCTATATATATATATATATATAATATATATATATATATATATATATATACAGTATATATGTATATATATATATATATATATATATATATATATATATATATATATATATATATATATATATATATAAATGCTTATAAGTACATGTATCCACACACACACACATAGGCACATTTACCGGATGTGAATTATTTTTATTGTCACACACGTCTTACTGACTACATTACAATATTTTCAAATCTGTGTCTGAGCAGCGATTTAGGTTTGTCGTGATAGCCGCATTCAGAAAAGTATTATCAAGAAATTTTTAATGTCTATCAATGCACACAACGTTTTATCATAATATTATGATCTACTTTTACAAAGTTTTGGTTGCGCTGTAATTGACTGACAAATCTGTCAGGAGCAGAACAAAACGTTACCTTTTAGGTTTTTCGTTATATACATAATGCACGTCAGGTTCAAAAAACAAAAAAAAGTATGCGCTCAACAAACATTACAAAACATAGAAAGCGTTAATGTCACCCAAACTGGGACTTAAATAAATTAAGAGCTGTATTTTATCACTATAAAAATTACAAAACATTAAACAAGCGCAGTCCAAATGAATTACATGAATAACAACACTAATGAAAAAAAATATATATAAAAAATTTTACACGAGCAAAATAATGAACCATTAAAAAATACAAAATAATGTGTGTAATTTTATCAAAGGAACTCAGGTACTGACAACCATGGTTTTGCACAGTGCTGACGGACGAAAAACGGCAAAATCGTCCTCCAAGAAACGTAGTGACGTCCTCCTCCATCTTCGACGACCATGACAGAGCCGGATAACTCAAGAAATTGAGGATACTCGCAAAATATACGGATATATATATGGACCATATATATATGGCTCGTTATACGAACCTATATTACGAACCTATCAAGCACTCCACGACAGACGTCAATCACCATATAAAAATACAAATAAATAGGCAACATATAAGGGAACAATCGACAAACAATTGTTCTAACACATAAATATATATATATATATATATATATATATATATATATATATATATACATATACATATACATACTGTATATATATATTTTCAATCTGGTTATCCGCCTGTCTGTGTGTGTAATTTTTATCTCTATATTTACTGGTTTTCTCCGGAGAAAATAGAAATATAGAGACAAACAGACAGATAACATTGATATAAAAATTACAAACACATATACACACACATTAATATATATATATATATATATATATATATATATATATACTGTATATATATATATTTTCAATCTAGTTATATATATGTTTATCTATATATTTATATTTATATATATAAAAATATATATATATATATATACACACACATACATACAAATATACATACATACATACATATATATATTTATATACATATATTTAAATATTTATAATTTAAATATTTATATATTTGTCTAAAATGATGTTATATTTGATGAAAACCATAACATAGCCATCATTTCTCGTCTCAAGGATCCTTGAGAAGAAAAGGATTCAGTGTCGCACCATCGAACCATTCAGCAATATGTATTTGTTATACCCTTAATCAACATCAGTTCGCCAGGATCGGAAGACTTATAATTCGGTCAGGATCCCCGTATGGGTATGGCGTCGTCGATGCATCTCACGTGGAGCACTGTAGGCATTTTTATTGGTGCTGGCATTGTCGCCTCGGCCGCCCGCTGCTCCTACTTTTTAGCCCTTTACTTTACCTCTGTTCCGTCTTCTTCTTTTCCATCATGCTGGCCAACCTCGCTAACTTATTTCTTAATGCAACTGTGGCGTTTTCTCCCAGTTTCATTCGTATGTCCTTGTACTGCATCTCTTTTATTTTCTGAATCTCTTTATCTTGCTGTCCAACCACTCCAACTCTCTCTTTTTACTGTCCTTGGCGCTAAATGGCTGGAAGTGCCCCTTCAGTGCTTGGCTTGAAAACCTAAATTTCAAAATTCATTAATGATTTACTCAATATGGTTGTGGTATTGAAAGTTATATTTGATGATGTTTGTTCGCATCGCACTTTCCTGGAAAAAATTAATATAAAAATTGCCGAAAATAAAAGTTTCATAACATAATACTCTTAAAACTGATGATAGTAATAATATCTAGTTGATATCATTACTACATTGTTCTTGTTGTGAGTTTTGGTATTGCTTAATTGTAGAAGCTATATTTGTTCAAAATTCATGGACATTTTTATTCCCAAATACATACAAAGTATTTTGCATTTTATTCTACTCCTGTTTAATGCAACCCATTATATAAATAGTGCATGACATATTGTGAAGCGGGTCAGTGAACGATAACTTTTAGCATAACTTCTGTCACCTGCATGAAACTTTCTCTGATTTTTTTCTTTCTTCTTTTTGCCCCTCGACTTGATTTGACTCTTACCTATACCATCCATTTGACATACAATGATGCTCTGACCTTTTTCAACTCGAAAAGGTCACTAGGACCTTTTGAAAACCGTTCGATGTGATTACACTGTTGTTAGTACTAATTGTATATCATCTGGTAGGTTGATCGGCGCTTGCAAATAGCATTAATTCTTTTAAGATACAGCTGTTTTCTTCGTTTTCATAAACTACACACGCAAAGTCGTATGCACGCGCTCACACACGCGTGTACTGTATATATATATATATATATATATATATATATATATATATATATATATATATATATATATATATATATATGCGTGTATATATAGATATATACTTATATATATTTATCGAGAGAGATTGATAGATAGATAGTAGATAGGTGTAGGACTGTGGAGACCATTCAGCCTTTATGGGCGCAGTGCTTGCATCTCCTAGGGTCAAGAAAGAGAGAGAGAGAGAGAGAGAGAGAGAGAGAGAGAGAGAGAGAGAGAAGGCAGTTATTGTATCTGGACATTTCCAATTTTGAACCTTGACATCATTAGCTGTTTGACAAGATTGTATAGAACAAAGACATTAGTTTCAAATTCGAAAATCATAGGTCTCCTATCATTATTCATGTTTGTGAATAATGCAGTTTCATTTGAGGATTTTTCTCCCCACTCCAATGACTGAAAATGACTGTCCTGTTAATTATTAACTGTGTAAGCTACACACGTACATGCATTCATTACATTATATATATATATATATATATATATATATATATATATATATATATATATATATATATATATATATATATATATATACATACACATATATACACACACATATTATATATAAATAATACTTCAGTAACGACTTGACCTCATTTCAAATATTTTCCTAGCAACGATGGTTGGTTCACCATCAAAAGTTGAACAAGAAATTACGAACAAGAGCACAGCTTTTTATCTGTAATATAACACGGCAGAGCAAGGTTAAACATTGCCCATGTTGCTTAACGTGAACGAATTTTGCATTCCTTCACTCGAGCAAGACACGAAAACCGAAAAAAATCGCCAAGGTCGAACATTTAATTTTCTTATCAGTCAATGGACGAAAACCTACTTACTCCCCGCGTGAGCTGCGGGCATCGAAAACGTGAATGGCCTGGAAGTTTCAACCGAAGGGCCAATTGGAATTATAGGTCTTTGTTAGATGTACTTGCGTCAGGGTCCCAGAAATGGAAGGAAGAAACGAATGAAAGATGATTAGGTTTTTTGCACTGGGCATTAGTTTCTTAACGGAGAAACTGCAATTTCCATAAAACAGGTATTTTTTTTTCTCTCAAAAATTTCCATTTGTAGTCCCTCAGAGCAATACTGACATCTCTCGCCATTTAACCTTAGAATTGTGTTTTGCAATGCAGCGGGAGTTCATTCCCGATCTTTTCTCGGCACGAGTTTCTCTTATCATCTACTGTATCGCCTTCATTTCGTACAAGTTAGTTCAGTTTAAAAAACGGGAACTGAGGAAGGTAAAATGTAGGTTATGGGTGGCCGAGTTCATAACCTACTAGCCTTAGCCAGTTCCATATTAGACAGCTACATATTTTGAAAATTTGTTGGTTTTGCAAGATTTACAGAATAAACAATTAGACCAGCAACCCAAGCCAGTGTTTCCGTAGATAGAGCAGGCCTTATGCCAGCGTGTGCTCTTTATCCTGGAGCCACCCGTGGCTCTGAATGTAAACTATAACCCCGTTAGTGGAGTAATGGAGAGCTGGAGAAAAGTGTGGAACGCCGCCAATTGCTCTGTAATTTTACGACATGAGGTTCTGATCAATTTGACTGTTTTCTCGTTTGCTGACGTGCTTTGCTTGGCTGGTTATTTTTACGATCGGAAAGCGACAAATGGCCATTTTGTGCAGCCTATTGGAGCTGCCAAAACATCAGTGGTATGGTAGTTGTCGATGAAAATTGAAAGGAATAGCAGCTATATATAATGGGTAACTGGCGACAATTTTTCTTGGGATTTATAAGGTAGCTTTAATATTGGAAGTTTTTATGATAGTTATATGTCCATAAAAATCACGGGGTATCTTACCAGCCCATAAAAAGATCGAGGGTGTCTTAGCATCCTTTGAAATAGTCAAGTTATCTTAGCAGTTACAAAATAAAGGTTATATAACAGTTTACAGAAAAAAACAAGCTAACCTTAGCAGTCCGTTAAGAAATGAAGGTTATGTGAACAGTTCCAAAAAATAAAGGTCATCTTAGCTGCCCATAGTATAATCAAGAGTATTTTAATATTTCCAAAAAAATGATCAAGGTTATATAAGCAGTCCCTAAAATTAATCATATTTATTTTAGCATGCCATAAAAAAAATTGAAGGCATCTTATATGCCTATAATAGAAATCAAGCTGTTTTAATTTCCTTTGAAAAAATGAAAGAAAACCTGTCTTTTTTCACAAGATTCCTTTCCCCCGGGCAGTCTGCAGTTCCAGTTTTGTGAAGAGTACTATTAGGCTCGATATATTTTTCGTCCTTCCCTATCAGAAATTAAAAATATCCCAGGTATTTTAATATCCAGTTTCTGTCAGGGAATATTCCAATGGCCAGCGTCAGTGGCATGAAAAAGGCAAATGTCTTTCATCTGTATAACCATTTTTATCCATATAAATAAAAAAATTTCTACAATAATGAATAACACGGGGACATATATCAGAGACAAAAATATCCCTTAGTCTGGCTTAGTATAAAATGTAGCGTGTGTGGAGGTGATAATATATACATACACACACACATATATATTATATATATTATATATACATAAATATACATATACATATATATACACTGTATATATATTTATATATATATATATATATACTATATATATATATATATATATATATATATATATATATATATATATATATATATATATATATATATATATATATACATATGTGTGTGTGTGTGTGCGTGTGTGTGCGTGCGTGTGTGTACAGTATCCGTAGAATACAGTAGTACTGGATTCCAACATCACTGGAAGGAATACTCGTGAGTTATTCGAAAGATTCCCATCATACAGATATTCACTGTATATCAGACACAATGGAACTGACTCATTACTTTTCACTGGCTCTCTGTGAACGTTTTAGGGCCCATCCCGAATTTGTGGTTCCTGTTAATAGCTCACATCCATCCAACCTTCATTGTCGAATCCCTTTGCTCTTCATTACTTGGGCATATGCTGAATCACTGTCGAATCGTTTGGACGAGTGATTACCCATTCTATATTATTGTCATTGCTGTTTATCCAATCTGCTCGAGATGGATTACTGGAGCTTTGCTATCTCGATTGTATAATCTTTTGGACAGTTTATCCAAACGTTGATCCAAATAAATTATTCTTTAAGTTACTCTCGAATAAAGGTAGGGGTGATTAGGGCAAGAAATGCTGTTTGTATTCTTAATAAAGGAAATTTTGATAAACATCTCAGTATATGGGCCATTTTGACTTTTATCGTGCATTACCTATTTTGATCGAGGGCTGATGATTTT